>NC_136493.1:145045075-145512575 GCF_053919585.1 Euprymna scolopes | reverse complement strand
ACGTCGTGTTATGCTGGCCTAATGGTTATCGTACTCGACTCACTGTCTTAAAGTTTTGGTTTCGATCGCAGCTAGAGTATTTTTTTTAAATTCAAGAAATGAACTGGTTAGAAAAAACATGATACTCACATGCGCATGTCTCAGTTTCTTTTTAAAAATAATTTAACATTAGGTTTAATACTTACGGTATTTCTGTTCATAATAAATAAGAAATCTGCATTAATTAAAATATTTATGCGTATTTTACGACCGGGCAACGTCGAGCAGCCTGCTAGTATATCTATGGTCTAACCCGTCATCAGCATAAATCAACAGTCAACTAGGATCGAACTTACAACAGCACTATCAGTAGTCTAGCCTTGTCAGATTTTATGCACGATATTTTATCGTTTTAAATATAAGATCTGTTGTTATTTTTAGTACTATATGAGCAGTTTTTAATCGTTGCTTATTTCCGTATTTTAATTTTCGCTTCATAACGGTAAAGAGCGAAGTTATCTCCGATTTATTTTCGCTTTTTTTTGTCACCCATTTTTATAACGGATATATTATTTCTTTATTTATTTTAATTTATTAAATATTTTTTTCTTTGGGGAACTTTGAATCTTTTCTCCCGTTTTTTTTTCTTCCCCTCGTTGTGCCAATATTTTAATGGTTTTTAAACTTTAATAAACTTTATTTTTGTGTCCCTGTATTTTTGGCACATTCAATTGTTCCCCATCAGAGCTCTTTACTTTCGACATAGTATTATTATTTTACGCTATCGATTTTCTTCTGATGAGATGATAGCTGAAAGAGCTCTCGAGAGACTTCCGCCCATTATATATATATATATATATATATATATATATATATATATATATATATATATATATATATATATATATATATATATGCACACTCAGGGGATTAGACAAAAGGACACTGGACAAAATTCACCAGCTACTTAAAGAAAAAACAGATAAAATCCTAAATGAATCCAAAACATTAAAAATCACTTTTTATATTTATATTTTAACTTAATTAAATTTATAAAAATTAGAGTCCGGAAAACTAATTTTGTCAAGGTATGAAAATTAAGCATCTACGAAATAAATTTCAACTGAAGATAAAGTTTAAGACCATTCTTAAAGACTATATAGTTTTAAATGCGATTCAATTACCTCTCACAGAAATATACATATTTTTAAATATTTACTCTTGTTTGAAAGCAAGTAAGTCGATTTTTCTAAGTTAGATAGGCGTTCTAAGGAGACTTTTCTTGTATTATATTTTACAATTATTATATTAATATAAAAAGTAAAAAATTAAAATTGTATTTCCAGCATTAATTCATCATGATAAATTTCGGTTTAATCATAAATACGTCAGCGATTCATAAAATTTTATTAATAATTTGAAAAAATCAATTATTCCGTGATTGTTCGAAACTTGACAGAAATTCGGCAGTATTTAAACTATTGAATAGAAAGCCACTTAAAAAGCATTTGCGGTGTAGCGCTTAGTTTCCATTTAAAATTATATCTCCTGCTATAATGATCATAAAATCTGTTTACAGTCGATTTTTATTCCGTACTTGCCTAATGTTTCTACAATTCTAAAATTACGTAATTTTCTGTTGCTAATTTTCTGTTGTATCATTTAATTATCAGTGATGTTTGAAAGTATTTTTCTCGATAAAAATGTATTGTTAAAATTTTCAACATTTTTGGAACATGTAAATCAACTGCTTTCTTTGAAAGGTCACCTAGAGAATTCATGCAACTTTTTAAAAACTTTGTTTTACAAATAAAATAAGTTTACATCCTATATTGATGTTATTATCAATTTAGATTAAGTGATAAGTTAAAAACAATAAATATTTACCATAAGCACCAAAAATGAAAAATTAAATTAAAAATTTAAAACGATCGGTTATGAAATCGTAAATTAGGGACACATTTTTCCGATTCCGATACCTCCAAAAGTTCCGATTTTTTACAACCTTTTCGGTATAAAATTTCAGATTTTTCGTTAAATTTTATTTATTTTTTCTGTTTTCTATTTTTATCCTCACGAAATTCCTTCCCTGTGCCGCTCGTAAAATAGGAACACATTTTTCCGATTTCAATACCTCTAAAAGTTCCGATATTTTACAAACTTTTCGGTATAATATTTAAGATATTTTGTTAATTTTTATTTATTTTAATTTATTTTTTCCTATTTTCTTCTAACCCTCTCACAATGCAGCCCCCCCCCCTAGCATGGGCTGCTCGTAAAATAGGGACACATTTTTCTGATTCCGATACCTCCAAAAGTTTCGATTGTTTGCAACATTTTCGGCATAAAATTTCTAATTTTTTGTTAGCTTTTGATTATTTTTATTTATTTTTTCTATTTCTATTTTTATTCTAACGAAATGCCGCTCGTAAAATAGGAACACATTTTTCCGATCCCAATATCTCCAAAGGTTCCGATTTTTTAAAAACTTTTCGATATAATATTTAAGCTATTCCGATTAGTTTTTATTTATTTTTGATAATTTTTTTCTATTTTCTATTTTTACCCGCTCAAAATGCCCTTCCTGACATGCGCTGCTCGTAAAATAGGGACACATTTTTATGATTTCAATACCGCCAAAAGTTCCATTTCAGTATAAAATTTCAAATTTTTTGTTAACTTTTATTTATTTTTATTAATTTTTTCTATTTTCTATTTTTAACCTCTTAAAATGCCGCTCCTGGCATGTGCAGATCGTCAAATATGGACACATTTTTCTGATTCTCATAAAGTTCCAATTCTCAAAAGTTCCAATTTTTTTACAAAGTCCGATTTTTTATTAGCTTTTATTTATTTTTTCTACTTTCTATTTTTATCTTCTGAAAATGCTGCCCCTGGCGTGTGCCGTTCATAAAATAGGGACACATTTTTCTGATTTCGATATTTCTGAAAGTCCCGATGTTTTACAACCTTTTCGGCATAAAATTTAAGATTTTTTGTTAGCTTTCATTTATTTTAATTAATTTATTTATTTATTTATTTATTTTACCCTCTCCAAATGCCGCCCCCTGGCACGTGCCATCCGCCCCGCCATTGCGTTGTTGAGCAGAAGAAGAAAGGAAATATAGGAGTGACAAAGAAAGATTCGAAAGAAAGAGGGGCAAATAAGGCCGGACCATAGATAGGTTAATACGGAAATCTAAAAGCTGTCCTGCGCATGTCAGTGTGTAAAGCGGATATTAAACTGATGATGATGATGATGACGACGACGACGACGACGACGACGACGACGACGACGACGACGACGTTCTGATCAAATAATTTCTTTCCAAATCTTAGAATTATTTATATAAAAGAATGTGTGGTGCTAGTAAGGATTGGTGATCTTTTAAGCCAACACATTTCAGGTGAAAACATTATTGCCTACTTACATGTCATGTTGAAATCAGTATAAATAAAATAAAAAAATACGAAATCTGATTTAGTAGAAAAGCAATTAAAAGTAAAAATAAAAATTATTGCGTTTAGCGATTTATATAGTTTTATTGTATGTTTTCTAAAAATGTTGGAGAGTTTCCAAGCAATCGATAATTAAATATGTACCACGATTTTTGAACAAAAGATCTCGGAACGTAATTGTGGCTGATTTTTTTTTTTTTAATATTATTCTACTGGATCATGTTTTTTTTTTTTTGAGAATTTATACTAATTTTGACATGACATATAATTACATAATAACATTTTCATCTGAAATGCGCTGGTTGTAAAGATCACCAATTTATACAAGCATCAAATGTTCAGCTAACGTAACCCTGCTCTGGTACGACATTCATGTTAGGTGGGTTGAGCCATTTTCGTCATTCAACAGGGAAAATAAGACGTAGCTAATATAGCAAAGAAGATTTTATAGACGAAAGAAAATTAATATTTCGGAGATAGACCCAATCCTCAGAATTTAAATAATAGGAATTATTGGTGAGATACAAATAAACAAAAAAAGAAGAAAAAAAAATGAACATATCCGTTATTTATGGATTTAGTTTTACCGCAAAATTATTAAACAAAAAGAAAAAAAAGAAAAAAAGCTGACAGAAACAAATTGTTACTTGATTTATTAAAAAATAAATTTGATATATTCATATCTTAAACTCATTCTTCCCTTTGCGATAAGTAAAGCTCCCAATATTGGAACATTTCTATATAAAGGAACTTAAGTCGACGCCATTTAATGAACTCTTTTTGGGTAGTGCGGCGGGATCTGCAATACTCGTATGCTGTAGCTAGGCGCTTTTGTTATTGGAATCGGCAATTCTATCGGAATCGAGAAATAAATAAATAAATAAATAAATAAATACACACACACACACGCACAGACACACACAGACACACACACACACACACACACACGCGCGCACAGACACACACAGACACACACACACACACACACACATATATATTACATTTTTTTATTACATTGTCACCCCACTTTCATGTAGGGGGCAAAAGCTACAAGTGGTACTATGTAGGGAGTTTGGCAGCAAGATGTCGGTTCACATTATACGTGAACTACTTCTGCATGTCAGTACAGTTAGGGAAGCAGAATCCCGGAAGGGAATTCCAAAGTCTAGCGGTTCTGGGGAAAAAACTACTGGAGTAGAAGGCTTTTTTTCATCTAGGAATCTCTACTGTGGAGGGTGGGATTCAGCTGCTTGTCGGGTTTGTTGGGAGTATTTCGGTCGAGGGGGTACAAGTGCTTGCAGTTCGTCGGAGCAAGCACCGTTAAAGAATTCTTGAAAACTGGTACCACAGAAGCAGTTTTCCAGCAGGCAGCAAACCAAGATCCATTAAGGCATCTGTTTTAAAGTTTGGAGAGACCTGGAGCTACTTCGGCGGAGCACTTTTATATATATATATATATATATATATATATATATATATATATATATATATTGATATGTAGTTTGCTTGAAGCATTGTGTGGGATAGGTATGTAAAAGAGATTTAGAAGGCTGTCACAATGCGAGGAATGAATTATAGTCGCTGTTGGTAAGAGGAGACGAGAACAAGTGGCAATTTACAAATCAATAAGTATATATATATATATATATTTTATATATATATTTATTCAGTTGTATGGTAAAATGTCTTACTTGTAATTCATGCGACGTATTCCATTATTAATTTCGGAAAAATTTTCCCTTTTCAAATGGTGGTCGATTCAAAGCATATATATATATATATATATATATATATATATATATATATGTACTTATTGATTTGTAAATCGCCACTTGTTCTCGTCTCCTCTTACCAACAGCGACTATAATTCATTCCTCGCATTGTGACAGCCTTCTAAATCTCTTTTACATATATATATATATATATATATATATATATATATATATATATATATATATATATATATATATATATATATATATATATATATATATATATATATATATATATATAAAGTCCGAATAGAAAAGCAGAATAAATATTTAAAAATATTTCACTGTCTATCTATCTTATGTTTTATTTTGTGCTGTGGGTCAGCCATTTTTAAATATTTTGCTGTCTTCAAAAAATATGAATAATAAAATTATAACGTTTTCAGTCGTTTCTTTTTTCTTGGAACATAAATGTTGAAAAAACGATTTCCAAAGAATTCATTTCAATGCTTCTAATTCTTTTATAAATTCACAGTTGTCTCGTTTGAAATGGTCTACTTACCGCTCAATTTGTCATGGCACCTGAAGCCTGCATATCCCATTACGCAGTTGCATTTATTAACACCGATGCATGTACCACCATTCTGACATTCTGGGTCACAAATGGCTGAAAAGAAATACCAAAGATTTATTATATTTTGTTGCAATAAAGATAATATGTCCAATATAATAATTCATGTGGATAGTATCTCCACAAAGATAAAGAGTTCGAAGTCAAAACGCTATAATCGCCATTATCAAACTTGCCAAGTTGTCACAACAAAAAATGCCACACCTCTAAACTTTAGTTTGCATATGATACCAGTATATATTTTGTCAATTGAAATGCTTTTCATATACTTAATATACTCTCCTTCCATTTTATTTTTTTATGTCTCATATTTAAACAGATTGGATTTATTGCGTTTTTCATTCATGAATTAAAATGAGGTTATTAAGAGTGCTCAATAAAAAAGAGCCAAAGGCAGAGGGATGCAACATTTCGTCGATGGGACAGAGGCTGAAGCTTAGATGACAGTTCAGGACCTATCAAGTTGGAGACTCTCTTTTGAACCTTGTCTAGGAGTGAGAGACTAGTAGCAGATGCACCAGAAAAGTGGGAGGGGGTTAATGGCGTTGTAATTTACTGGGTCAGTTCTTTCGCCAGAATTCTTGAAAACTGGTACCACAGAACCAGTTTTCCAGCAGGCAGGAAAGCAAGATTCATTAAGGCATTTGTTGTAAAGTTTGGAGAAAACTGGAGCTATTCGGCGGAGCACTTTTTTTAATAGCACAACCGGGATGAGATCAGGTCCACATGCTTTTGAAGTGTCAAAATTTTTCATGATAGCATGCACCCGAGATGATTTCCTTTGTTTTATTTATTTATTTATTTTGTCAATGTGCGCTATTTGTCCAATCTGCAAAGGGTGTTTATTTCGTTCTTAACATGGGGAAATAAGGGGTGTTTATTCTGAAAGCCGTTCTTAACATGGGGAGGTTGGGGGTGATAATTTCGAAAGGCATTTTCTTATTTTCAACCTCTCCACGACTTTCGGAAGAAAGAGAAGAAAAAAAAAAGAAGAAAGAAAACAGCATACTTGATGCGTATTTTATTTTATTCAAATTAAATCAACGTTTCTATAATGAAACTCACACCCTTGACGTTAAAATTATTTGTAATAAAAATAATTAAACTCGAAAACACGAAAAAAGAAAACAGAAAAACATATACAATTAAATCTACTTTTCTTTCTTCCCTCGTCTTCTTTACTTCTTTATTTCTTTTTCCTCTTTATATCTCTATTTTCTCTCATATATATTCTGTCCAGGAGGACTTAATAAGAGTATAATCATATTATAACACATACCAGCAATGTTTAGAATATTAAGTACATTTCGATTCAGCGTCTATCATGTTCCACGTGACCTACTGTATTATTGCACGCCCCGTGTTGCATCTTGGGAATCTCTACTGTGGAGGGTATGATTCAGCTGCTTGTCGGGTTTGTTGGGAGTATTTCGGTCGAGGAGGTACAAGTGCTTGCAGTTCGTCGGAGCAAGTCAATAGCATCTGCTATTACATAGCAGATGCTATTGACTGAGTATCCTACAATCGGGTTTCGGTCAGAAATTTTGCTGTTAAGGAGTCAAACTTCAACGGTTTGACCTTTAGAAACTCTACTAAACTTCTCCGCCAATTTTGGGTCGAAACACTTGAAATTTTACATGTAAGTTACTTGAACATGGATCAAACTTTTTAATTTGATTTAAGTCCAAAAAATGTTAAAGGGGTCAAAATTCTAGTCAATGTTTAAAAAAATTTGATCTCCGCGATCTCTACCAAATTACTCAGCCAGTCTTGTGGTCTAAACATTTGAAATTTTGCATAAAGTGTATTCAGACATAGAGCAAGCGTTTTAGTCGGTTTTTGGTCGAAATTTTCGCTGCCAAGGGGTCAAAGTTCAAAAGATTTGATCTTTGCGGTTTAAACAAAGGTAAAAGTAAAATTTTTTTTTTTTTTTTTTAGTTTTGTTTCTCTTTATTATTTATTACATTTTATTTACCTTTTTAATAATTTTATTTTTCCTGTCTTTTATATAAATCAGGTGTCAGAAACTCATTCGACGTCACAGGCCGGACCGTTTTATAATTACTGGTCGTGGGCCAAACGAAGGCTATCTATGAAAAATTAAGGAAAATCATATACACAAACGTCTGTCAACCTAAATATATTACATGTATGTTACTATATTCTTTCCAGTACATTTTGTGCTCTTTTTCAGTCATTGATCCTAATGGGCCGAAATACTGAGGGTTCAAATCTCGATGCCACTTGCTAAAACATTTAGCATTAAATGGCCACACAATTTTATTAATATAGATATGAAATCATGAAGATACCTCTTTCTCTAATAACTTAAGATTTATCAGAAAGTTAAGCGCAGTTGTTTTTAATAGAAATTTGATAAATTGGTTTGACAAAATTGTAACAGTATGCCAAGGTTATGTTTATATATCTTGTTTTTTTTTAATGATTTCTTGCGTTTTGTGATGAAAGAACTAGAAAGCCTTCAATCAATATTGGTGCCAAGCAAAGAACACTGCAAATACTTGTTATCCTGATGACACTACACACCTTGCCGCTGTCTTTGATGAGTTGTAGCTCTCTATTTCTGAGTTTAAAGCCTCTTGTAAAAAATGGAAAATGTAAGTGAACCCAGTCAGATGCAAAATTATATCTAGTTTAAAAACAATATCTCAATAAACAAAACGTTTAAAAAACAAAACTTTGTACTACTTGGCGCAGTACTTCCAACAGCCTCGTCTGATTATTAGCAGGAGAATAGAAATGGCAACTTCTACATTTGGACGGCTAAAAGAAAATATATTGAGCAAGAATGTCCCTGAAGTAAAAATTTTATATTGAAAGGTTCCAATTGTTGTACATCCAAGTGAAACATGTGCTAGACATTTTCGAAATAAAGAAATATCATTGGAGTAACGCTCCATTTGGAAGTCTAACAAAAAAGACATGGAGAATGAAGTCTAAAAGAAAAGATATGAAGGAAGTCTAACAGAAAAGATATGGAGAAGGATGTCTAAAAGAAAAGATATGGAGAAGGAAGTCTAACAGAAAAGACATGGAGAAGGAAGTCTAACAGAAAAGACATGGAGAAGGAAGTCTAAAAGAAAAGATACGAAGGAAGTCTAACAGAAAAGACATGGAGAAGGAAGTCTAACAGAAAAGACATGGAGAAGGAAGTCTAAAAGAAAAGATATGGAGAAGAAAGTGTAACAGAAAAGACATGGAGAAGAAAGTCTAACAGAAAAGATATGGAGAAGAAAGTGTAACAGAAAAGATATGGAGAAGGAAGTCTAAAAGAAAAGACATGGAGAAGGAAGTCTAAAAGAAAAGATATGAAGGAAGTCTAACAGAAAAGATATGGAGAAGGATGTCTAAAAGAAAAGATATGGAGAAGGAAGTCTAACAGAAAAGACATGGAGAAGGAAGTCTAACAGAAAAGACATGGAGAAGGAAGTCTAACAGAAAAGACATGGAGAAGGAAGTCTAAAAGAAAAGATATGAAGGAAGTCTAACAGAAAAGACATGGAGAAGGAAGTCTAACAGAAAAGACATGGAGAAGGAAGTCTAAAAGAAAAGATATGGAGAAGAAAGTGTAACAGAAAAGACATGGAGAAGAAAGTCTAACAGAAAATATATGGAGAGGAAAGTGTAACAGAAAAGATATGGAGAAGGAAGTCTAAAAGAAAAGATATGGAGAAGGAAGTCTAACAGAAAAGATATGGAGAAGAGAGTCTAACAGAAAAGATATGGAGAAGGAAGTTTAAAAGAAAATATATGGAGAAGAAGGTCTAAAAGAATAGATATGGAGAAGAAAGTCTAAAAGAAAAGATATGGAGAAGAAAGTTTAACAGAAAAGATATGGAGAAGTAAGTCTAACAGAAAAGATATGGAGAAGAGAGTCTAACAGAAAAGATATGGAGAAGAAAGTCTAAAAGAAAAGATATGGAGAAGAAAGTTTAACAGAACAGATATGGAGAAGAGAGTCTAACAGAAAAGATATGGAGAAGGAAGTCTAACAGAAAAGATATGGAGAAGTAAGTCTAACAGAACAGATATGGAGAAGTAAGTCTAACAGAAAAGATATGGAGAAGAGAGTCTAACAGAAAAGATATGGAGAAGGAAGTTTAAAAGAAAAGATATGGAGAAGTAAGTCTAAAAGAATAGATATGGAGAAGAAAGTCTAAAAGAAAAGATATGGAGAAGAAAGTTTAACAGAAAAGATATGGAGAAGAGAGTCTAACAGAAAAGATATGGAGAAGAAAGTCTAACAGAAAAGATATGGAGAAGGATGTCTAACAGAAAAGATATGGAGAAGTAAGTCTAACAGAAAAGATATGGAGAAGAGAGTCTAACAGAAAAGATATGGAGAAGTAAGTCTAACAGAAAATATATGGAGAAGTAAGTCTAAAAGAATAGATATGGAGAAGAAAGTCTAAAAGAAAATATATGGAGAAGAAAGTTTAACAGAAAAGATATGGAGAAGAGAGTCTAACAGAAAAGATATGGAGAAGAAAGTTTAACAGAAAAGATATGGAGAAGAAAGTTTAACAGAAAAGATATGGAGAAGTAAGTCTAACAGAAAAGATATGGAGAAGAGAGTCTAACAGAAAAGATATGGAGAAGGAAGTTTAAAAGAAAATATATGGAGAAGTAAGTCTAACAGAAAAGATATGGAGAAGAAAGTCTAAAAGAAAAGATATGGAGAAGAAAGTTTAACAGAAAAGATATGGAGAAGTAAGTCTAACAGAAAAGATATGGAGAAGAAAGTCTAACAGAAAAGATATGGAGAAGAAAGTCTAAAAGAAAAGATATGGAGAAGTAAGTCTAACAGAAAAGATATGGAGAAGTAAGTCTAACAGAAAAGATATGTAGAAGTAAGTCTAAAAGAATAGATATGGAGAAGGAAGTCTAACAGAAAAGATATGGAGAAGTAAGTCTAACAGAAAAGATATGGAGAAGAGAGTCTAACAGAAAAGATATGGAGAAGTAAGTCTAACAGAAAAGATATGGAGAAGGAAGTCTAAAAGAAAAGATATGGAGAAGTAAGTCTAACAGAAAAGATATGGAGAAGTAAGTCTAACAGAAAAGATATGGAGAAGTAAGTCTAACAGAAAAGATATGGAGAAGAAAGTCTAAAAGAAAAGATATGGAGAAGAAAGTCTAACAGAAAAGATATGGAGAAGGAAGTCTAACAGAAAAGATATGGAGAAGTAAGTCTAACAGAAAAGATATGTAGAAGTAAGTCTAAAAGAATAGATATGGAGAAGGAAGTCTAACAGAAAAGATATGGAGAAGTAAGTCTAACAGAAAAGATATGGAGAAGAGAGTCTAACAGAAAATATATGGAAAAGGAAGTCTAACAGAAAAGATATGGAGAAGTAAGTCTAAAAGAAAAGATATGGAGAAGAAAGTTTAAAATAAAAGATATGGAGAAGAGAGTCTAACAGAAAAGATATGGAGAAGAGAGTCTAACAGAAAAGATATGGAGAAGAGAGTCTAGCAGAAAAGATATGGTAAAGGAAGTCTAACAGAAAAGATATGGAGAAGGAAGTTTAACAGAAAAGATATGGAGAAGAGAGTCTAGCAGAAAATATATGGAGAAGGAAGTCTAACAGAAAAGATATAGAGAATGAAGTCTAAAAGAAAAGATATGGAGAAGGAAGTCTAATAGGAAAGATATGGAAAAGGAAGTCTAACAGTAAAGATATTGAGAAGACAGTCTAACAGAAAATATATGGAGAAGGAAGTCTAACAGAAAAGATATGGAGAAGAGAGTCTAAAAGAAAATATATGGAGAAGGAAGTCTAACAGAAAAGATATGGAGAAGAGAGTCTAAAAGAAAATATATGGAGAAGGAAGTCTAACAGAAAAGATGGTGAGAAGAGAGTCTAAAAGAAAATATATGGAGAAGGAAGTCTAACAGAAAAGATATGGAGAAGAGATTTTAAAAGAAAATATATGGAGAAGGAAGTTTAACAGAAAAGATATGGAGAAGAAAGTCTTAAGGAAAAGATATAGAGAAGGAAGTCTAAAAGAAAAGATATGGAAAAGGAAGTCTAACAGAAAAGATATGGAGAAGACAGTCTAACAGAAAATATATGGAGAAGGAAGTCTAACAGAAAAGATATGGAGAAGAAAGTCTAAAAGAAAAGATATGGAGAAGGAAGTCTAAAAGAAAAGATATGGAAAAGGAAGTCTAAAAGAAAAGATATGGAGAAGACAGTCTAACAGAAAATATATGGAGAAGGAAGTCTTACAGAAAAGATATGGAGAAGACAGTCTAACAGAAAATATATGGAGAAGGAAGTCTAACAGAAAAGATATGGAGAAGAAAGTCTAAAAGAAAAGATATGGAGAAGGAAGTCTAAAAGAAAAGATATGGAAAAGGAAGTCTAAAAGAAAAGATATGGAGAAGACAGTCTAACAGAAAATATATGGAGAAGGAAGTCTAACAGAAAAGATATGGAGAAGAGAGTCTAAAAGAAAATATATGGAGAAGGAAGTCTAACAGGAAAGATATGGAGAAGAGAGTCTAAAAGAAAATATATGGAGAAGGAAGTCTAACAGAAAAGATATGGAGAAGTAAGTCTAACAGAAAAGATATGGAGAAGTAAGTCTAACAGAAAAGATATGGAGAAGAAAGTCTAAAAGAAAAGATATGGAGAAGAAAGTCTAACAGAAAAGATATGGAGAAGGAAGTCTAACAGAAAAGATATGGAGAAGTAAGTCTAACAGAAAAGATATGTAGAAGTAAGTCTAAAAGAATAGATATGGAGAAGGAAGTCTAACAGAAAAGATATGGAGAAGTAAGTCTAACAGAAAAGATATGGAGAAGACAGTCTAACAGAAAATATATGGAGAAGGAAGTCTAACAGAAAAGATATGGAGAAGAAAGTCTAAAAGAAAAGATATGGAGAAGGAAGTCTTAAAGAAAAGATATGGAAAAGGAAGTCTAAAAGAAAAGATATGGAAAAGGAAGTCTAAAAGAAAAGATATGGAAAAGGAAGTCTAAAAGAAAAGATATGGAGAAGACAGTCTAACAGAAAATATATGGAGAAGGAAGTCTAACAGAAAAGATATGGAGAAGACAGTCTAACAGAAAATATATGGAGAAGGAAGTCTAAAAGAAAAGATATGGAGAAGACAGTCTAACAGAAAAGATATGGAGAAGGAAGTCTAACAGAAAAGATATGGAGAAGAAAGTCTAAAAGAAAAGATATGGAGAAGGAAGTCTAACAGAAAAGATATGGAAAAGGAAGTCTAAAAGAAAAGATATGGAGAAGACAGTCTAACAGAAAATATATGGAGAAGGAAGTCTAACAGAAAAGATATGGAGAAGAGAGTCTAAAAGAAAATATATGGAGAAGGAAGTTTAACAGAAAAGATATGGAGAAGAAAGTCTTAAGGAAAAGATATAGAGAAGGAAGTCTAAAAGAAAAGATATGGAAAAGGAAGTCTAACAGAAAAGATATGGAGAAGACAGTCTAACAGAAAATATATGGAGAAGGAAGTCTAACAGAAAAGATATGGAGAAGAAAGTCTAAAAGAAAAGATATGGAGAAGGAAGTCTAAAAGAAAAGATATGGAAAAGGAAGTCTAAAAGAAAAGATATGGAGAAGACAGTCTAACAGAAAATATATGGAGAAGGAAGTCTAACAGAAAAGATATGGAGAAGACAGTCTAACAGAAAATATATGGAGAAGGAAGTCTAACAGAAAAGATATGGAGAAGAGAGTCTAACAGAAAAGATATGGAGAAGGAAGTCTAAAAGAAAAGATAAGGAGAAGAAAGTCTAACAGAAAATATATGGAGAAGGAAGTCTAAAAGAAAATATATGGGAAGAGAGTCTAACAGAAAAGATATGGAGAAAGAAGTCTAACAGAAAAGATATGGAGAAGAGAGTCTAACAGAAAATATATGGAGAAGAGAGTCTAACAGAAAATATATGGAGAAGGAAGTCTAACAGAAAAGATATGGAGAAGGAAGTCTAACAGAAAAGATATGGAGAAGAGAGTCTAACAGAAAATATATGGAGAAGGAAGTCCCACAGAAAAGATATGGATAAGAGAGTCTAACAGAAAATATATGGAGAAAGAAGTCTAACAGAAAAGATATGGATAAGGAAGTCTAACAGAAAAGATATGGAGAAGAGAGTCTAGCAGAAAAGACATGGAGAAGGAAGTCTAACAGAAAAGATATGGAGAAGAAAGTCTAACAGGTCTTCCATGAAATGCATATATCAGAAATAAGCTTGAAATTGACAGATCAATCAACAACGTCATTCGGGGAAAAGATTAATGTGCTTTGGGCATTTGTCCCGGAAGATTTCATTCAAGAAAGATCAAGAGATAAATTGACCAGCTAACAATTGATACCGATGTGCCACTCTCAGTAGCTGAAAGTGATAAGTGGTAAAATTTTATTCTCAAGATTTTCGCAGAGTTCTCTGGAGCAGGCATAAAAGTAAGACAAAGTATTTATCAATTTTCCTAATATTTTTAATCACAAAAATACAATTACTCTTGATTACTGTGCTTTTTACATAGATTTTATATATTTTGGATATTCATTTACTCGATTCATCTCAATCCTGAAAATCTATAACAATTTATCTCAATCCTGAAAACCTATAACAATTCATCTCAATCCTGAAAACCAATAACAATTCATCTCAATCCTGAAAACCTATAACTATTTATCTCAATCCTGAAAACCTATAACAATTCATCTCAATCCTGAAAACCTATAACAATTCATCTCAATCCTGAAAACCTATAACTATTTATCTCAATCCTGAAAATCTATAAAAATTCATCTCAATCCTGAAAACCTATAACAATTCATCTCAATCCTGAAAACCTATAACTATTTATCTCAATCCTGAAAACCTATAACAATTTATCTCAATCCTGAAAACCAATAACAATTCATCTCAATCCTGAAAATCTATAACAATTCATCTCAATCCTGAAAACCTATAACAATTCATCTCAATTCTGAAAATATATAACAATTCATCTCAATCCTGAAAACCTATAACAATTCATCTCAATCCTGAAAACCTAAAACAATTCATCTCAATCCTGAAAATATATAACAATTCATCTCAATCCTGAAAACCTATAACAATTCATCTCAATCCTGAAAACCAATAACAATTCATCTCAATCCTGAAAATCTATAACAATTCATCTCAATCCTGAAAATCTATAACAATTCACCTCAATCCTGAAAACCAATAACAATTCATCTCAATCCTGAAAACCTATAACAATTCATCTCAATCCTGAAAACCTATAACAATTCATCTCAATCCTGAAAACCTATAACAATTCATCTCAATCCTGAAAACCTATAACAATTCATCTCAATTCTGAAAACCTAAAACAATTCATCTCAATTCTGAAAACCTATAACAATTCATATCAATTCTGAAAACCTAAAACAATTCATCTCAATTCTGAAAACCTATAAAAATTCATCTCAGTCCTGAAAACCTATAACAATTCATCTCAATCCTGAAAACCTATAACAATTCATCTCAATTCTGAAAACCTATAACAATTCATCTCAATTCTTAAAACCTAAAACAATTCATCTCAATCCTGAAAACCTATAACAATTCATCTCAATCCTGAAAACCTATAAAAATTCATCTCAATCCTGGAAACCATAAACAATTCATCTCAATTCTAAAAACCAATAACAATTCATCTCAATCCTGAAAATCTATAACAATTCATCTCAATTCTGAAAACCTAAAACAATTTATCTCAATCCTTAAAACCTAAAACAATTCATCTCAATTCTGAAAACCTAAAACAATTCTTCTCAATTCTGAAAACCTATAACAATTCATCTCAATCCTGAAAACCTAAAACAATTCATCTCAATCCTGAAAACCTATAAAAATTCATCTCAATCCTGAAAATCTATAACAATTCATCTCAATCCTGAAAACCTAAAACAATTCATCTCAATTCTGAAAACCTAAAACAATTCATCTCAATTCTGAAAACCTATAACAATTCATATCAATTCTGAAAACCTAAAACAATTCATCTCAATTCTGAAAACCTATAAAAATTCATCTCAGTCCTGAAAACCTATAACAATTCATCTCAATCCTGAAAACCTATAACAATTCATCTCAATTCTGAAAACCTATAACAATTCATCTCAATTCTTAAAACCTAAAACAATTCATCTCAATCCTGAAAACCTATAACAATTCATCTCAATCCTGAAAACCTATAAAAATTCATCTCAATCCTGGAAACCATAAACAATTCATCTCAATTCTAAAAACCAATAACAATTCATCTCAATCCTGAAAATCTATAACAATTCATCTCAATTCTGAAAACCTAAAACAATTTATCTCAATCCTTAAAACCTAAAACAATTCATCTCAATTCTGAAAACCTAAAACAATTCTTCTCAATTCTGAAAACCTATAACAATTCATCTCAATCCTGAAAACCTATAACAATTCATCTCAATCCTGAAAACCTAAAACAATTCATCTCAATCCTGAAAACCTAAAACAATTCATCTCAATCCTGAAAACCTAAAACAATTCATCTCAATCTTGAAAATCTATAACAATTCATCTCAATCCTGAAAACCTAAAACAATTCATCTCAATCCTGAAAATCTATAACAATTCATCTCAATCCTGAAAACCTATAACAATTCGTCTCAATCCTGAAAACCTATAACTATTTATCTCAATCCTGAAAACCTATAACAATTCATCTCAATCTTGAAAACCAATAACAATTCATCTCAATCCTGAAAATCTATAACAATTCATCTCAATCCTGAAAATCTATAACAATTCACCTCAATCCTGAAAACCAATAACAATTCATCTCAATCCTGAAAACCTAAAACAATTCATCTCAATCTTGAAAATCTATAACAATTCATCTCAATCCTGAAAACCTAAAACAATTCATCTCAATCCTGAAAACCTAAAACAATTCATCTCAATCCTGAAAACCTTAAACAATTCATCTCAATCTTGAAAACCTATAACAATTCATCTCAATCTTGAAAATCTATAACAATTCATCTCAATCCTGAAAACCTAAAACAATTCATCTCAATCCTGAAAATCTATAACAATTCATCTCAATCTTGAAAATCTATAACAATTCATCTCAATCCTGAAAACCTAAAACAATTCATCTCAATCTTGAAAACCTAAAACAATTCATCTCAATCCTGAAAACCTAAAACAATTCATCTCAATCTTGAAAACCTATAACAATTCATCTCAATCCTGAAAACCTAAAACAATTCATCTCAATTCTGAAAACCTAAAACAATTCATCTCAATCCTGAAAACCTAAAACAATTCATCTCAATCCTGAAAACCTTAAACAATTCATCTCAATCCTGAAAACCTATAACAATTCATCGCAATCCTGAAAACCTAAAACAATTCATCTCAATCCTGAAAACCTAAAACAATTCATCTCAATCCTGAAAACCTAAAACAATTCATCTCAATCCTGAAAATCTATAACAATTCATCTCAATCCTGAAAATCTATAACAATTCATCTCAATCCTGAAAATCTATAACAATTTTTTTATACTAATATTTGTTACGCTGGTGACGCTGCACTTGTCGCTGTCTTTAAGAAGTTGAAGTTCTCTGCTTCGGGTTTTACTTGCAAAAATGGAGGATAAAAGTGAACCTATTCAAATTCAAACTTATTTCAGGCTTTGGATTTAGATAGTGATCGACCCAGGTTATCGTATGATCATCAGAAACGGAAAACGAATAAGCAAGCGATTTTCTATTTATAAAAATATTGATGATTGCAAGAACGAAAAGACAAGTTTATGAAAAGACCAAATAAATTACTTTACAAAAAACACCAGATGGCGCACATGGGTGAATTATCTCCCCTAATTGATGGCAAATAAAGAAAACAACCCTATTGAAACTTTGAGCTGAAACTTGACAAACATATCTACCGACAACTTGTTAAATGGCGATATGTTAAATATACGTTGAAAAAAAATGCATCAATCTGTCTCCAAAATTGGCTACATTCAAAACTAAACAAATTGATGCCAAGAATTAACAAGACATAAGTGGATTTAACTTCCATCCTTAATGTAAGCAATAGAATACATAAACATACCCCCCTCCGACATATACCTAAATCTGTAATTTGATTGACCCCACCATTTTTTTTCTCTGCACACTATCTCGATTTAAAAAAAAAAAAATAAATAAATATGTTTATTTACCTATTTATTTCAAATAAATATATTTATTTACACAATTTTCAAGTAGTTATGTTTATATCAGGTTAAAAAGAAAGTTCTTGGAGGTTTTAAGTTTTAAATTCTGATGAACATATCTCGGTTCAAACAAATATTTATTAATCGAAATAAGCACCATCAGAATCAACACACTTCCGCCAACGCAAACAAGTGTATAGTAACGTAAAAATCTTGCGTTCTGATGGCGATGAAGTCGCTGAAGGCGGTTTTTTTTTTTATATCGATTGGGTTTTTGAAGCATTTATCACGGAGAAAATTGTTGAGATGGTTGAAAAAGTGATAACTAATAGATGAGAGTCTGGAGAGTATTGGTTGGCATTGTCGTGGAGGAGAATTGAATTAAGTCTTTTCTGTTGATTAATGCTGGGTGTTGTTGTTGAAGTTTCTGATGCATTTCATCGATATGTTGATAGTACTTATTCACCGTAATGGTTTCACCTGCATTCAAAAAACTGTAATGAATGAAACCAGTCGCAGACGACCAAACACTCAGCATTACCTTTTTTTTTAATGCAACTCTGGCTTCGGCTTAACGAGGGCAGAGTTAGACATGAGGTCAGTTTTTAATGTGGGGGAAATCCAGCTCCCCCTGAAAGGGGCACTCCGGATAGGAATAAAAATTTAAATTGTTTCAGTCTAGAAGGATTTCTTCTCTACTGATCGAGATTTGAAAAAAAGTGAAGTTTTATTGCGAAACATCATTAATTAATTCATTCGGCGTGCGTTTACCCGATATCTTCTAGGTTAGAATTACTTCTAGAAAGATATTGAGTACTTACAGGAGGTGCCACGTGAAAATATAACTGAAAGTGTTTCTGTGGAACAAACTATGGAACACGTACATCAAGTCTGTTGCCAGGGACGCTGGGAAAATCGTGAGATCCTTCTACCGCTCCAGAAGATATCTCACTACTAATGTAATTCTCTATCTGTATAAAAGCTAAGTACGTCCAAGGATGGAATACTGCTGACACATCTGGGCAGGAGCTGCTAAAAACAGCCTATCCTGCCTTGACAGAGTTCAAAATAGACTTTGTGGCTTAGTGGGGGATGCCCTTTTCTCTTCCCTGCAACCTCTCTCCCACAGAAGAGACATTGCGAGCCTGTCTTTGTTTTATCGTTATTTCCATGGCAGGTGCTCGTCTGAGCTCCAATCCCTCGTACCCTCTCGCCAATCTTTCACGAGAAACACCCGTCTGGCTGAAACTACTGTCAATAATTTTCCCCACTATTTATCTGTGCCTAAATCCAAACGTAGATTCCATGAGCAAAGCTTCTTTCTTAGAACTGCACGTCAGTGGAACTCTCTGCCGTTTGCCTGTTTCCCACCTGACTACAACTTGGACGTCTTCAAATCCAACATAAACAAACTCCTGACAAACCGCCCCCTTAAGTAAGACACTCTATCAAAACCCCCAATACTCATGATTACTACAATACTATCTCATTGATTACTGTACACGCAATAACCCTTATGCCTGAGTGGCCTTCGGGCCTTGATAAGTGGTGACCCCCATGTAAAAAAAAAAAAAGAAAAGAAAAACTAACTTCCAGGTGCTGTGTGTGGTAGGATAGCAACACCTGCTTGCAAAAAGATTGCAAACACTAAGGTTGTTAAAATTTTACCTGAATAGCATACACAAGAGATTCAGGATTGCTTGTGGATTTAATATTCTCGAAAAATTTCCATCCTTTGGAGGAAACTATGATGCATGCTGCACTAGGACTATGACAGGATGGGAGCTACAGACATGGAATTTCAGCCTGTAACTGAACATGTTATTGCGTAATACTCCTTTTATTTAAAGTTGAAACCATGGCAAAGTCAGTCCAATACACAGAGCATTGTAAATTGTCAATGGATTTTACAAGAACTTGACATCTATTCTTCGCACATTATAATTTGGCATTTTCTTTTTCTCATCTTGGATATTATTCTCACAACGTTTCGACCAACCTACTCTTCAACCGCTTCCGGTATGTCTTGATGGACTCGTCAATCTTTATATGGAACTTGGAGATTTGTATAGACTTTCGAATAGAACGTTTATTTAATCCATGGAAAGTGATCGTTCTCGTTCCGTCACCCATGACTTGGTGTAAGTTTTAAGTAATTATTAATTATTGTGAGAATGATGTATCGTTGCGTCTGCATAAATATTGTACACGCGTGCATTTTGTGTTGTAACCCAGATCGTTGATGCTGCGAAACTCAGCTGCTTTAAGTGAAAACCACAATGACATTTGCTTTGTTTTAAAAGTTTTATTTAAACAGAGCAAAGGTACGAGGGCTGAAATGCATGTGCACCAGAGCGAGAGAGATAGATAGATAGATAGATAGATAGATAGAGAGAGAGAGAGAGAGAGGGAGGGAGAGACAGAGGCAGAGACAGAGAGGAATAAATTGGAGTGAGGGCGGCTATTTACATGGTTAGGCAGGC
Source organism: Euprymna scolopes (assembly GCF_053919585.1). Classification (NCBI taxonomy): domain Eukaryota; kingdom Metazoa; phylum Mollusca; class Cephalopoda; order Sepiida; family Sepiolidae; genus Euprymna; species Euprymna scolopes. Next base: position 145,492,051 of record NC_136493.1, on the reverse strand, counting down.
CAACTTTTAACCACTTGTGCACACTGTCCCCTTTGCAGGAGCTGATTGAGACAACAATGTTTTGCATTTGTTCTCAATTCTCGTAGCCGAAAAAGACGGAAGAAATTCTCCTTAGCGGAAGTCATGTGATTTGCGACTTCTACTTTTAGTCTCCCCCCTCCCCCCCCCATATATATCAATATGAATATATTAATCCACAAGACTAAGTGAAACGCACTTTAGCCTTTGTGTTCAATCACCTTGAATTTTTTTCTATCAGATGACTATTATTTTCGTTTTTTATTCATGCAGAATCTTGCTTGGAGCCTCCTTTTGCACAAAACGTAATAGCCATGTGTAGACTTTTTTTTGTGGGTCATGACTATGTTTTGAGACACAAAGTTGATCAATTAATTCGAAGACGTGTCAACTCTATATATGAAATCGATGATTGTTCTGACTTTTTTTTACCACCACCCACGCCAAACAAAGCCGTAAGTGACCACTGTGAATAAGTCGGAAGTTTTATGGCGAGTTGTTTATCCAAATTACATTTAAACTTCTGAATTTTGTTAGAGTCAACGCAACATAAGCTGGGAGGGAATTGATATATAGGATTGGGAGACATACCAATCTTCTAATAACAAACTAGCACAACCCGTGTCCCGGCGTTGTCCAAGTCGAATATGAAATGTTACGTGGCGTTATAAACAAACAAACAAAGGAAATAAATAAATAAAAATCAGGTTCGGCATTTTTTAAAACAAATGCATTTATCACCTTTACTCTCCTGTCTCGACACCACTTAAAAAGTCTCTCGCTGTCACATGAACATTTAACCTGGTTGCGTTCCTCTTTCTTCCGACCGCACGCTGGCCACAGCCGGCCTATTCTCGCGTTCACTTTACACGCCCGTCTCCCTCGACGCGATTTTTTTAGACGCTAGCTCGCGCATATTTTCTAATTTCTACGCGCTCATATGCGTTCTCTTACAGATCGATTTGACTATAAAAATATCAACCCCCCCCCAAAAAAAAAGGAATTTTCTTATTTAATGTTTTAGGATACATTTATATTGCCACTTTAATAACTTATAATAATACTTAATTTAGGATAAGGTTAGTATTATGTCAGGGTAAGGTTAGGGTTAGATTAGTTTTAGGTTAAGGTAAGAAGTTAAATCCCGTTTGCTAACCAATAATTATTAATAAATAATAGTTTTGAAATGCGTAATACAAATAGGTCACTAATAGTTCTTGATTAATCGAAGAAAATTTAGTCCCTGTTTGCATAATTCAACTTCTTTACTGAAAAATATAAAAAAAATCAAAATTGAAAACGTTTACAAAACTACCTCACCTGTTTCTATTTAAACCAGGTGAAAAAAGTAACCCCAATTTTCAGATAGATAAAGCATTATGCTAATAATTTACCCCCGAAAAATCCGAAAAGCAACAAAATCCCACCCCACACAGTTGAGATCCCCCGATGACAGGAATCCTTCTACTCTAATAGTTTCTTCTCCAAAACTGCTAAACTTTGGAATTCTTTTCCGGGCTCCCGCTTTTCTGATTGTACTGACATGCAGACGTTCAAGTGTAATGTAAACAGACATCTTGCTGCTCAACTCCCTACATAGTGTCCCTAAAATTTATGTTCCAGATATTAGCCCCCTACATCCAAATAGCACTGTGCTTTGCTTGGGGTGAAAATACAATAAGATTTTTTTTATTTATAAATAATGACTTGAAAATAGAAAAATTGTATTACGATAGCTAAAAAAATTCAAATTCGCAAAAATGTGTATAAGTTCTTCAACAAACGCGATATTCATAAGCATAATTGTATGAATGATAATAATTGCAACGATATTTAATTTTATTATTTGTAACTCTGTATAGAAAATTGTTTTTTATGTGGATGAATTTTATATATATATATATATGTTTTTTTTTTTGCAATACTGGCCTTTCATACGCGTCAGTGCTTAATTCAATATCATTAAAAAGCGATTTTTGTAAATTTAAGTCCTAAAGTACTAAATTAAACAGGAATGCAGGTAAATTTTAATTTTAATTGTATTAATTTATTACAGTACTGGACATCCGTACATTTCAGTGCTTAATTCAATATTGTTAAATCCAGAAGTTCTTTTCTTCTAGTTGTATTGACTTTTGTAAATTCAAATCCTAAGATATTGAATTAAAATAAATTAAGGTAACTTGTGGTAATAGTTTCGTTAATTTATTGCAATAGTAGACACCCGTACAACATTGTGTTTGATTCAATTTAGTTAAATCAAGAAGTAAAGTTTTCTTTTATTTGTATTGATTTTTGTAAATTAAAGTCTTCAAGTACTGAATTAAACAGAAATGGCAATAACATTTATTAATGATTGTATTAATTTATTACAGTAGTGGACATGCGTACATCACTGTCGTTAAATTCAATTTAGTTAAATCCCTGAGTGAATTTTTCTTGTAGTTGATTTAATTTTTGTAAATCAAAACCGGTGCTAAATTAAAAAGAGGTGTAGGTAACTTTTGATGATAAATGCATTACAAAAATCGAAATCGAAAAATGTTAAAAAGTTATTCCTAATTTCTATTAAAAACAGAAAAAAGAACCCTCAATGTTCTCGTCCCAAATTCGATAAAGCATTTTATTAATGATTCATAAATAATGCATTGGAAGCAAAATTGTCTTACGACGAGTTAAAATAAATTGCATAATAGTGAATTCCAAATAAATGCAACTGTTTTTTTTAATAACTATTGCATTAATTTTCATGAAAGTAAGCGAAAGTTTTATAACACGTTCTTCATTCAAAAGATAAACAAACACGCTATCGAAAATCATAATTGCATGGATGACAATAATTGCAATAATATTTCGTGTTATTGTTTATAACTTTATATAAAATATTGTTTTCTACTAGTTCATATGAATGGAAACATTTTTATTGCAGTAATGCGCATCCACACATTTCGCTGCTATCGGTAAATTCAGTATCGGTAAATCAAGAATATAATTTTTCTTTGAATTCTAGAGATTTTATTACCATGTTGAATACGATCAAAGATGTTCTTTAATTTATCTCGATGTTCTGAAGAATGACTAAAATATTAGTAATAGCCGAGTTCAGTACCGAAAAAAGCAGTATGACAATCTCTTCTTCTTCAAATACAATCAGAAAGCAATGTAGAAATCAGTTCATTCGGGGAAGCGCTTATTATATATGTTTAAAATCCGATGTAGCATGTTATAAATAAACGGAGGTTGGAAATGATATAATAGTCGTGTGAAAATAATGAAACCTGTTAATACAGTAACATGGTGACGTGAGTGTAGTTAGAGGTCTTAATGAATAGAAGGTGAACTGTTTGCTACGTTCTGTATGTGATAACATATGTGAGAGGACATTTTCTTCGGAATAAATGTAATAATTTTTAAATGGAGATGAATATGCTTATAGGTTCATGAAACATGCTTTAGGAATTGCACAGTAGATTATCACGGACCATTTCTTTGGAGTTTGGTGCCAATTACTTGTTTTATCAATACAATCATCGTTCATGACTACAACTTTTTCTTTGGGTCTGCCAACTATTATATAAAAGGGCAGTTTCTGTTAGTGTGAATGTCTGTCTGTCTGTCTGTCTGTCTGTCTGTCTGTATGTATGTATGTATGTATGTATGCATGTCTCGCTAAAATTTTAAAAATCCAAAACGGACCAGAATAAATCAGATATTGTTTCAAAAGGTAATAACTCGGATGAATAATATGTAAAAGTTAGAAAAATATTAATTCCATGAATTAAAATATATCCAAGCGTATTTAACGACTGAAGAACAACATCACTCTGTTTTGCTATGCTATTTATACAAGGTAATCTAATCGGTGTTGCCCGGGGTGTATACTTTTTGCACAAGAAAATATATTCGACTTTGCTCGGGATAGAATGCTTAATATCCAATGCATACCCAAGAATAGCACATTTCATTTTTACTCTTTGTTTTATACGATCCTGGGCAACAGCGGGTGGCCGTGCAAATTCTTCATAAAAGGGAGTATTATCATTGACAGAAACTATAATTATTTCAGACTGCAGAGTTCGGATACTCACTATTTATTGCTGGCTTGTAAATAGAGGCAGACGATATGTTCAAGATTTAACCATCAATGCAAAGTTTCTTCTAGATCTTTTTCTTGAACGTTTAGCTATTACTATTGTTGAGCTGTTAGCATCCACTACAACGACTAAAAATGGAAGCTGTTCAAGGTATCGTTTTTTTCACAATCTGCTTTCCAAAATAATAATTCAGTTATATGAATTTATTTATTGCGGACTAGTCTTCTGATCTTTTATTAGTTGTTGTTTCACGACGTTTCGGCCAACTATTCCTCTGGCCTTCGTCAGGTTGTAACTGCGACGGATAGGAACTTCGAATCTCCTAACTGCATTGTCAGCAATCACTGCCATCCGTAGTTGTTGTCGTCTCACCACGTTTTGGCCAAGTAAGCCTCTGGCCGACTTTGGGTAGGATTGAAACCGCTATCTTCAGACAATGCTCATCTGGAACCGTAGAGATTCAATGTCTCTATCGACTGATGAGCAACGTCTGTATAAACTGATGAGCAAGAGATTCAACGTCTCTATCCAGATGAGAATGCATGATTCCCCGTGAGTGCACAGTGAACGAGGCATAAAAAAATGACTAAGTTCAGCATTTGTCCCCACCCCATTTAGCTCCAAAATCCCCAGGGGACATCACATCCTGGTGAAAATGAGTAAACGGTGCAGTTTTAGACCTTAACATATGTAAATTTGAGTTCTGCACCATGCAAAAAAGAAATGATTTAGACCATCATTTGCCCCCCCCCCATCATTTAGCCCCAAAAGTTTCCAAGGCCTTACCATATTTAAATTTGATTTCATGCAAAACTGCTAAATAGACACACACAGAAAATTTTTGACAAACATGGTAAAATAGTTTTAAAAAATTGAGTGTTTTTACTACCCTTAAAATAGCCCCTGGGGCACATCCAAGAGTTATCGCGAAGCATAGACAAACAAAATTATATAGAAACTAGCTGTACCCGGCCACGCGTTGCTGTGGCTCAGTTTGTTAAAATGGAACACATGTGAAAGTAGAGAAAAGTTTGATTCTTTTTTTTTCAAGAGAATGTACAAATTATTTATTTATTTAAACAGATGTTAAGAAAATAAACAGAAAAATACTTCCATCATTAATTATGCAAAAAAATAAATAAAATGTTGATTTAGTGTTTCAATATGCTTATAAATTACGATAAAACTTGCTGAGTATGCACTGTTTTACGGTTGTTGTAAAAATGGAACGGAAAATTAAATTTCGCTTCATTTTAATCTTTCTTAATTTTTTAATTGTGCCCCCTCCAAACGAATATAATCAAAACAGTAACATTCAACAATTGTACTTTATGTATATAAAGCACAAATATTTATTAAAAAAAAATTTTAAAAAAAAAGTTAATAACGAAAGGGAAATAATTCCATTTTTAAACGAAAAAGTCAGTTTACCTAACTTACTGTATTAATGCTATTTTTTTAAGCAAGAAAAAAAAGGTAAATACCCAGATACGCTACTACATAACACCGACCACTCTAATTTGTTTTTTTTTTAGGTAATTGAGGTCGCTGACAACGAATCTGATAGTCAAACTTGGGGCAAATTTATCGTTTGCATGGTATTTACCCCTGAACCCACGAACTTCTTTCCACCATTTTGCAGCTTCCGTTTATGCTACGCGCATGCACGCTGTAGCATAAACGACGGCTTCACCAAGCAAACTACGTTGGGGGGAGGGGATTTTTTTTCCAGGACATAGAATTTTCTAATTTTCAAAAATACATTATAGCGCTTTTTGGGTGGAAAATTTAAAATTAGCTGAAAAAGAAATAAAATAAGAAAAGGAAAGCACACCAAGTTGGAGTAGGGGGATTGTTAATTTATCTGGGTTTTTTTTTTTTACCTGGAACATCGAATTTTAAAATTTTCCGTAAGTAACGCACCGACATTTACCAATTAGAACACCATTATACATTTTCCGAAGATTTTACTTTGTACATTGGGGGGGGGGGGCGGATGTGATGTTGGGGGGCGCGCGCGCCCCAACATCACATCCCCCCCAAAACAAATTAGAGTGGTCGGTGGGGTTTGTATTCCTGTACACATAGATTCGAAAAAGTTGTCAAAAAACAAATATATAACAAATAAATGTTATCAAAGGCAAGATAAGTTACTTTTCTACCAAACTGGATATATTTTTCGTGTTTTTATTCAATGTAACATATTGGGTTTGTATTACTGTACACATAGATTCGAAAACGTTGTCAAAAAAACAAATATATAACAAATAAATGTTATCAAAAGCAAGATAAGTTACTTTTCTACCAAACTGGATATATTTTTCGTGTTTTTATTCAATTTAACATGTTTATTCAGCTCGAAAAAACATACAGTGTTTACCGATGTATTGGAAAATTCAAGATGGCGTCTGATTCTCTCTTTAAGACGGTAAGTTTGGGAAAAGGTGTTATAAATAAAAACCCAGATAAAATACTGTTAAAAACTCGCTCAATATATGTTACCGTGACATAGGTTGACATATATTCGGCGGGTTTTTAATAATATTTTGTATAGTTTTTTATTTATAACACCTTTTCCCAAACTTACCGTGTTAAAGAGAGAATCAGACGCCATCTTGAATTTTCCAAGTCATCGGTAAACACTGTACGTTTTTCGAGCTGAATAAATATGTTGGGTTTGTATTACTGTATACATAGATTCGAAGAAGTTGTCAAAAAACAAATATATAACAAATAAATGTTATCAAAGGCAAGATAAGTTACTTTTCTACCTAACTGGATATATTTTTCGTGTTTTTATTCAATGTAACATGTTTATTCAGCTCGAAAACCATACAGTGTTTACCGATGTATTGGAACATTCAAGATGGAGTCTGATTCTCTCTTTAACACGGTAAGTTTGGGAAAAGATGTTATAAATAAAAAACCGGATAAAATACTGTTAAAAACTCGCTCAATACATATTAATGTGACATAGGTTGACATATATTCGGCGGGTTTTTAATAGTATTTTGTATAGTTTTTTATTTATAACACCCTTTTTCCAAACTTACGATGTTAAAGAGGGTGTGTATGTTTTTCGAGCTGAATAAATATGTTACATTCAATAAAAACACGAAAAATATATCCAGTTTGGCAGAAAAGTAACTTATCTTGCCTTTGATAACATTTATTTGTTATATATTTGTTTTTTGACAACTTTTTCGAATCTATGTGTACAGTAATACAAACCCGTATTTTGTGTAGTTTTTTTTTATTTATAGCACCTTTTTCCAAACTTACGGTGTTAAAGAGGGTGTGAGATGCCATCTTGAATTTTCAAATACATCGGTAAACACTGTATGTTTTTCGAGCTGAATAAATATGTTACATTGAATAAAAACACGAAAAATATATCCAGTTTGGCAGAAAAGTAACTTATCTTGCCTTTGATAACATTTATTTGTTATATATTTGTCCCCCCCCCCAAAAAAAAAACAAATTAGAGTGGTCGGTTTTCTGTAGTAGCGTATCTGGATATTTACCAAAAAAATATATTTAGGTTTGGCTATAAATTCCTAAACTCATTTCACCCTAAATAATTTAGGTGACTGAAATAGGAATCTAATTGAATCTTTAATTTCCTGAATAGTATCCGATAATTCATTTTTCTTCGAATTATATCGAATACATTAATACGGACTTTAGGGGCTTTTTTTGTAATGTTACTGTAAAAATTATTTTTTATTGTTACAAATTACGATGCTTTAAAAAAGCAAAAATAAATTCTTGCGTTTTTTATTTACTACTGAAAACCATAACTTTAGTAAAGGTATTTTTTGTTTAAACAAAATAAAACATTTTCACTAAGAGTTAACTAAAAATAATTAGTTCATTATATTCTGCGATCATTATTTGAAAAATACTGCAATTTTCATTAAAATTCGTTAATTTCCTGATTTTTGGTGAATTTTTAAGTAAAGGGAGGAGTCAAAAGGTGTATACACTTTGAGCGTCGGCATTGATTTTGCGACCACGTGTGGTTAATTTAAATATCCAGTTTGGCAGAAAAGTAACTTATCTTGCCTTTGATAACATTTATTTGTTATATATTTGTTTTTTGACTTTTTCGAATCTATGTGTAGAGTAATACAAACCCAAACTTCGGAGGTTGGAATCCCCCCCACCTAAAATGGACTTGGAAAAATCGATTTTATAGTGAGATTTAAGAATGGTTAGTCGAAAAAAAGGTGAAAAACAAAACAAATAATCAATAAATAATTGTTACCAAAGGCAATAAATGCTACTTTTTTTTTTACTTACATTGAATATTTTCAAGCGCTTTTCTTTATTTTTTAATAATCTAATGCGGGTGTGTGGGTGCCAAATACCTCCAGATTTTCTAGAATTTCCCGCTAGATTGTAACCGAAATCTCCAGATATAGCAGGAAAACCGCTAAATTGTAACACTGGTCACGTGACACGAAGCGGTAATAAATAACTGTCCCTAAATAAAAAAATGGCCTCTCGGTACAAAGAAATCCACCTATTTATCATAGAAAAATTAAGTATAATGTTATAATTAAAAAGAAATATATAAAAACACACATGGATATAGTAAACATATTATACCAAAACGTGGAAGCCATCCGTCCAGTGGTTTTTTAGACAATTAATTCCGAACGAACCAACATTTACATTTTTATATATATACATAAGTTAGTTACAACTTTTCCAAAGGTTTTATAATAATCCAAGGCATATTTTTTTCTTTTAAATAAGCACAAAAGTGTAAATCTTAGTCATTTTAACCCAGAAGGCACCCCTAGGGGAGCAACCGGAGTTTTCCCTGAAAATCCGTGCTGTTACTTTTTTTACTCATATCATGTTTAATGTCTGTGTAAAATTTCAAAAAATTCCAAGGCGTAATTAATGAGAAAAATGCGGACTGGCGAACGGCCATACAAACGAACGGACAAGTTTACCGTCCTTTTGTCGAGGACCAAAAAAACTAAGCTGTAAATTTTAAATGCATTGTGAAAATACTGATTTCATGATTTAAAACTGTGGTAGAGCAGACATCTTGATGCGATTCCAACGAATACTAAAACACATGGTTCTAATTGTTTATCTCCTTCGATTCGTTTCGATACGCTTTCATCGTCACTACCTAATGGTAATGACTTTTAACATAAAGATGTTAAATCATAGAATTTTTCAGCCAATTGAAATCTTTCCAAACTTCAAAAAGAACACTTATATATGAATGTGGTTAGCCAGTGCGAACTAAGGAAATCAGTTACAGAGAGACCCCATCAGCTGAACGAACGAAAGGAACCAAATAAACGTGTTCTCCACAAACTACCCCATGCCCTTTTATCAAGGCGAAAGGACCCAGTAACTCACATATGAGCTTCAACTCACGCACATCTGTATGCGCACTAACAAATTTTAATAATCGTAATTATATTGGTTTCAGTTTTTAATTTATATATTTATTTGATTATGTTTTAAATATATAATAGTTTTTTTTTCTGATCCAAGAATGTACTCATTTTATCTCGCAAGTTGAGTTAAAATATAGTTTAAACAGATCTGGCAATTCTATTCTCTGCTCACCAGCACATCGTATTCCTTAAAACGACACACTAGTTCAACTGTCAAACGATGGCACGTGACCATGTTTTTTTAATGTTGTTGAATGCAGAGTTGTATCAAGTTAAAACGATCCTTAACAGTTATGCATTGCTTTTAACAGATGAGTTCTGAATTTGCGAAATTTAATATTAATTAAATTGATTTCAGTTTTTAATTTATATTTTATTAGCAGGGAGATCCGATGTTGCCCGGGATTGAATGATGATCAATGAATATTTCACACTCTTATTTTTATTGTCATCGAAATCCGTGAAATCGCCCGGGAGGAAGCTTCACATGCCTCCATGCAATAACATAGTCCAAAATATATGTCATTCTACATTGCACTCTAGAGAACCTACAGTTTCTTTTATAAAATTATTTTATATAAACTTCTTTTCAGTTAACGAAAAAAAAAACACATTAAGAAATTTATGTGCGAAGTTTGAACTTACAGACCACGCCATGCAAAAAAAACAACAACAACAAACAAACAAACAAAAACCACGTAAATTTTCAAGTCTTATAAAATTCTTTGCAGCTTATGAGAAAAAACATGAAGAAATTTACGTGCGGAGTTTGAACCTACAGACTACGTGATGCAAAAAAACAAAAAACAAACAAAACACAAAAAAAAAAAAAAAAAAAAAAAACAAAACACGCCATCAACTTACCCTCGGTAAAATGTTCACGACCGTTGTTTTATCATTGTTGCTAAACGATGACATGGAAAAATGGCTTTACCGATGATAGATAAATTAAAATAACAGTTTTGATTGTTGATTACCGACAGTTACCGGGGGTATTCTGAGACAAAACTTAACTAACATTACTCCCAAACTTATACACTAAAGTTCTGTAAATTTTAAAGAAAATCTGTTCAGCCGTTTCGGAGGCTATAAGGAACGAACTCACGCACAGAGACAAAGTTTCATTTATATAATTGTAGAGATATTTGATTGTGTTTTATTAAATATATATAATAATCCTGTGAAAATTTATTATTGGAAGTTTTTAATTTGCGGTTTATGATTCGCTTGCTATTTCCCTCAAAATAAACGCATTCTCCAATTTTGAACGAATGTCTGTTCACGTGTTCTTTTTCAAAAAAACAAAAAAAAACAAAAAAAAACAAAACAAAACAAAAACAAATAAACAAACAAACAAACAAACTGTCGACACTATTCTTTAGAAGACTTTCCAAATAGTCATAATAATAAAGCGCCGCTTAGCATCGAATGTTAGTAAAAGGAGTAGATAATTTCCATTTAAATCAAGTCGGGAAAAACTCGAGGAAAACAGCCGAATTGCGACAAGAATTACACACGTAAACTTTGCTAATTGAGCTTTTTCTTTATTTCAGTGGATGAGAGGGGAACCTATCGTCATACTTTCCCTTTAAACATGTCACTTGAACTTATATAAAGTAGAACACTTATTGTTATCATTATTTTTTAATGGAGAATAGACAATGCATTGTAGATGTGTTATCGCCAGCTTCTGTAACTCTCGCTTCTCTTAATTTGTTCCTCAGTCTTCATTTAGATGTGAAATGGTGAGGCAAGGGTTGCACAATCTTCAACCACACGTTTTCTTTAATTAGCACTGATTGGGTTCCGTCGCAAGGCGCTGCTTGGGTCCAGGACAACTAAAAACAATGCCGAGATAAGCAGAGAGCACATACAACACCTTGAATTCCCAAATGGTTACCCATTTTAGTACTGAACAGGCTTTACTTTGCTTAACTTCGGTGATCTAACAGGAACTGGTGTGTCAACGTGATTATGCCATACAAATACGCACATATTCATACAATAAACATTTCTACAAGTAACTTTTATTCACTCAACTTCTTTATCTAAACATGTGTTGTACTGTAAACCTTTTTCTTACTGACATTTTTAATTTTATATTTTGTTTCTTTGTATAAGAATATTTTGTTATAAAATTTTGTATTTCTCCAATTTCTCATTTAGAAAACTCTGTTTATGTTTTAGGAAATCGTTGCTACCTGGTGACTCCCTTCTATTATTTTAACGTTTCATTTTATTTTCATTTTATTATGTATGTTCCACAAATCTTTCATATACTTCATTCGTTAAAACAATGACATTTACGCCCAAACTCACATGAAACGAGTGTGTGGTTCTTGGCTACACACAAAGACGCTATCGTCGTCCAAAGATGGCATTTACCACGCCACAAAACAATAATACAAGGTGGCCCGCTTAAAATAGCCCGATCTCTTTAATCTTTAATAATTTTTTTTTAGATTAAGCGGCCCATTTAAAAGTAGCCCGATTACTATAATCTTTTTCTTAACGATTAACTGACACCACAAGGCAAAATACAATTCTTTTTCACGCAAGATGGCGCTACATGAAACACGTCTTACAGATCACTGATACGAGTTCATGACACGGAAGAGAGAACAATAAGCAAAGGTTTATGGCCATGGCGTTCTCGGACTTATCATGTGATTTTTACCTTTGGGGGACTTTAAAACAAAAAGTTTATGCAAATAATCCTCACAATCTAAACCAACTAAAAGGAGAACATTACCAATGCTAATAAGAGAATCACCAGAGAAGATCAACAGGCAGTATCTGCAAATGTTGTTAAACATGTTCAGAAATGCATAGATGTCAACGGAGAGCACTTTCAGCATATTTTATTACACGGCAGGTAATTTAAACAATAAAAGAATGTTTTTCCTCTCTACTACATTTTTCTGGGCTACTTTTAAGTGGGCCACCCTGTATATTATTTCCTATTTCGAGCTGGAACGACAACGCTAGAGAGATGACAAGGAATGAGGGGGGGGCTTATACATCGATTATATACACTAGGGCTGATAATGCCACTGCTGTTTCATGACTAGTATACAAATAAACACATACATTTATTTACATATTAAAACGTTATGGTTTTTGAGTTTGCCTGTTCCTGCGTAAATAGAAATATTACGAAGGTAGTAGGTTTTAAGTTGTCAGTACCCGAGTTCGAATCACACCTAAATCTAAGGGATTTTTAACTAGATACGTGTTTTGTAAATTCAACGATATCAACATAATATAGCAACACAAAAATGCTATAAATATATATTTAAAACTAAGGCAAAAAAGTAGATATAAAGAGTCTCCAGCACACTTTCTAATATTTTGCAAATAAAACCAAAACGCAAATACATTTACCGTAATTACTTACTCTCTCGTGCAAATACTAAATGTTGTATGGTCACACAAAATTCCACAAATATTTGTTCATACTAGCTATAAAGAGATAGAAGCTAAGTAAATATGAAATTTAACATTTCTTTTACTCATGTTCACCCCTTACAAAGCATATTGCCACTTGGACGTAAGGGGCTACTATTTGGGTCCATGTCTAAGAAAGATTAACAAGATATGTGTTTATGTTACATTTAAACTTCTGCATATCAGTACAGTCAGGGAAGCAGGTAGCAGGAAGGGAATTCCAAAGTCTAGCTGTTCGAGGGAAGAAACTATTAGAATAGAAAGTTTTCTGGCATTTAGGGACAACAACAGCGAAGGGGTGAGATCTTATTGCTAAGCGGGTTTGTCGGGGATATGTACGTCGAGGGGGTACAAGTAAAACAAGTTCATCAAAACACATTCCATTAAAGTATTTGTAAAACAGGCACAGTGATGAAATATTGCAGCGATGAGACAGGGGCTGGAGCTTAGTTGATAAAGTGGGACCGATTAGATTGACAACTTTTTTTTTTAACTTTATCTAAGAGGGAGAGGCTAGTGGTAGATGCACCAGCCCAGATGTGGCAACAATACTCCATGCATGGGTGAATGGTGGCCTTGTAAAGGTACAGGATACTCTCAGGCGTGAGTAGTCTTCTACTTCTTTGCAGCAGCCTTTGCAATGTCCTCTATGCATTTGTTGCAGTTCATAATGTTAGGCTGAGGAGTCTGAAGGGATAATTCTCAGGTAGAGTGTTATTTGTCATGGATATAGGGGGTTGGAGAGGGGTCTTGTAATTGTTAAGGGAGAGTAGTTTTCCTAGCATTAAATGTTACCATCCATTTGCGGTCGCATTCCACTACAGTCTGGAGGTCATTTTCTAACAATTTTGCCACGATACTGCACGAACGCCGCTCAAAGATCGAGTATAAACTAGTTTAATATATTCGATTCTTCCGTTCAGTCCCGAAAGACAAAGGATACCCGATGTAGGGACAGCTGCGCGTATAATTATGAGGCAACTATTGCGCAATCTTTAACCACATCTATCCTGAATCGACACTGTTTAAGTCCAGTGGCAATAAGAAGTTCAGGACGCATGGAAACAAGGTCGAGATAAGAAGAGAGCACATACAATATCCGGAAGTCCCAAATGGTCACCCATTCAGTACTGGCCAAGTTCAACGTCGCTTAACTTCGGTGATCCAGCGGGAATCGCTGTGTCAACGTGATTATGCCGTTCTACTATCATATTATACGCAGAAAATCAATATGCATAGATTGAGTTTGTGTAGACACATTTTATAAATAAACATTTATGAACGAAGGGATGCCTATTTACATAATATTTGTTTCTTTATGAGAACCAATTGCTTTTGTTGAACAGATAAATCCATTTCCACCCTGGTGTTTTATTTGTTTGAGGTTTCATGAAATGTGCGTCGAATGTTTTCGCGCTTTGCAAGAGAGACGAGACTTGCAAAAGAAATTACAATGAAATTCCGCCCATAGAAAAAAGAAATATGTTTAAATTATTCCATTCACGAAATCTTATTATCGACTATAACACGTTAAATAACACTCCATCATTTTCATCTTTCGAATTCAATGGGGCGTGACTTATTCCTTTGTTCGTGGCATCAACCAAACGCGATCGTAGATTTCTGGGAAGAAACTGTTGCAAAAGGTTCTTCTCGACGCAACGATGGTTAAAATGTCCAGCAACAAGCGTGACAACCCAAGGTAGCTGTTTACCTTATTATACATGGCGATTCTGTTGACTGTGATTTAAATGTCTTAAAAATTAGTAATAATCTGATTTTGTGCAGCTTTTAGTGTCTGGTGGCAGACAAAATGAACAAAGAAAAAAGGGATATTGCTTCTATTAGTATGCTAGTGATCTCATGAAGTAACGAGATTTCTCGTCGCGTCATATGCAAATGAGATGCTGCCAGGTTGAATAAAAAGCCTGATTTTCAGAGACTGAGTTGATCTGTATGTTGAGGTAGCAAGTTTTGACAACAGTGTGTGGCGGACTTAACCCCGAAAACTGTTATTTGAAAGTGCAGAATAGTTAACTACCCATTTGGAAAAGTGCAGAATAGTTAACTATCGATTTGGAAAAGTGCATAATAGTTAACTATCGATTTGGAAAAGTGCAGAATAGTTAACTATCCATTTGGAAAAGTGCGGAATAGTAAACTATTCATTTGGAAAAGTGCGGAATGGTCAACTATCCATTTGGAAAACTTGCGGAATAGTTAAAAATTTATTATTTATCGAGTATCTCATAGTCTGTAATAAATATTTCCGACCTACTCTCGTGCTGGGTCAATTTTTAAATTTACGGTCGATTGTAAATTTTGTACTTGACTCACTTTATGTTGGACACAAGTTTCATCCTTTCGACTCGGTAATTCATCACAAAGAATATGAACTGACTGGATTAGTTACAGAAAGACTAGAGACTAAATAACAAGTAGCAGCGAGAAACGAGCTATTCAAAACCGACTGAACACGTGACTGTTCTAATAGAGTACCTGCTTTCAAATAACAAAACAGTTGATGCTCAAGCAGCGATTAAACATATGGCAAAAAAACGACTTTTTTATCACTCTTCCCCGACGAAACCATTTCCAAGTGGTAAGGGAAGCCAGAAAACAAATAGCAAGTCAGACAACTATCCCCGCACCACTGCGTCATTTAAAATTATTTCGGCAAGAACTAAAATAATTCTCAAAAACAATTTTACTATTTATATACAACAAATTAATGCACGACAAAGGTACAGCAAGACATGACAACTGCTCCTGGTGATTCCTTTTTCGTGCAACTTGAGCACGTCATTCGAGCACTGTGACGACGGACGACCAGGCACGACCACTGGTTGTTGCTAATTCTCTAATCAAGCAATCTCGGCACGTAAACAACAAAACGGATTTAGTCATAATATTCAACCATAAAACTATGTGTAATCGACAGTTTATTTTTTGTGAAACATCAAAAGATATTTGCCAAAAATAAACTTATAATTTTTTCATGTCGGAAGATTGTGACTAAATTCGTTTTATTGTTTACATGGCGAGATTCCTTGAATATAGAATCAACAGCAGTAGTCGTGCGTTTCCGTCGTTACAGGCTGGTTGAATGACGTGTTAAAGTCGCACGAATACAAAATCAGCGGGAGTCAGTTGTCGTGTCTTGTGCTTGTGTCATGCCTTCATTTGTCGTACATATATAGTAAACCCTTCTAAAAAATATACACTAGCAGAGACTATTATTTTATTATTTAGCGCGGGATAAATGGTTTTTTTTACAGAAATATGTGGGAGTGTCTGTTTGTGGTGAACATCGTTACATAAAAGACATCAAAGACATTCTAATCGATGCCGCCAATGTCGTATTGCCTATGCATTAATAGTTCTAGCTTACTCTTAGCACTAACGTAACTCATTTTTTCACAATTTTCTTTTTGAATTTATTAACAATTTTCTTTTTGTAATTACAATATTATTTGAGCAAAATTATTTTCAAAGATTTACTTGATTGTATAAAATATATTATTTAAAATTATATACAAAAATGTGGATTAGTTATGGAATTTCTTACCAACACAGACTTGTAGAATACGTGACGACAAAAGTCTATTCTAAGATTTTATAAAAATTTTATTGATTATCTTCGTTAGTTGGAATGTGAAAAAGGAGAAGAAGGGTTAGTAGTGGAATAAGCCGATGTGTATTGGATGGAGATGAAAAGTTAGACGGTCTTGTGGGAAGAGAAAAGAGTCCATGTATGTGCGTTGAAGTTAGGATCCAGCGTTAGCCATGATGAATTATTTATCCCCCCAAAGTGTCGCTGCTGCTACAGATCTGATTGAATAAGAGTTCAAAATAAACTTTGGAGCCTCTTGAGGGATGCCATTTTCTCTTCCCTACAGCCTTTTTCTCACAGAAGAGACGTTGCGGGCCTGTCTTTACTTTATCGTTATTTTCATGGCAAATGCTCGTATGAGCTCCAATCTACGGTCCCCCTGTCCTTACTTTCACGAAAAACACTAGTCTATCTGAAACCACTATCAATAATTTCCCTCAATCTTTATCTGTGCCTGAACCTAAACGTAGATTTCATGAACAAAGCTTCTTTTTTAGAACTGCACGCCTAAAAATAGCCTATCCTGCCTTGACAGAGTACAAAATAGACTTCGTGGCTTGGTGGGAGATGCCCTTTTCTCTTTCTTGCAACCCCTTTCCCACAGAAGAGATGTAGCGAGTCTATCTTTTTTCTATCGTTATTTCCATGGCAAGTGCTCGTCTGAGCTCCATTCTCTGCCCTCACCTCACCAATCTTTTTCAAAACCACCCGACTAGCTGAAACCACCGTCAATAATTTTCCCCACTCCTTATCTGTGCCTAAATCAAAACGTAGATTCCATGAACAAAGCTTCTTTCTTAGAACTGCACGCCTGTGGAACTCTGTTCCGCTTGCCCATTTCCCTCCCGATTTCAACCTGGATGTCTTCAAGTCCAACACAAACAAACTCCTGATGAACAGCCCCCTTAAGTAATGACACTTTACCAATTCTCCAATACTATTACTACACTGTCTCTTTGATTACTGTACACACAATAACCCTTATCCCCGAGTGGCCCTTTGGCCTTGATAAGTGGTGAACTCCATGTAATATATATATATATATATATATATATATATATATATATATATATATATATATATATATATATAAGTGTTGTATTTCATGTACTAACGGGTGTGTTGTTTTCGCGCGTATATATTCCGTATGTATATAATGGCTGCACCAAATTATGCAGATGTTATGTTGTTGGTGGCAGGCCAAATCTTATAGACGTGTAACTCGCGTTATGATGCTGACACGAAACGATGACGTGGACGTATTGAAAATATGTTTATAGAGAGGAAGAGACAATTACATGTACAAACGAATGATTGTACATAACGATGAGAGTGAGATGAGTTCTTTGATGAATGACGAAGAGAGTGTATATCATAGCAGTCTATATAATAGACCGTCTGTACATAAAAGATGTCGGTTGATGATGGTATGTTCAACAGTTATGAATAGTACATGTAAAACAGTTCATTTTAAACGACAAATAAACACGTACGCGTCAAAATAGTAAGCCGACGTGAAGTCAGAAATTCATATAAAAAACATCCAAAATCTAGAAACGGAGATTTTCAAGTCGGCCGCATACCAGAACGTACGCACTCTTCAACCCAGCTTTCGTTTTTCTCCATTTTTCATTTGCAAAACTAGGTTTATGATTTTAAGTAACACTTGTTACTTGATGACCCTTTTATACTTCCTCGTGGTTCAATTATTCACATTTTTATATGCATGCATCTCCCATGTCGTCCGGTGGGTGGGTGCCTATGTGATACATGGCTGTACAGTCCGATTCTATGGCGGAAGAGCTGCTCACAGGGGAGGGGAGGGAGATGGGTTTGCTCTCGCTCCCTTCTCCTCCTTCCAAACTTCCCTTCTTCTCCCTCCCTCCTCAAAGTAATCACTGCCACGGTGTACAGCGTTCCTCCACACCTTCCTATCCCTGGCAGCCTCTTCCCACGAGGAGTGGTCTTAGTCAGTTGCTCCTCGTGGTCTGGTTCCTTTTGCCAGTTCTCCGTACATCATTCTCTTGGGAAGCCTTGAATTTTGAATTCTGTGAACGTGGCCTGTCCAGCGGAGGCGGAGGCGGATAATAGTGGCCTCAACACTTGTCATTTAGGCACATTCCAGTACCTCAGAGTTGGAGGTATGGCTCTGCCAGGCTATTTTCATAATTTGCCTTAATTTTTTTGTTGGAAGCGTTCCAGATATTTTATTTCACTTCTGTATAGTGTCCACGTTTCACAGGCGTATAGGAGCGTGGAGAGGACAACTGCCCGGAACACCATTATCTTCGTGGTCATCGTAAGTGTGTGGTTGTTAAATACGCGGCAGTTGAGTTGTCCAAAGGCGGAATGGGCTGCCCTTATTCTGTTCTCCACGTCCTTCTTGCATGTAGGAGTAGATGTTAAAATGCTTCCAAGATAAGAGAATTGATCTACCTCCTCTAGTGGTTGGTTGTTAATTGTGATTTTAAGGGCTGGGAGCGTCTGTCCTGGCGGATGTTGGACGTGGGTCTTGGTCTTGTCCGTGTTAACCTGCATCCCAAACCTTTCATATGCAGAGTTATATGTGTCTGCTAATGACTGCAGGTCCTCTGACGTCTGACCTGGAGTGGCGTTGTCGTCCCAATGCTCGGATACGAGTAGAAGCCGCCGCACTGACGACGACACGACGACGACGATGTCCCATATATATTTAAAACATAATTACCCACTGACACGTGTTTCGTCGTCTACAACTCACCAGAGTGGCTGATCTAGCGAGATTCGAAATCAGGACCTCATGGTAAGAAGCCTGAACTCTTATCACTGAACAACCTCGCACAACTATTTGGATATATCGCGATTTACGTAGATGTTATTTTATTTGTTTTTGCTTTTGCGATACGTTTTGAATGAATTCAATTATTTATACGAAAGTGCATTTTTACCTATCGAGTTGAATTTATTCAAAACGTATCACAAAGACAAAAAACTAATAAAATAACATCTATATCTATCTATCTATCTATCTATCTATATATATATATATATATATATATATATATATATATGTGTGTGTGTGTGTGTGTGTGCGCGCGTTTTTATTTGTTTTGCTATATATACATTAGATGTCTTTTATTTGCTTTTGCTATATATATATATATATATATATATATATATATATATATATATAGTGTAAAATGTTGTTGAAAATTCAAAGACTCACGTTTTCTTTTATAACCTTCATTTATTTCCAGTATTTTTCCATTACAGCTGTTTCATTGATGAGTAGGCAATTTTACGATTTATGTTTCCATAAAAATATCCTGTCCCCATCAACTTCTTCAGATGTTTATCCATTAGATTTTTACAACAAAAGGTATATTTTTAACATACTGAACATCGTATTTGTGTAAAAAGATTTCCAAAGCCATGCCTCCTCACTTCCTCCATCTTTTTGTGTTATGTGAAGATAGTTTTACGTTTTAACCGGTAGTTTCGTATTTTTTTCCTTTCTCAATTATCATATAATTTTATATAATTTTATTTTTATATTTATGCGTGTTTATTTTAATGTTCTTTATTTGCTTGGTGTTTGAATTCGTATTATTACCCGATCCTTCTGTTTAGAAGGGAGGTCACTCTCATGGTATCATTTTTTTTATATCTAGGGTTACCTCCCTTGCATATACATATATGCATACATACATATATATATATACACGTATATATATATATATATATATATATATATATATATATATATATATATATACACTGCGTATCAAATTAACGAGTTTACATTTTTTTTTAAATATTTAAGGAACGAGTGAATAAAAATCCATGAAACTTTGAGAAAGTGCTTACAATACTATTCAGCTACTCCAGTTAGAAAATAAACGTATTTAAAGCAGTACAAGCGAAACTATGACAGAAAACAGGAATATCTGTTGATTACAGTGTGTCACGTTATTAACGCGGTTGAGAAAAAAACACAATATACCCATAACTTCTTTATTGAAATATTTTCAACCATTAAATAAACTAGGAAACATACTTAGAACACAATAACTACATAGCAATTTCTACGTTGACATAATTATTATGGGATATGCGATCTTTTTTATGCATGCCTTGTAAAAGAGCTCGGTCCACAGAATTAGTCAAATTTGTGTTTTCGTCAACAGTTATACCTCACGATACCTCTTGGAGAGCATCTCACAACTCATTTTAAAGTGGCGTCCACTTGCATAGAGACGTCGCTTCATGATACTCCAAAGATTGGGTTAAAATCTGGTGAATTTGCAGGTTACTCCATCTTCTGTAGCCCAGAGAACCCCAGTTGTTGCAAACAATCTTTGTTTTTGTTTGCTGCATACGAGGGAGCATTATCCTGCATAAAAATAATGGTTCTTCTGAACGTCAACCTTTGCTTTTTCAGCTATGGTTCAAAGTGCTCCTTCAGAAAAGTTATGTAAGCATTTGACGTCATTTTTACGCCTTCTGGGACTCTCGATAATAACAGCGCAAATCATTATCCCACCGCCACCTTGTTGGCACCTAAAACGCTAATGATGATGTCGTCCATTTCGGATCCATCCCTTGCTCCAGCCATCTGAGCCATCAAGAGTGACACGCACTTCATCCGTGAACAAAACTTTGGAAAAATCCGTTTTCATGTTGTCCTCTGCCCATTTCTACCGGTTTTGTATGTGACGTTGCTTTAATGGAGGCTTTGTCACAGGCTTAACAGACTGTGCCAATTCTTTCAGAAGGCGATATTGGGTACTTTTTGAGGCATTTTTCAATCTAGCTTGGTCAAAGACTTCTCGATTTGTCTGTCCAGGGGGTTTAACAAATTCACGCTTAATTTGGAGTAGAGAACGGCATGAAACAACTCTAGATTTACCTTTATCAGCTCTCTTACATACCTTTGTAGGGTCCTTGATAAAGTTCTTCAAAGTTTGCTGGTACCTTCCTATCATTTTCGATATTTCAATGGTAGTTTTACCTTTTGCTTGCTGTTCTGTAATAGTACGCTTTTCAGAACTACCCAAACCACCTTTACGACCCATTTTATTGACGAAACAAACTGCCTTGTAAATAATTTGACACACCTTAAATCTGTGGATTCAGCAATTAACATAACAAGTTGTTTACATTGCGCGGAACAGTACGAAAATTACACAGTACGCGCAGCTCAGCATTGCTAACGTTTCCGAAGCTTTTGAGCTTATAGACTTCCTCAACTTTCCCCGGGCAACGCCGGTTCTTCGACGGGTTCAGCTATTGATTAATAAAATGATAAACAAATTTCTTTAAAGTCTAGATGAATATGGTCTCCGTCGTATGTGATTTTCTTCGTCTTTATTGATTATTACACATGATATATCAGTGAGTTGAGTACATTTCATGTGATAGGCAAATAAAACTGATTTATGAAAAACGCGGGGACGTGTACAAGCCTTTGAAATTCATTGATTTAGAAACATTGGGACAACCACTTATCGGAAAAACTATTAATTGGTATTCACTCTTAAAAGTTTTGCACAAAGGTTCCGATAATTTTCAACACTGAAGACAGCGTGGACAGCTATTAAATGTTTATTTTGGTGCTTGGTTGGCAAGGGACTTTAGCTAAAAATGATTCCCTTACGTATGAATTTCATTTAAAGTTGATTTAATTTTTTATTTTTTACATCAACACATTTCTAAGGTTATGTAACGGAATATTTTAGATGGAATGAATACTATTCTCAATAGATTTTTTTTTTACAAAGGAGTAATCACTTATCAAGGCCCAGAGGCCACTCGAAGATAAAGGTTAATGAATGTACAGTAATTAATGGGAAAATGTCGTAGCTATCGTTAGTAGTGGGCATTAAGTAAATTGGCTCATCAAAAATTTATTCATGTTAGACTTGAAGAAAACCATATTGTAGTCAGTTGGAAAGCAGGAAAACGGAACAGAGTTCCACAGGCGCGCAGTTCATGGAATCTACGTTTTGTTCATGGAATCTACGTTTAGGTTTAGTTACAGATAAAGAGTGGGAGAAATTATTGATAGTGATTTCAACTAGACAAATGTTTTTCGTGAAAGTCAGGACAAGAGGGAATCATAGATTGAAGCTCAGACGAGCACTTGCCATGAAAATAACGATAAAGCAAAGACAGGTAAACAACTTCACTTCTGTGGGAAGTAGGTTGTACGGAAGAGAAAAGGGCATACCCCACTAGGCTACAAAGTCTATTTTAAACTGTGTCAAAGCAGGATAAGCTGCTTCTAGGACCTCCTGTCCAGATGTGGCAACAGTACTCCATCCTTAGACGTACTTGGCTCTTATGCAGGAAGAGAATTGCATCAGCAGTGAGATATCTACAGGAGCGGTAGAACGATCCCACCATTTTTCCAGCAGCCTTGGAAACGGATTTGATGTACGTGTTTCAATTCAGATCAAGAGTAAAGGTCAAGCCTAAAAGCTTGACAAAACATGGAGCCTCCCCAAGATGAGAGACATTCATTTCAATTGATGCCAGACGGGAATCAGGACGTTGACGATATAAAAATAGAAGTTTGAGTTTAGATGCATCCAAATTAACTAACCATCTCTGTCCCCATTGCACCACATTCTCAAGACCAGAGGAGAGAGAATAAGAGAGAACGTGGTCGTTTACGGCCTTTGAAGTGTTGTCATAAGTGATAGTGTTGTCAGCATAAATGTCTACGAATGATCTTAGGATGTGATTTGGAAGATCATTGATGTAAATCAGAAAGAGAGTGAGGCCTAGGATGGATCCCTGAGGGACTCCAGTGTTAATACTGTGAGCTTCTGCTTTCTGCCCATCAACTACTTCTCTTATGAACCTGTCAGAGAGAAATGATTAAATAATTGAAAAGACATTTCCAGCTGTACAGTAGCTGGAGATTGTGTGGAGTAGACTTTTATGCCATACCCTATCAAAGGCTTTTAATATTTCAATATATATCATTTAAACACGGTAGTGTTTGAATATATAGTTAAGTGGCAGTTTTAGTCATTTAGAACTGCTTTAAAGCTTCACCGTTCACTCAGTTTTCGGCCAAATTTCAAACAATTATTACACTTTATAGATCACTTTCTCAGCTATATTGTGAAATTTTTTTTTCAATTTTCGTTCAGGAAAAAAAAAGTTATGATGAATTTACTTGTGTTCAAATCGTAAAAATTCATAAATACGTGAGCGACGTTTTTTGTTACTGGTTTCCCTAGCAACTAAGTCGCTTCTGCGACTAGTGTTGCTACTAATGTACTGCTCATGCGAAAAGAGAAGTAACAAGTGAAACAGAGAGAATGAAAGCAGACGAGTGCCGTGCATTCTGTAAGTTATGTTTATGGGGCCAAAAAATAAGACTGAAATTAACAAAGAACAAGTGAATTTACTGAAAGCCTGTAAAAATCTTGGATTGAAATAGAAAATGAGAGGATGAAAAGTAATATCGTTAAACATGAAAAAGAAAAGAACAAGATATTCTAGTAAAAATATAATAAATTTATAACCTAAAATATTGTAGCATTAGGATTTAAAAAAATTCAATTTAACATAATATAATCAATTATTAATGCTGCAATATGTTAAGTTATAAATGTATTATATTTTTTACTAGAATACCTTTTCTATGTTAAACCATATTACTTTTCATGGTCGCATTTTTTTATTATATATATATATCTATATATATATATAGATATATATATATATACAGAAGAGAGAATAGTTATCATAGAAACGTGTTTCGCTGTCACTATTCTCTCTCTCTCTCTCTCTCTCTCTCTCTCTCTCTCTATATATATATATATATATATATATATATATAACATTTGGCGCATCATTGCTGAAATCTAATTCATAAAACTCACTATATTTGTCTGTCTGTCTGTCTGTCTGTCTCCATATTTTCAAACTCTATCTCTTCCGAAACTAAAAATTGCTGAGCAGCACTAGGGACCTCAAATGATTGGATTTTTTATGGACCGTTCTTTTATGGGTCTTTAGCCGGTAAAAATAAGGATTAAAAATGGTTAAAATTGAAAAAATTGTTATGCAGTTTGTTCATTTTTAACCAGTTCATGTGCGTGTCACGTTGGTACAGTGGTAACGTCAGCAGCTTTGAATGCTACAGTTTTGCTTCCTGTTTCGATTCTAGCTGATGGCACCCAAATCCTTTTTTTTTTAACTTTTGAAATCACAACTTTATAATAATGTATACGAAATCTGGACAAATTAAAATATCATATTTTACGACTGATCAAAGCCGTTCGTACAGCCTAATTTACTGCCTAGAGTTTGTGACAATTGGACCTCTAAATTACGCCATATCCGTGCGAGCCTCGATGTTGGTGGTTGTGTTATATTCCCGAAATTGTATTTAAATTATAAATGCTAAAAAAATTGATCTTTTGAATAAACCAGGTATATTTGTGTAAAAAGATATTTTTTATGATTTATTTTAATTTAAAGTTCGCCGCATCTAAAAAATACTAGGTATATTTGTATGTTTTGGCAGCAAGTCATTATTCAAGTACGTCTGGTTGAACACGATTGAGTTCTTTTTTCCGATTTTCTTGGATATCTTTTCAATTCACTCAGTGGTCTTTTTTATTTCGGCTGGCATGTTGTATATTATGGCGCCCAGTAGGTGTTGTTCGGCCATATTCTTCTCAAGAGCTTTCAATCAGTGCATCAGATCGTTGTAAGGAGTAATTGTTGTTGTTGTCATTTTATTTATTGTTGGTGTATGTATAGTTAGTTCTATTTTATTTTTTAATTTTGATTTCTTTTTTTTTCTTTCTGTGAGACGAAAACGAAGTCTTACCAGATTTGAAGTGCATATATTAAGTTACTCAAAACCGGAACCCCTGACAAATCAGATCCGGTTTTCATTCGCCCTCCCTTCTCGTGCAACTTGATCCGTCACAGAGTTTGATTCATGTCACAGCATGATCCTTTGGCCCTTCTGCATCTCCAATGCTCTCTCCTTACCGTTTCCACCGATTCAACTTTGTTATTCCATTATATATATATTCGATGTTAGCAGCCTATATAGCAATATCCCACACAACCTAGGAAAAGAAACTATCTCATATTGGATTGACAAACATACACAGACTTTACACCCCAGATTCAATAAACAATTCGTGATTGATAGCATTGACATACTCCTCAATAACAACTCCTTCCAATTCAATAATGACAACTACATCCAAATATTAGGCACAGCAATGGGTACTAAAATGGCACCGACATATGCCACCCTTACACCCGCCTTCCTAGAAGAGACCCTTTATGAAAGGATAGAGCAAAAGTACGGGCACAATATAAAAACACTCTTCATAAAATCTTGGAAAAGATACCTAGACGACTGCTTTATCCTCTGGAGAAGCATCTGGGGAGATATCAGAGAACTCCACACTTCTACAAAATCTACACCCAAAAATAAACTTCACACTAGAACAAAGCCCCAGAGAACTACATTTCCTAGACATCCTAGTAACAATCAAAAACAACAACATAATCACAGATATCTACCACAAACCCACAGACACTCAACAATACCTCCACTTCAAAAGCTACCATCCTAAAAACTGTCTAAAATCAATACCCTACTCCCTAGCACGTAGAGTCTGCACCATAGTAACAGACAGACACCTCCGTTCGACTAGACTGAATGAACTACAAATAACACTGTGGAAAAGAGGATATCCACTACCACTAATACAGAAAGGTATTGAACTAGCTGAAAAAATTCCATAGACCAACTAAGAATCCCAAAAGAACACAACAAAGAACAAATTTTAGCATACGTCTCCACACACAGCACAAACAACCCAGAACTATTTACACAGATAACAAAAACCTTATCCTCCTCAATCAGAACGACAAACTAAACAACATACTTAAAACAACAAAATTAATAAAAAGCAAACGCCAACCCAAAAACTTAAAACACATCCTAACTTCCTCAAAACTCGTCCCACACACTACAAAAGGAATTACAAAATGCAACAAACCGCGATGTGGAGTATGTGACATAATAATAGAAGGAAACACATACACATTCAAAAACCCAACACAAACATTCAAAATAAAAAAGGATCTAAATTGCACCTCCAGAAATGTAGTATATGCACTAAGATGCACAGCATGCAACAAATCCTACATAGGCGCCACCAAAAAATTTCAGCAATAGAGTGGCCTTACATAAGAGTAACATCAAAATTGCAGATAACAGACACTTCTATGTTTCAAAACACGTACACACATGCAGTGGAAACAGCTTCAAAATAATGCCAATCATCCAAACATACAATTATTTTTATTTACTTACATAGGAAAAAAAACTTCATAACAAGATTCACTCCTGAACTAGAGAGAGCCTAATATCAATACACAAAAACATGAAATGCAAGGCACACTCGCATGCACATCCATATACATATGCACACCCACACATAAATCAGAACTGACAATTAAAACACACACACGCGCACGCATACAACCACACACAGACATAACACCTCTATCTCTAATACAACACACTGAACAATACCAACCCTACTTAACCTCGAAACCAACAACACTAGGAAACACCTATAACCATAGTATAATATATGTTCCAACACCTCGCTCCCCCTTCAGTCAGTGGAGGAGAAATCTCTCATGACTGAGACAACTATCATCCCTTCTATCATCCCCCCTCCCATACCTATACCCCTCCAATTGGCCCCTCCCCTCTGGGGAACGAGATCTTCCCCACACTAGGAACCGATCCTGGGTCTGGCCATACCCACATGGGGAGACAAATAAATAGAAACATTAAAAAAAACCTATACATATTTTTAAATACACCCCTCTAAACAAACATAATATAAAGAATACCCGAACAGTCTAAGACTGAAACGAAAAATCACAATACTAAAATCTAAGAATCCAAAAAATAAATATCAAAATAGAATGAAAGCACGCCTACCCTTATTTCAGAGCTGGTTCTTCCCTCCCCCATCCAACCTCACACACATTAGTAACGACCTTGGATCACAATTACCTTCCTAGGGAAGCAAATAACTTCATAATACTATAAAAAAGTACACACATTCTTCAAACCAATAAAAGAAAACACACACACACACACACACACACACACACACACACACACACACACACACGCATCCTACCCTAAAGGAAAAGAAAAAACACAAGCAGAAAGAGAGAGTGAGAGAGAGAAACACAACACAGGATTGACCACAGCCCAATAAAACAGTAATAAAAATTGAACATTCCAATGAATAGTAGACACTTACACGTTTCCACCTCTTGGAAACATTTCAAATGAACTACGAAAATGCTATTTTTACATCTCCAACACATTTTGAAAATAATTTCTGAAGAGGACGCTTCACAGAACGTCTGAAACGCGTTAAAAACAATTTCAATGATTTAAAAACATTATTACAATGATTTAAATATAATTCTCAATGAAAAACCAAGACACGGAATCATAAAATAATGTTAAAAAATACACATTGTTGGTGACCACCCCCTTATTTAAATATACATATATAGAGATAGATAGATAGATAGATAGATAGATAGATAGATAGATAATGCTTTCTAGCCGGCGTTGCCCGGTGATTACATGACAAATCCATTGACTTTTAAAGCAGATTGCTAAAACAATTGATTTTTAAAACAGATTGCTAAAGCAATTAACTTTGAAAAGAACTAGAAAAATATTTATAATTGGTTTTCTGTGTATTAAAAGTAAATCAATAAAATTTTTCAAAATTTTATTGATTATTTATTGGGTTCTTTTTTGTGACTTGTATGTGATTTTTTATACGAAATATAAACATCCATAAATTATACTATGTAAAGTAGGGTTTCAGTCATCAGTGTTTTAATCGGATCGCATTATTCCTATCACCGGATCTGAATATAAGAAAAAAAAAAAAAAAAAAAGATTCAAGACTGAATTAGTCAACTAAAAACAAGTATCAGAGTTATTTGCTATTTTCAAAAATACTGTGAAATCGTTAATGAAGTTCACAATCCTTTCTGAAATCTAACTATATTTGTTACAAATAAACTTCAATCTATGTCTTACTTGTCCACCAAGTTTCATTCCTTCCCATATTTTTATTGTTATCGAAATCGTTGAAATCGCTCATTCTTAAATCAATTCAATTGATTGCCTGCTCTAGTTGGGGCACATTGCGGTGCACCGGGAGGAAACTTCACATGTCTCCCCACACTGACTTAATCAACAATATATTGTAGTCTATATTGCACTGTAGAGAACTTACTGTTGATTTTAGGAAATTACTTTTATATATGTAATGGCTTGAATTAAAGTTTAAAAATGCAAAAGTCAAGTATAATGGTTCAATTGTGCTCTAAACAGAAACATTAATTTTCAACGCGCCCCTGCCATATCAAAGAACCTACTGTTGGTTGTATATGTAGGAGCTTTAGACCTGTGTGGTGATAAAACTTCTCAAATACACTTGTGATGTTAGACTATCAACTTTGTCAACTTTGTTCAAAATCGCCTGCTCTTTCTTTCATCGGATTATTTCTATTATCAATTATCGATACTTATCAAAGACATTCCAATACAAAACCTATCACTGTCAGGCACATAAAGTACCTCACGTGAAATTTTCTAAAAAATTGGCCCAGCTGTTAGTTCGTAGGGAGCGAATTGATATACACACAAAGACTCACACAAAGTTCCTTATATATATATATATATATATATATATATATATATATGTGTGTGTGTGTGTGTGTGTGTGTGTGTGTGTGTGTGTGTAAAATCGTCAATATCTCTGATATATTGCTCTTTTTGGCTGATATTTTCCTCTAAAGTCAGGAATAGTCTGAGAATTATTTTCATAGAGATCACTTTTAAGATAACACAGGTAGAACTCTGGAATGTGAGATCCAGTCAGTTTTTATATCATTCAGGATCACGCCTACTATTGAGGAGCTGATGAGCTGATGACCAAAGTATCCTTGCAGATCAATGAACTGTGATGAAACAAGAACTGTAAGACATTCATAAATGATACTTGGCGGAAAAATGAACATATACTGAATTTTATGAACGATTTTATGGGCGGCATTTTTATTGGTGGGGTTCATCTGTATTAAAACTAGTAGTAAGGCTGGAATTTCTTTAAGACTTCACGAGGTCCACTCATATAAAGTGTTACCATGGTCTCTTATTACTTCAAAACAAAAGGCAAAGAGACTCATGAAGGAATCGCTAGAAAGCCTTGTGACAAAATAGATTTCATTTAATAAAGACCTTTCACATGCACAAGGAAAACCTATTTTCAATTTTAACTGGAAGAGTTACGGAAACTTATACTAAGTAGACACTTAATGTAGATTTTTTGTATGATTGTCTCGTTTGTTGTAAGGGTTCCTTCTTTTCTGTTCGTGTAATAGTGTACGTTCATGATGGCTGACCACTATCTCTGTGGCAGGATCAATGAACCCTGGTAAAACAGAAAGTATAGGATATTCATGAGTGAAAGTTGGTGGAAAAATGAAGCATAGAGTTTATGCGCATCGCATCTATTGTCTGCAGTGGAATGGGGACAAAAAATGAATGGCAACGGTCAATGCTGCTAAGACTAAGCTTGTTTCCTTTAATAAGTACAAGCAAATCTGCTCAACCACTAATAGCCATGGCTAATGATACATTACCTGAAAATCCTTTGTTCAAACTCCTCGGCTTAACGTTCATAGGAAACATGAGTTAGAACAGATATATTGAGGGCATTGCCAAGGCTGCTGCAAAGAAGGTGGTCTCTCTCTACCGTGCTAGAAAGCTACTTATGCCTGAGAGTATCCTGTATCTCTACAAGGCCACCATTCGCCCATGTATGAAGTATTGTTGTCACATTTGGGCTGGTACATCTGCTACTAGTCTCGCTCTTAGACATGGTTCAAAAGAGAGTCGCCAATAGGTCCTTCACTATCAGCTAGGTTTCAACCGCTGTTCTATCAATGAAATGTTGCATCTCTATGGCTGTTTTACAAGTATTTTAATGGTAGGTATTCTGACGAAATACAAGCCCTTGTACCTCCTTGACGTAAATACTCCTGACAAACCCGACAAGCAGCAAAATCCCATCCCTATACAGTAGAGATCCCCAAATGCGAGAAAACCTATTCTAATAGTTTCTTCCCTAGGACTGCTAGACTTTGGAATTCCTTTCTGGGTTCCTGCTTCCCCGACTGTACTGACATGCAGAAGTTCAAGTGTAATGTTAACAAACATCTTGCTGCTCAACTCCCTACATAGAATCCCTGAAAATTATGTCCCAGATGGTAGCCCCCTACATCAAAGTGGCACTGTGCCTTGTTTGGGGTGAAAATGCAATAATAATAAATAAATAAATAAACTATGGTTGGATTACAGGAAATTGTGTGAATTTTACTAAGGATTTGATGGGTGGAATTTTCTTTAGTGGGGAGGAGGTATACCTATAGTAAGGTTGGAGTTCACCAGGTTCACTTATATAAAGAATAGCAAAAAGACATTTAAAAATCAATGAACAAATATCATTAATTGAATGAAAAAATATGCTTGGTCAATATAAAAAAAATCAAAATGTTAATATGTTGCACCATAGGAAAGCTTTAAAATGTTGGCTGATATCATAAAGATATAATCAAACCAATTTTAATTTTAGAAAATGGCATGAAGCCAAAAAAAAGCAAAAGAACAAAATTAACAAATTATATTTTACAAAATAAACGTGTTCTAACGTAATTTTCTCTTCAATCATAAATCATATAATTTGTAAGAATTATTGCTGAAGAAACAGTTGACTTAGAAAAAGCTAATGCAATATTCAATAGAAAGTCAATTTGTACATGCCACACCTGTTACTCCCTTTGTTTTTATCGAACTTTCTATAAAGACAATTTGCAGTTACAATCTAAATCAAAATGGCCGCCATCTTGTGCAGCATTTTCAAATCTCCCATCGAAATACGATAACCTTTGCAGAATAGTGAAAGGTGTGGTGGTGGTGGTGGTGATGGTAATGATGATATGTTTAATTAAAATTTAGAATTTGTAAGTGTCCAATTCAACAGAAGCAATAACAACAAAGTGCAACGGGGTTGATAAATCATGGCTCAGGAAGTTGGCAAACTCATCTTCTTATGCATAAATTGGAGCCAGTTTCCCTTCTTTCCCAGACATTTTTGTAATTTAGTAGCTATTTCTAATACCAGGTACATAGTCAAATCTGTTTCGTCAGCCATATAAAACAATATTTAACATAATCAGGTCATTCCTGATTATCATCCAAGAGAAAAAACCCAGGTTACTCTCGATGGCCGTACATCTAAACAAGATGATATCAATGCAGGTGTGTCCCAGGAGTGTCTGAGATGAGTATATTTACTGATGATACTCTACTCTATAATAGACATGAGAGAAAATCAAATGCGTACATGTCCAAAGCAATGGCAGAAGTCATAAAAAACGATCTTCAGTCCGTAGTGGAATGCGGCAGTAAATGGCTGATAACATTTTATGTTATTAATAATGAGTTTCTTTCCTTTAACAAAAAACTTTTTCAACCACCGATTTTCATGAAGGTGGGCTTCTTCTATCATGCTCTATTTTTACAAGGCCACAATTCGATGATGCAAGGAGTATCGTTGCCACATCTGAGCTGGTGCATTTAACATTAGTCTCTCACTCTTAGACAGGGTCTAAAAAATAGCCTCAAATATAATAGGTTCTGCACTCTCAACCAAGCTCCAACCTCTGTTCCATCATCCAAATGCTGCATCCCTGTGTCTGTTTTACAAGTACTCTAATGAACTCATAGCACTTGTGCCACCTCGATGTACATACGCCTAACCCCACAAGCAACAAAATCCCACCCTTTCACTATTGAGGTCCCTAGATGTTGGAAAGTTTTCTACTCTAATGGTTTTTTCGCTAGACTTTGGAATTCCCTCCCTGTTTCATGCTTCACTGACTGTATTAAGCTGTTAGACATGATTCTAAATAATAGCGCCTTACGTTTCAAGTCGAAATAGCCTTATTTGTGGGAAAAAAGAATTAAAAAAATATAGACTTGAGGTAAAAAATATCGGCGAATACAAAAGGGGCATCGGTTTCTTTTACTTCCAGTTGAAGTATGAATAAACAAAATATGTTTTTTTTTTATTAAAAAAGTTTTATTTACAAAACGTTTTGTTTTGTAAACAATGGGGGTTTATAAAGAAAATTAATAAATTATTTTTTTTTATGGAAATCATTTCAGGTAAGGCATGAAGCTATTTGATTTAAGAAACTAATAAGAAAAAAATGATGACTATCACAAAGACAGGAAAAAGAAAATATCAAGACTATAGGTAGGAGCAAAACAGTCCAGAAGAATAAAGTTCCAGAAGCTTGAAGTTTATGGAAAGAAGCTACTGGAATAGGAAGCTGTATTACAATCTGGTATAAAAGCAGGGAATTGATGGAGACCACTAGACCAACGAGTCAAATGAGCTGGAACAAAGGAAGCAGACAATAAATCAGACAATTCTGAAGAACACATGCCATAATAGTATTTGTTAAAGAAACTAGCAACATCACGTCTGTGAGAAAGAGGTTACAGAAAAGAAGAAAGGGTAGGGCCAATTAAATTAGCGATGCGTTTCTGCACCTTATCAAGTACCCTGAAATGAGAGTTTCACCAGCCCAAATATGACAACATTACTTCATACATGGTTTGATAGTAGATTTATGGAGATAAAAAATAGCCTTAAATATGAGAAAGTGTTCAGAGAGAACCGACTTTATAAGAAGCAGAAAGAGCAATGGATCTAATTATGAACTACAAGAAAGGTTTAATGAAAAAAAGAAGACCAAGTTTTATAGTCGACTAACAAAGAGACCCGACGTTGCCCGCGATTGAATGATAATCAACGAATGTTTCACACTCCAATATTTTTATTGTCATCGAAATCGGTGAAATCGCTAATTTTTCAATCAAATCGATTAATTACCTGCTTTAGTTGGGACCCCTCGCGATGCACAGGGAGGAAGATTTGCATACCTCCCTGCAGTGACTTAATCCATGATATATTGTAGTTTACATTGCACTGTAGAGAACCTACTGTTGATTCTATAAAATTATTTTTATATATAATGGCTTTTTTTTTTATTGCATTTTCACCCCAAACCAGGCACATTGCCACTTTGGTGTAGGGGGCTACTATTAGGGTCAACAACTACTGGGGTACTATGTAGGGATTTGGGCAGCAAGATGTCGGTTCACGTTACACTTGAACTTCTGCACGTCAGTACAGTTGGGGAAGCATGGAATACCAAAGTCTAGCGGTTCTGGGGGAAAAACTACTGGAGTAGAAAGATCTTTTACATCTAGGGATCTCTACTGTGTGGGGGTGGGATTTAGCTGCCTGTCGGGTTTGTCAAGGGTATTTACGTCATGGGGGCACAAGTGCTTGCAGTTCGTCAGAGCATTCACCATTAAAATACTTGTAGAACAGGCAGAAGGATGCAACATTTCGTCGATGGGACAGAGGCTGAAGCTTAGATGACAGTTCAGGGCCTATCAGATTGGTGACTCTCTTTTGAACCTTGTCTGCACTAGCCCAAATATGACAGCAATACTCCATACATGGGCGAATGGTGGCCTTATAAAGGTACAGGATACTTTCGGGTGTTAGTAGCTTACTCGCATGGTAGAGAGAGCCTACCTTTTCCGTAGCAGCCCTGGCAATGCTTTTAATGTAATTGTTCCAACTCATGTTTCCTGTGAACATTAGGCCAAGGAGTTTGAAAGATGTACTCTCAGATAAAGAGTCGTTAGTCATTACTATTGGTGGTAGAGAACGTTTCTTGCAATTATTGAAGGAAACAAGTTTAGTCTTGGCGGCATTGAAAGTGACCATCCATTTTTGTCCCCATTCCACTACAGATTGGAGGTCATCCTCTAGTGTTTCTGCCATTTCTTTAGATATGTGTTCATTTGTTTTCCTGTCATGCCTGTTATAGAGTGTGGTGTCATCAGCATATATACCCATCTCAGAGGCAATTTTGTCGGGGAGGTCATTTATGAATATCAGGAACAGTAGAGGTCCAAGGATAGATCCCTGGGGCAGTCCCGCATTTATATCATATTGTTTAGATATACGACCGTCGAGGACAACCTGGATTTTTCTCTTATCTAAGAAGGATTTAATTATGTTAAGTATTCTACCAGTGATACCGTATGATTTAATTTTCCTGAGGAGACCCTCATGTCATACCCTGTCAAAAGCCTTAGATATATCTAAAGCTACCGCTCTGCCCTCCCCTGCTTTGTTCAGTGAATGGTATATGCGTTCAGAGATAAGATATCTGCTGTGGAACGGGCTTGTCTAAATCCATATTGTTGGTCAGTCAGAAGTTTAGCATCTGTAAGGTGATGGACTAGAGCATGATTAATTAAGGTCTCAAATATTTTGGCAAAAAGTGGGAGGAGGCTAATAGGGCGATAATTTAATGAGTCAGTTCTTTCGCCAGAATTCTTGAATACTGGTACCATAGAAGCAGTTTTCCAACAGCTCGGAAAGCAAGATTCATTAAGGCATTTGTTGTAGAGTTTGGAGAGAATTGGAGCTACTTTGGCTGAGCACTTTTTTAATAGCACAGCTGGGATGAGATCGGGTCCACATGCTTTTGAAGTGTCAAGGTTTTTTATGATAGCATGCACCTGAGCAGGGGTGATTTTCAGATCGTCTTGCGTGGTGTCTGTCCACATAGGAAAGTCAGACAGAGGGTGGTTGGCAGGGTCCTGTGTGGAGCTTGAGGCAAACCGACTGGCAAGCATATTAGCCTTGTCGGTTGCTGAGCAAACAATATCATGATTGTTGGTTAGTGGGGGAATTGTTGATTTCCCACTATTTACTAAAATATTGTAGATTTTCCAGAAGTCACGAGTTCCTAATTTTTGTGCTTCGTTGCGTTTTTTAGTGGTTTCAGTAAATTCTCTCTTAGCTGTCGCTATTTCTTTCTTAACGTTACTTCTAGCTTCTATGTACTGTCTGTTTGAACTGAACTTATGTTGGTTACATCTGCGGTATGCATGCTGCCTTTGAGCAATGGCAGTTGCGCAAGTAGAAGTAAACCATTGGGGAGAGTGGGGCTTGCTATAAAATTTCCGTATGGGAACATGTGCTTCAATTGCAGTTTTGAACCATTCAGTGGTCTCATTTGCGCAATGTTCAGCAGGAAGAGAAAAAATATTTCCGCATGGGGCATGTCTGATAAGATCTCTGATGGCTTCCCAGTCAGCCTTTTTATAATATCTCGTTGTTTTGAGCACTGGTTCTTCAGTTTTGGGTCTAGAGTTTAGGGCGATTTCAATCATTATCACTGCATGATCAGTATTCCCAAGTGGGCTGTCAGCATTCGTTATACAATCATCAGGAACTGTGGTCAGAAATAGATCTAGAAGTGATGCGTGTTGTTCTTGCTGGTCAGGGAAACGGGTTGGAAATGTAACCACTTGTGATAGGGAGTGAGATATAGAGAATCTTTGTGTTGTGCTGCCCGCTGTGTCTGTGTAAGTAGAGAAGCCAAGCCAGTTTTTGTGGTGGACATTAAAGTCACCAAATACATAAAGTTTAAAAATGCAAAAGTCAAGTATCATGGTTCAATCGTGTTCTAATGACACATTCATTTCTAACACTCCCCTGCCATATCAAAGAATCTACTGTTAATTTTATATGCCTGCTCTTAGTACTTGTGCGGTGATAATGGCTTGAATACAAGTTCAAAATGAAAAAGTCAAGTATTATGCTTCAACTGTGCTTTAAGCAGAAATATTCTTTTCAAATGCGCCCCTGTCATATCAAAAAACCTACAGTTGATCTTATATGCCGGGCCTTTCTGCTTTTGTGATGATAAAACTTCTCAAATGCACTTGTGATGTGTAAAGTGTTAACTTTAGTCCAAATCACCTGTTCCTTCTTTCATCGGATTATTTCTATTATCAATTATCCATAGTTATCAGACATTCCGATACCAAACTTATCTGGCAGCTTCCTTCAGTCCTGACAGACTATGGATACCCACTGTAAGGGTGCTTTTTTTGTGGCAATAGTTGTGCAAATTCCAACCATACTCCTTCTGAGTCGGTGTTATTAAATACCAGTGGCAAGTGGAGGTTCAGGACGACTGGAAACAATGCCAGGATAAGCGAAGAGCACATCCACGCCTAGAATTCTCAAATGGTCACCCATCCAGTACTAGTCAGGCTCAACGTTGCTTAACTTGAGTGATCTGATAAGAACCGGTGTGTCAACGTGATTATGCCGTATACAAAACCTATCTAAGAACATTGTCAGGCACATAAAGAACCTTCATGCGAAAGTTCATAAAAATCAGCCCAGCTGTTTTCGAGTCCATAGGGAACGAACTCACACAGACACAGACAGACAAAGTTCCTTTTATACAATAGTAGAGATTTCTTATTGATAGCAGAACCATCCCTGAAAAACATGAGCTGAGTCTTGATAGGATGAAGAAAAACAAGCCATTTCTTATCCCAATCTATAAGTAAACGTAGGTCAACTTCTAGATTAACTAAATATTTCAACTGATCTGACTGGGGTGAGCGAGAAGCAATAATCAACATAGATGTTTCATTTTCAGAATAATATTTTCGGAAATGTTTGACGTAGAGGAGAAACAGTGTTGGGACTAGAATAGAGTCCTGTGGAACTTCGGCACTGATAAGAAAAGAGACTGAATAGAGTAAATCTAGAGTTACTGGCAGGCTTCGATTTGAAAGTAAAAACTTAATGTCAAGAATCATACCCACAATACCATAACTTTGAAGTGTATGTAAAAGAGCAGAATGGAAAACTGCCCTTCAAAATGTCAAGCGCAATGACACTACCCTCGCTTGAATTATACATCAACGGACAGATCCACTGAATTACAACAGATAAAAGATTAGCTGTTGAACGAAAACCATGAAAGCCATACTGAACATTACTAAAAAAGATCTAGACTTTCCAGAAAAGGAACAAGCATGCGGTTGATTAACCTTTCAAAACTTTGCTAATAACAGAGAGAAAGCAAACAAGACAATATTTAGTTGGGTCAGACTAATCACCAGCATTTTAAAGAGGACTCTTTCCAACTAGAAAACAAAGTTTGCATAAATTCAACTTTTTATTCAACAAAAATCATTTTAAGTGGCTGTTTTGTCCAGATGTGACCTTCGTAAATCGAAGGCCATTTCATTAAGTCTTGTTTTTCTGCTGACGTATTAGTGGTTTTAATGGGAACGGTTACACACCACATATAGACAAATAACGGTGGTAATTGCTCTCTTAAATTATTTTATCTTTGATCTGTTTTGATTGTTTGGCGTTAAAAGAATGAAGAATACTGATGATTTTGTTCATGCCATTGTCAAGGAGGAGCTTTATATTGATTTGAAGATAAAACTATAAAAACACTTGTTTAGAATAAAATTCAAAATGGATGACGAACCGGTCCTGATTGGAAAATACTAAATAAAAACCAAATAGCTGATTGTTTCAAACACAATAACAAGTTTGTACAAAATAAAACGTTTTGTTTGTTCTGATACAAAATTCTAATTGAATTTTGAAGGCGTACAAAACTGAACTTTTATATTCACTTGTCAACACCATTTTCTTTTAACAATTTTTTGACAATAAAATATTATCGATTAGAAATTCCGTTAAAATCTGTTCCCTTTTGTGTTAAGAGGATGTTTAAATTATATTTTGATTGTACCAAAAGGTTTTATGTGTAATAAAGTTCTAAAACAGTTCAAATGCATCTGGTGCTAGATAATAAAAAATACTATTAAAATATTAACCTAACGTTACATTCTGAACACTTTAAAAATAATTTTATTTCAGGATAAGAAATATAATTTAAACCAAAACGAGATTAACAGTGAAATAACTATTTCCGAATAATTTTAAACAATTTATAACATTTGAAAAAGTTAATTATTTATTTATCATTTTCATTTTTATTATAATTATCGTCATCTCTTTTTTATTTAATTGATTTTTGTTTATTCCCTAAATTCCTTACATCCCCTAAATTCATAATTGTAGTTCTTTGGCCTCTTAAATTGTATCTTCATATTTTTTTTACTAATAAATACTTTAAAGTGTAGTGTCTGTTCTAATATTACGCATACTCTTTTCTGTCCTCGGTTGTAAACTTTCAAACATTCATCTAAATTATCCATCAGATTTTTCTATAAGTTTGATTAACAAAATGACTGCACTAATAACTTTTTTTTTTATTATTGTATTTAGATTATGCGTTTGGATTTAATTTGTTTTATTTTTTGGTAGTTTGTCGTTTGTTTTTATTTAAAACAAACTTATCGCTTGTTTTTATTTAAACTTATTGTTTGTCTTCATTTTTTGTTAAATTATTCAGGTTAATCGGAATAATACAAAATTTCATTATCTATTGAACCTGTCTAGTTTTAACATGTCGGCACGATTTGTAAAATTTAAACATTATATATATACACACAATATATATATTATAACACTTAAAAAATTAATTATTTACCTATTATTTTCATTTTCAATTATTTTTTTGTATATATTTCATTATTGTTTGTTTGTTCCTTAAATTCATCATTATACTTCTTTGACCTTTTAAATTTAAATTCTATCTTTATATTCGCTACAAATAAATCAGCTATGATCTTTTCAATCATCGATCAGTAAAAGAGAAATCCTATTTGAATTTTGAAAGCTGGATTTTCTCTACATTAAAAACCTACCTTGCATCTAACTCTGCTCTCATGAGGAGGTAAATAGGGGCACACGTAATTATATAGATTGTCACCAACAATATTTTCTACATAACAAATAGGTTGATTTGGTAAAGTTAAAAAAAAAGTATAATCGGCTTTGCTTGACTTTGCATTTTTTAAATTTGTTTTATAAGGAAAATTATTTTCAGATTGCTTACAATCAAAATAAAAAACAAAAAATAACAAATTTTAGTGCCTAAAATTCCTTGAAACAACATAATTTTTATTTACTTGGATACAGGAGCAACTCACAACATAACTTTTTTAGTAGATTCTTTTTTATTGTTGAAATTTTTAATAAAGAAATAATTTTTATTTATTTTATTTACACACATTCAACATCTCGGCATTTGGGAAAAGGGGACGCACTCTGACTGGCCGTTTGCAGTTCATCATCATCATCATCATCATCATCATCATCATCATCATCATCATCATCATCATCGCTATAATTCTCTTCCAGCAGTCTGCTACTCTCTCCCACCTTTTGGAAGGGGGGGGGTAGGAGGAATGGGCCTTTGCCTATTTTCGTTAGTTCGAGTATTCACTGCCTGCGAAGAGGAGGTGTTATTTCGGCTCCGTCAAAAGGATTTTTGACGTTAAATTCTTACGGTTTTTTCTCTCCTCCTTTGGAGAAAGACGTTTGTTTAGAACTCCATTGGAAGGTACTAAACTTTTAATGTTGTTTTATTCGAAGTCATTAAAAGACAACTAGTTTCTTACGACTGGAAAATTAGTACCAGTTATTAAAAGGCAAAGAAGAGCCTTACAACTGGTAAATTATTAGTCTCAAAGGATTAACGAAAGAAACCGCCGTGTTTTTGGTGAGTTCTTTTCTTTAAAGAACAAAAATTAATTTCGCCAACAAGACGAGCAGTATATGGACCCTAGAAAGAAAACTCCCTCTTTGTTCTAGGAACTTGAAAAATTATTCAACCGAAGTTTCCTTCAAAAGGGAAATCTTCCATAATACAAGAATTTACCCCGTATTTGTACACATAAAGCCTACCAAAGCGGCTTTATGGTTTTCTGTTTCTTTCCTTTGAATTTAAAGGTATATGAGCCTTCTCAAAGGAAAAATTATTTTAATTCTTTCTCCTATTTAAGGTCAAAGAAACTTTTGTTTATGATTCCTTTCGAAAAAAAAAGAACATTTTGTCAAAGAAAGGCTGAACCTTTCGTTAAAAAAAGGACCGTTTTCTGTTTTTTTATATGTTCTTTTCTTTCAGTCTTTCTTCTAAGTAAGAATTGTCGTCTTTTTTGTATTATTTTTCTTTTTATTTATTTTAAATGTTTCTTAAGGTTTTTTAAAACCCCAGCCTTGGGAAATAAAGACAATTGATAACTTTTGTTTTAATAAACTTGGATCATTTTAAACACATAATCGGGTTTGTATTTCTTTTGCTCATTTCCATTAGTTTCTCATTTCCAACAAATTTGGTTTAAATGCTTTTTTTCCTTTTTTTTCTTTCATTTTTGTTAGCATGAAAAACGGATTTTGGTGACGAACCCAAAATTACGTTATTATCGTTTATTTCATATTGAATAAATTTCAGTTTCAGTTTCTGAGATCGTGCTGTTTTTTTTATTGCAATTGTTAACGTTTCCTTATACTTTTTTGAAGCTATCATTCGTTATCGACACCCTGACTTTTCGACATGTTTTGCTTGCATCAACATGTATGACGCCATGTCCAATCGCAGCAACCTTATTACATTACCAAGGCCAAACCCACGATGGTTTTCAAAGCTTTGTTTATAGATGTTATTTAATAACAAGTTTTTAACTTCTTTTTTATTTTGTAAATAAAACTTTTAATTAAAAATGTGTCTCAAAATATTTTGCAAAAATATTTGGTGCAAGTCCAGAGTTCAACCTAACTAAATAAAATTCGTACTAGATTTGTCTGCAAGGCATCGTGGCGCAGTGGTTAAAGTACTTGGAAAAATCTATTGTAAAACGTGATATTCTCTTGAAGGTTCAATTCTCATTGTGGGCGACCGAAAAATACAATTGCGAATTACATAGGACCTCTATCCAGACATGGATAGAGTAAATAAAGGGTTCCGCTCGAAATTCCGTCCAAACCACCAAGTTCGACAGAAACATTCCCACGTTCGACAAGATACATCTAAGAAGGTCGAAGAATCCAAATTATACAAATAACCAATCCTCATCTCAAAAAGTCAGAAATGTTATAAATCATATAAGAATGATTTTCTGTATATAAAAAATTGCTCAATTTACGTGATTTTTGGAATATGACATTTTCATTCCGTGACGGGTACGTACAGTATAAAGATATTTTCTGTATTTTGAAAAATAAGGTTGAACTCTTGATGGGCACCAAATATTTGAATAAATATTGGATTGTATTAAAAAGGCACACATAAAATACCTTTTTCAAAATGGTTTTGATCTTTTGAATGAAAGAAAAATGTAGTGTCTTATACTTGATATTTCTTGTACGCAGTGATCTATAAATCCTTCTAGACTGAGGAAATTTAATTTTGTTCTAATTTAGGGGTCCCTCTTTTTTGTTGAGTTGATTTTTCCCTGCATTAAAAATCTACTTTGTGTCTAACACTGCACTCCTGCAAATGTTTGTTTGTTTTGTGCGTTTATTATAAAAAGTTTTGCAAATAAAACTATGTATATACCTCCCTCCATTTTTAAAATAAATTTTCAAAGTTTACGAAACAAAAAGCTTTGTAAATCGTCTCTGCACAAGAACATTGCCAGGACCGCTGCAAAAAATGTAGTTTCTCTCTACCGTGCTAGAAAGCTACTAACACCCGAAAGTATCCTGTACCTCTATAAGGCCACCATTCGCCCATGTATGGAGTATTGTTGTCATATTTGGGCTGGTGCATCTGCTACTAGTCTCTCACTCCTAGACAAGGTTCAAAAGAGAGTCGCCAACCTGATAGGTCCTGAACTGTCATCTAAGCTTCAGCCTCTATCCCATCGACGAAATGTAGCATCTCTCTGCCTGTTCTACAAGTACTTTAACGGTGAATGCTCCGACGAACTGCAAGCACTTGTACCCCCTCGACGTAAATACCCCCGACAAACCCGACAAGCAGCAAAATCACACACCTTCACAGTTGAGATCTCTAAATGTAAGAGAGCCTTCTACTCCAGTAGTATCTTCCCCAGAACCGCTAGACTTTGGAATTTCCTTCCGGGTTCCTGCTTCCCCAACTGTACTGACATGCAGAAGTTCAAGTGTAACATGAACCGACATTTTGCTGCCCAACCCCCCACATAGTTCCCCTGTAGCTTATGTCCCTGATAGTAGCCCCCTACATCAAAGTGGCAATGGGCCTTGTTTGGAGTGAAAATGTAATAATAAAAAAAATGTTTGATACTTCTCCTGAATTCAACCTACTTAAAAAATAAAAAATACAGAAAAGTTTTTTACGATGTATATACTCGTCACAGAACGGAAATGACATTATCAAATAGAACTTTTAATTAAAAGAACCAAATTTTATGACGAAGCGAGGATGATACGTATCGTTTCGCCATCTTTAAAAGTCATCACTACCTCCTTCATAATAAGCTACAGAAATATATATTAATATCAAGTTGGTAATGCCTACGGTTAATAGTAAATCGTAAAAAAATATTTTCTTTATAAAAAACATACTTGATCAATTTATGTGATTTTTGGAATATTATATTGTCATTCTGTAACCGGTGCGTACATCAAAAGACTTTCTCTGTATCTCTTTAGAATTAGGTTGAATTCTGAATAACAACCTTTTCTTTATATATATATATATATATATATATATATATATATATATATATATATATATATATATATATATATGTAGTTTTATAAAATGTTTGTAACGTTTTTGTTTTATTTAAAAAATATTTATAAAATAAGTTCTCATAGTTTAGAAACATAACGTTTTGTAAATGAAACATTTTTTAAATGAAATCTGCAAGAGTAAATGCATGTGTATTGTTTGTTTATAATTTAACTGGAAACAACAAAAAAAAATGATGTCAATCCCAAAATGTTTCCTTCCGGTATTTGCTGATTCTCAGGTTCCTCAAGTTTACTCCGAGTAACAATGAAAACGAGACAAAATAAACTCAAAAAGATAGAAAAGCAGATGCGCTATATATAAAAAGAGGCTGCAAAATAAAAACGGCTTCATAGAGAAAGTTATTTAATTCGAAAAGAGGTAAATACAGTCAGGCGATATAAATATATTCTTTTTAATATCGACTTACCACATAATGACAAATAGAGCGAGCAAAGCTAATTAATTATTTTCACCACAAGAAAAGAAAAGGGCATACAGTGGCCGTTCAGCATGAATGATGACACCATCCTATTATTCTAGCCCCCCTTACTAAAATAACTTTGATATATTGTCTGAGCTGATTATTCCATTAGAAACACACCAATCAATTAACTCACATTTCACCATTCTTCCTAATTCTTAGATATGTTACTAATTTCGACAATCATTTTTCATAATTTTGACCCACATTATCGCCCTTCCCTTTCTAAAATAATAAATTTGGTATATTTCTTGGGCTGATGTTTTTATT
This sequence comes from Euprymna scolopes, assembly GCF_053919585.1. NCBI lineage: Eukaryota > Metazoa > Mollusca > Cephalopoda > Sepiida > Sepiolidae > Euprymna > Euprymna scolopes. Next base: position 145,447,999 of record NC_136493.1, on the reverse strand, counting down.
ACAAACACACCAATCAACTCGCATTTTATCATTTTTCATAATTCTTGGATATAGTACTGATTCCTACTTTAATATGAATTTCTGAGTGTATTATCAATCTCAGCATTCCAGTTACTTTAATACCCCTCCTTAAGAAGAGTTTTTTCAATTACTGCCATTAAGGATGAAAATATGAACTCAGGATTACTTGATATATTTACGTAATTTTTGGAATGTTAGAAATAAGCCCCTAGCGTGCACTGATAAATTTATCTGATTTTTGGAATCAGCAGTACATCCATATGGCTTTTGGAATATGACATCTTATGTCAATGTAGTACATCATAAATATATTATATGCATCTTTTTTAACAGAAGGTAATGACGTCATCACCGGAATTAAACACGTCAGACTATCACCCCCTACTCAAAAAGGAGGAGATTATGCCTGAGATATAATTAAACACTCACCAAATCCATTGACTCACATTTAGTATAATCTATATATTAATACCATAGCAAGTATTTTTTAATCTCAACCAATTAAATTTGCCGGAAAGTGTGACACACAAAAGAACATACACGCTATTGTATTAATATATAGATAATAATAATAAGTTCTATATCCCCCCTCCCCATTCTCTTCTATTGCCCCCCCCCCGCCAAAAAAAAAAAGAGTGAGGCCAAATAGCCAAGAAGGGTCAAGGAGGATGGAAAGACTGAGGAGAGGGCGCTGACCAGACCTCTGCTGGACAAGTGCAAAGAGAACTGGGACGTTGGGGAGGCTTATTGGCACTCAAATTCCAATGGAGACCAATGACCACTGCCAGCAAGAAATCAATGGTAAGCGACTGTTGCGATAACGCAAATTTATTTGCAAATTTTATCGAAAGAAGTGGAGAGTACTGGAAATCTGGGATCGTCGCTCAGCTTCCAATAAACACCACAGGTTGTTTTCAAGGAGAGATCATTGATGATTGTGTGAAAACTCCTTGTGAGCCAATAATAATAATAGACCTAGAAAAGAAAGCACTAAGACTCTCACTGGATGAGTGCGAAGAGGACCGGGACTTTGGAGAAACTTATTGCCACCTAAATTCTAGTGAAGACCAAATGGCGCTATTAATAAGGAATCAATGATAAATGGCTGTTGCAATAACACAATTCATTTGAAAAGTTTATCGAAAGAAGTGAAGAGTACTGGGAAACTAGAAAGACTGGTCCTCACTCAGTCTCCAGGGAACACCACAAGTTGACAAAGAGAAATATTTGATGAGGACCTGTGTAAAAACCCCCAGTGTGGGGAGACTTGTTGTCACCCAGACTCCAGAGAACACCACAAGTTGTTCTCAAAGAGAAATTTTTTGACGATGGCCTGTGTGACTACTCCTAGTGAGTAAATAATAACTGTTTGCAATGGATTACATGCCTCAAGTCTCGAGTTCTTAAAAACACTCCCTCTTAAATGTTAAAATACAAGAAGATATATTTGATGGTGGTGGTGGGGGGCATAAGTACAATACCTACAAGCGTTCAGTTTCAACACCAAAAGTCCCAGTCCAGATAATTAATTCTCACGGGAGAATTAATTATGATGAAAACTAATGCCGCTGAGACCCGTTAAGCAGTTAACGTTGATATTTAAATGCTGCCCACCACAGCATTATGTGACACAAGGTCTGGAAAGTTGGGTATCAAGCAAACTCCCCTAAAGGAGGGATACTCTTGCCTAGTAACAATTGCCTGAGCATCCCTGTTGGCATTCCCCGGTCGAGGCGCGTCAGGCAGCAAGCAATAAACTTACTCCACCCGAAAGCCGAGTGGCAAGGCTTGGGAGGGTGAACCTCTTGGGTGATACTCAGACAATGTAAATCAGTCCGACAGGTACTGGACAGTTTCTGGCTCACACCTGTCGGACTGATTGTTAAGGATGGATTTTTGACTGGTACTTTCTACCCAGTCTTTAAGCAACCAAAGCAGCAAGGAGACTCATGGGGGTATGCATATAACGTATCGATCCCTTGGTCTAAAGGGATTGTGTTTATCATATAATCGTGTTTAACACCTGAGGAGCTGGTTGCCGTGCCCAGGACGTAACAGCCATTCCGGAAACGTCCCCAAAACAAACCACACACTCCCGTAAACGACTGTCATGTGTTTTTATCTCAATAAAAGTTGGGCAGCATTCTCTACCTCTGCTTTTGCTCTGAGGAACAACCTACCAAAAAAGATAGTGACGATGCCTAGCATACCCAGATTTAAAGTCGCATTGTATGTTTGTCAATTAGGAAAACCTAGATATAATGATAAACATTATGCCTAGAATCCTTTGATATACTTTGATATGGTACTGAACCGTATGTCTGGAATTCCTATTTCAATTTTGATCCAAATTCATTACATATTCTTGATTCTAGAAAATGTCTCAAATTGATAAAAGAAACTAACCTTCAAAAACTCTTGCTTAATCAGGTCTAGTGTGCTATAGACTTAATTGAATATTTTTGAATTTTAAAATAAGGGGCAGCATCCATATTATTCAGAACATAACAGTCTTTTTTACATGGCTTCTTGCACTTTGTTAGATTTTGTTTTGACAAATAAATTTGATTTTTCGTTCGATTTGATATTGTTTGTGGTTATTAATTCATCACACTGAAAAAAAAAATACTTACGTTTGTCACAGTTCTGGCCTGTCCAACCTTTGCAGCATTTCTCAACATTAATAATGGTTTTCCTAAAAAAAAAAAAAAAAAAAAAAACGTATTAAAACGTAGAAAAATGGAATCACATGAACACAAGATCCTTATTCCACAATTCGATTATTTTTCTGGGCTTTTTTTTCAACCTCTCATATTTATTCATATTCTAGATTAGATCATATTTTTAAAGCGAATAGAAATCCTATTATTTCATAAATTATTTAAAAGTGATTATTTTTATTATATTTTGTGTCACCATATTCTCGGATGTAGGAAATCCATATAATCTATGACTAATACCTATTATAATTACACATTAATGATTTGTGTGCGTGGACACATACGAAAATAATCCATCTATTTAAAACTGATATCCCCCCCCTCTCTCTCTCTCTCTCTCTCTCTCTCTCTATATATATATATATATATATATATATATATATATATATATATATATATATCTGCAATATGTTATCTAGCATCTTCTCCCCTCTTCTGATGAGAAGTATAAGGCGTCAAAATACCACCTTGGTATAAAGAATTTTACTTATCCTACACCCTTAATTGATGTATTAGGTTGGTGCCAAAATAATGTCGTTTTTTATCAGATATATATATATATATATATATATATATATATATATATATATATATATATATATATATATATATATATATATATATATACTTAAAAAAGCCGACATTATTTTTGCACCAACCTAATAACATCTTTATTGAATAAACAAATAAATCTATATGCACTAGTATATATTTTTATATTGTCGTTTTTTATTTCTTCATATTCTATATGTTGTTGAACTTTGCATTATCCTGATATGTCTATTCTTAAGGAATCGATCTTATTCTTTTAACCTCCTCTCCACAAATATATATATATATATATATATATATATATATATATATATATATATATATATATATATGTGTGTATATATATATGTATATATATATATGTGTGTGTGTGTGCGTGTGTGTGTGTGTGTGGTATGGGGATTTACCCATTTACTCGTAATGGACTCTTCTAATCATTATAGCCCCCCCCCCACACACACGAATCTAATACTCTTCTGGGGAATTATTGCAACCCAATATGAGACTACAAACTGCCTAATTAGTAGTCGGAAAATGCCGACAACGTTTTCTTCGAATTCACTTTCTTTTATAATATATTCTGTTCTACCTAAACCCGCTCTTCGAGTGTTTCTTTACGACCATTTTCTAGGGTGACAACAACTGGCGGCAAGGTATGTGAACTAACCACGACCCACCTCAACAACATTAACCTTGCGAACGAGCAAGATAGTGTTCCAAAAACACTAACAACCAATCATTCAGAGATTCAATACCATAGAACTGGACGACTATACGTTTTAAGGATCAGAAAGCAAGTCTGCAAGTTGCACTGAACTCTGCAAGATTCTGAAGGATTTTTTTTGTGGACACAAAAAGAAAAAGAAAAACAAGAATAAGATTGTTTCATCGGTAAAATGTTAGAAATGAAAAATCCATAAGTTGATTTATTTTTTGTTAAATTAAAAAGTAATTTCTCAATTTTCGTTTTTTTTTTTTTTTTTTTGTATTTTATCTCAAAGAGGAAATTAAATGTTGGAACAACATGAATCATTTGAGTGATTTTTTTCGTTCGACATCAAGATCTACATTGTGTTAGTCGTTAGGAAAAAAGGCTACGTGGAAAAACGTAAAGTATTTTTTACATTTCAAAGCCATATACAGTTTTCTTTTATTAAAAGAGAAAAATAAGAAATCATGGGGGATTTCAAATAAACTATGGCACAGCTGTAGAAATATCACTTGGAACTACAACAGAGAATGGAAGAAAGATTTAAAAAATTACTACTGAAGCAACTAGAGAAAACAGTTTTATTGCTACAAACTTTAACAAATAAAAACCAAGCCATGGAAAGTAACATAGCATTCTCACAAAACAGCCTGAAATGCTATTGACAATTTTATTTACGTCCTGGACGAAAACCAGTCTGACCATTCGTATTTTAAAAGGTATGAAAACCTGTATAAAAAACATTGATTGTGCCGATTAAGTGAACTCTAAAAAAGGTCCGTTTAAAAGTAAAATCCTTATTCTCCAGAGAAAACAAGCAACACGTGTGTGGTCCCCCGGAATCACGGACGACACTGAAAACATAGGTCCCTCTCCGATAAATCGGGGGACCAATAAAAAGGAAAGAACATTATCCCCCACCCACACAGAGAAAAGACAATTCACTGAAAATTAAAGTAAGTCCCCACCAAGTCCATGTTATCGGTTCAGGGCCCTGTGTTGAGGTAAAGACTGCCTGTGCCACACACGAACTTGCCCAACTCGCGATAGGATTGAACATACAAGCTCCTTTTGTAGAGTAAAAGACAAAATTTAACGACGATAAAAAGATATGTACATTTGTACTGATAAAAATATATATATTTTTTTTACATGGTAGTCACCACTTATCAAGGCCCAGAAGCCACTCGGGGATAAGGGTGTACAGTAATCAATGGGATAATATCGTAGTAATAATTAGTAATGGAGATATGATAAATTGGATTATTAAGGAGACGGCTCATCAGGAACTTGTTTTCGTTGGACTTGAAGACATCCAAGTTGTAGTCAGGTGGGAAACAGGCAACCGGAACAGTTCCACAGGCGTGCAGTTCTAAGAAAGAAGTTTTGTTCATGGAATCTACGTTTTGATTTAGGCACAGATAAAGAGTGGGGAAAATTATTGACAGTGATTTCAGATAGACGGGTGTTTTTTGTGAAAGATTGGCGAGGGGAGACCAGAGATTGGAGCTTAGACGAGCGCTTGCCATGAAAATAACGATAAAACAAAGACAGGCTGCAACGTCTCTTTTGTGGGAGAGAGGTTGCAGGGAAGAGAAAAGGGAATTCCCAACTAAGTTACGAAGTCTATTTTGTACTCTGTCAAGGCAGGATAAGCTTTTTTTAGCAGCTCCTGCCCAGATATCTATGCTCCCTGCTAAAATAGCACACACAAAGGAAGGGGTGAACCGGAGGTCAACTGGGCGTTTGTCCTGTAAGTGCCTGCTCATTGGCTGATTAGGAAGGGTGCAGTGGAAACTAGAAAGCTGATTGGCTAACTAAAAACTCAATAGAATGTGCATATATAAAAATGCGAGACAACCACAACTCCTCGCATAAGCCTGATGAATCCTAGCATGGATGAAATGCGGAATATTCTGTGTAGCTTAATTGCCATATATATTTTATAAATTACTATATATATATATATATATATATATATATATTTTTTTTTACATAGGCGTCACCACTTATCAAGGCCGATAGGCCACTCAAGGATAAGGGTTAAAGAGTGTAGAGTAGTCAAAAGGACAATATAGTAATTGATAGTAATGGAAGTTCGGTAAATTTGTTAACTTATATGGAACGGCTCATCAGAAACTTGTTCACGTTGGACTTGAAGACAACCATATTATAGACAGCTGGAAAGCAGAAAAACGGAAGACAATTCCACAGGCGTGAAGTTCTAAGAAAGAAGCTTTGATCATGGAATCTATGTTTAGGTTTAGGTACAGATAAAGAGTGGGGAAAATTATTGATAATGTTTTCAGCTAGTCTAGTGTTTCTTGTGAAAGTTTGGCGAAGGGGGACCATAGATTGAAGCTCAGTTGAACACTTTCCATGAAAATAACGATAAAGCAGAGACAAACTCGCAACATCTCTTGTATGAGACAGAGGTTGCAGCGAAGAGAAAAGGACATCTCCCACCAGGCCACAAAATCTATTTTGAACCCTATCAAGGTAGGACAAGTCTTTTTTAGCAGCTCCTGCCCATATGTGGCAACAGTATTCCATCCTTGGACGTATCTGGCTCTTATATAGATAGAGAATTGCATCAGCAGTGAGATATCTACTGGATCGATAGAAGGATCCCACCATTTTTCCAGCGGTCTTGGCAACGGATTTGATGTACGTATTCCATTTAAGATCAGGAGTAAAGGTCAAGCCCAGAAGCCTGTCAAAACTTGAGGCCTCCTGAAGACGAGAGCCATTCATTTTAATTGATGCCAGATGGGGATCAGAACGTTGATGATGCAAGGATAGAAGCTTGGTTTTAGATGCATTAAAAGTAACCAGCCACTCCTTTCCCCATTGTACAATGTGATCAAGATCAGAGGAGAGAGAATCGGAGAGAACTTGGTCGTTTATTGTCTTAGATGTGCTACCATAGATGGTAGTGTCGTCAGCAAAAATGTCTACGAATGATGTAAGGATGTGATTTGGAAGATCATTAATGTAGATCAGGAAAAGAGTTGGGCCCAGGATGGACCCCTGAGGGACTCCAGCATTTATACTGTGAGCTTCTGATTTTTGCCCATCAACTGCTACTCTTATGAACCTATCAGAGAGAAATGATTTAATAATTGAGAAGACATTTCCAGCTATACCATAGCTGGAGATCTTAACTACTTCGTTTACTCACATAAAATTAATATACGAAAGTATAAATTTATGCGTAAACTTTAAGTATTTACTTCAAAAGTGCTCAATACGTAGGTAGAGCTAGGACTCTTCAGGCTTATGCGCATAAGCCTGAGAAGTCCTAGAGTGGATGAAACGCGGAATATTCAGTGCAGCTTAATCGCCATATATATCTTATAACTTACTATATATATATATATATATATATATATATATATATATATATATATATATATATATATATATATATGTAAGATGTGTGTGTTTGTCTGTATTTGTATGGACTTATATTTTTAGCATATTTTAAAAAGAAGCTATTACAATTATGTGACAGAATTTTAACAAAGACAAATATAAAAGCTATTTTTCTGCAAACTTGAATTACACGTTGACAATAAAGGGCGAAGAAATATTCATAATTTATGCCTGAAGCAGCTGCTTCAAATCACAGGTGTGCAATGTGACTCTGCATAACTAGTCAATATAATAAGAGTTGATATGCCAATGATCCTTTGTAACTCATGACACGAAAACCGATAATTGTTAATCAGCATGAACAAATTCAGTATAAAGTACAGTGACGCAAACACATCAGAAGGTTCTCTATGGAGACTCAACACTTGAGCTTTTAATTCTGTTTGACATAAAACGAGACTATGTTTCTGAATTTTTTGAGATGAGGATTATTTATATTGTTTGGATTTTTCAGACTGCTATTCTCACCTGCACGGCAAGATACACCTAAAGAAGGTTAGAGATTAGATTGACCGAAACATTATGAAAATGACACTTAAGATGAGAACAATAATCTGAAGAATCCAAACAAAAAAAACAAACCTTAATTCATTTGACACACTATCCGGCGTCCTTTGTTTATGGAAATCACGTCAGACAAAGCATGAAGCCATTTGATGTAAGTAGCTAAAAAACTATTTCAAGGTAAAAAAACAGCCAGGATCCGGTAAAAATGTTAATATAGTGTCATCCTTTGCTATCGTCTGCAGTAAGGATTGAACCTTCAACTTTCAGAAATCTGACACTAAGAATTAATTTAAGGAATGAGAAGTTAGTGGATGGACTTAGTTGTCAAAGGCTTTTTCATACGATTTACTGCTTCAGATATTTAAAAAGCTTACAGCAGCTTTTCCTCAACAACCATTCGGATAATAACAACTTTGGAAACATATATAAATACATTTTTTTTAATAGAAATCGCTCCAGACAATCCATAAAGCCACTCAATGTATTGAACTAAAAGAAAATACCAATTCATAGTCCAAAACTAGCTAACGGTAAGTTTTATGTGGATAGATTCTGATCCAGTAAACAAAAATTCTTTCCCGTTTGTCAGAAACATAGCTCATGGAATGTGAGGATTAAAGGACAAAATAAGGGAAATGAATGTTACGTTGAAATAAAATTCATTTAAAAATTTGCCATGATTTGTAAATTCTGCCTTTAGCCTTTCTGTCAGAATTCTTATTAAATATCTCTTCTGTTTAGCTCCATAAAATCTTCAGCACAAAGACTTTTCTTATTTAGCTGAGTATTCTTATTTCATGGTGACTTCATTCTAAACTCCACATTTGAACCAGGTTTGGATCACCATTTTGTAGTCTTCTTTTTTTTCCATACTGGTTAGACAACATGGATGAATCGATGAAAACAAACGACGTCAAATATTTATAATATTGATTTATTAATCATGCAAACCATCAACACCAGCCGGGTTGTGGGTTCCATCATAATTTCCAAGCATTTTACTCTGCCCATTCTTTTCTTCCATGGTGATCATCTTCATATATCTGCTTCATGTCATGAGTATTTAACTATCTCACAAGTATCTTCTATCCAATCCCATGTGATCTTGTTCAATCAATTCAAACCTATTAATATCTTAGTCACCCCCTTTTAATATCAAACCGCTCCAGTAGATATCTCACTGCTGATGTAATTCTCTATCTATATAAAAGCCAAGTACGTCCAAGGATGGAGTACTGCTGCTATATCTGGGCAGGAGCTGCTAAAAACAGCTTATCCTGCCTTGACAGAGTACAAAATAGACTTCATAGCCTAGTGGGGAATGCCTTTTTCTCTTCCCTGCAACCTCTCTCCCACAGAAGGGACGTTGCGAGCCTGTCGTTGTTTTATCGTTACTTCCATGGCAAGTGCTCGTCTGAGCTCTAATCTCTGGTCTCCCCTCCTAATCTTTCACAAAAAACACCCATCTAGCTAAAACCACTGTCAGTAATTTTCCCTACTCTTTATCTGTGCCTAAATCAAGATGTAGATTCCATGAACAAAGCTTCTTTCTTAGAAGTGCACGCCTGTGGAACTCTCTTCCATTTGCCTGTTCCCACCTGACTACAACTTGGATGTCTTCAAGTCCAACATAAACAAATTTCTGATGAACCGCCCCCTTAAGTAAGACACTTTATCAGATCTCCATTACTAGCGATTACTACGATATTATCCCATTAATTACTGTACACACAATAACCCTTGTCCCCGAGTTGCCTCTGGGCCTTGATAAGTGGTGACTTCCTTGTAAAAAAAAAGAAACAAATAATTACGAAAGTCTTCAAAAGCTTCAAACAATAGGTAATAAAGGAGGTATTATATAAAAATGGTTAGACTATTGAAGATTCGTTCAGCGTCTGTTCTTAGATCAGAGTTGGCTTAGATGTACATGTTGACTTTAACTCTAGTACAAGAAAAGATTACTCTTAGAGTAATGGCTGGTTACACTTTGTGTTTTACTCAGCATGTTTGTACTGAATTGCGGATTCTGTTAATACCAGGTCTTTCACCATCGTGTGTGGAGAGGTAGGTCTACAGTAAGGGGACTTAACCTTCAGGGTACCTAAACCTAGCAGTGCCTCCTCACATACAGTTCAGAGAAATTATTTAGCTTATTGACATTGCATTTGAAGATGAGCATGCTGCAGCCCTCAGAGAAGCAATCTTGTGGAAATGTGTTCCATGGATGGGAAGTTCTTTAAAAAATGAACTCAAGGAAATTCCATTTGCTGTTAGGAACGTGTCTTATTATCTCAACTGCAAAGCATTTTACTTTCTTCTTTTTGTGTGTGCCTTCTTTCCAAGAACTTTGTATATGTGAAACGCATTGCCACATGGTTACTTCCCTGATAGATACAACATGATTATCTTCAAATCCAATGTCAACAAACACTTGTTATAAACTTTCCTTATAAGTCATCAAATTTTATTCATTCCATTCATTCTTTTCAATCCTCTCATGATATTCTTCATCATTCCACTGAAAATCAGTCTTTCATAACCTTTAGTGGCTTCATACTAATCCAGCCTTTGCCCGTGTATGGTAAAAGAAGAAATCCATTGTGAACATTATTTTGTAGGATGAACACAGACTTGAGGCGACATCCACCCGGGATGGGTTGAGCTGGCTCCTCTCATAGAACACACAGCATCCTGGATGAATGTAGACTGTGCACGATGTGTTATCGATTTACTTTTGTCATGCCTGAGTATATAATATTTTACTACTATTACTGTCATACGGCAGAAGCACGTTGACATACCGATTCTCATTAATTCACTGGTTAAGCAATGTTGAACCTGGTCAGTAGAACTGCATGAATATTATGTTGTAATTTTCCCTGACTAGTATATACACACGACTGGGGACAGCTTATGAACTCGATATTCCCGTGAAACTTCCTCTTTTAGAGAAAGTTAATTCAACCGTGAATGCTGCTGCCATAAATAGCATTCCCATCCTCTCATAACAAGAAAATGATAAAGAAATAATGTTTTTTTTTTATGTACCTTTATTCATCAATTGAAATGTAAAAATAAAATACTTTCTAAAATTAATTCATTATCAACAATTCTAGTGATGAGGATGGCAGTTATTAATCAGGTTTGATTACATAGAGACACGATAACATATCAAACTTTGATGTCCTGAAAATTAAGATCTACCCCCTCCCCATTAATATTCCAATTAAAGATTTGCTCTGAAGTAAATAAATTTAAATACACACACATTTTGGATCCTCATCCTATCACCGCATCACTATCTACAACTTGTTTAGAAAATCGATCACCTAACTTCACGATTATGTTATATTAATCTAATTTACTTTGTGGTCCATTTCTTCCTCTGCTTAGTCTTTGGTTTGTGCTGATCACATATATTTACATATATTTAGACGTAGACATAGGAACACCTGCATCTTTTGACACATGAACCAGTTAAAGTATATTGTTTTTGCTTTGAAGCCAAATCCACAGCATCTCTACAGCTTCTTTTGCGTTGCAATCAAATCACTTGTCTGTTTCCAGATCATGTTTGGTCTTCTTTTTTTTTCTATCAGAAATCCATAAGAACACTTCGTTAGCAAATTTCACAAGTTATGTCTGCGTTAGTTTATACATCGTTTGCAGATTATTGATGAAACCACCTGTTGGTTCGTGTAGTTTCTGATTTCTTGTTTGGTAGTTCGATCACTCCATTTGATCCCTCAAATTTTTATAAGGCACTTGAAATCAAGCGAATCTAACTTTTTCTTTAAGCCGATTTTAAGATGTAAAGTTTCACTTCCTTTCTTTGTTTTTTTCATCAGGGGTCAATTCTCTATGAAGCCAATCTAAGGATCTGTACAAGCCAGCCAACACATTCTTTGCAGATTATTGATAATTCCACCTGTTGGTTCTCGTAGCCTCTGAGTTCTTGGTTGGTAATTCGACTTCTCCATTTGATTCTTGAAATCAAATGCATCTAATTTTTTCTTTAGGCTGATTTGTAAAGAAATAGATAATGTTTTTTATGTACCTTTATTCATCAATTGAAATGTAAAAATAAAATACTTTCTAAAATTAATTCATCATCAACAATTCTAGTGATGAGGATGACAGTAATTAATCAGGTTTGATTACATAGACACACGATAACATATCAAACTTTGATGTCCTGAAAATTAAGATCTACCCCCTCCCCATTAATATTCCAATTAAAGATTTGCTCTGAAGTAAATAAATTTAAATACACACACATTTTGGATCCTCATCCCTATCACCGCATCACTATCTACAACTTGTTTAGAAAATCTATCACATAACTTCACGATTATGCTATATTAATCTAATTTACTTTGTGGTCCATTTCTTCCTCTGCTTAGTCTTTGGTTTGTGCTGATCACATATATTTACATATATTTAGACGTAGACAGGAACACCTACATCCTTCGACACATGAACCAGTTAAAGTATATCGTTTTTTTTTAGCATCTCTACAGCTTCTTTTGTATTGCAATCAAATCACTTGTCCGTTTCCAGATCATTTTTGTTCTTGCTCTTCTTTTTTCCATCAAGGGTCCATTGGAACACTTCATTAGCAATTTTATCTGGGGACAGTCCTAAGTTATGTCTAGGGCTATGACAACAGCATATTCTTTTCATTGTTTTGACTCGATTATGTATCCGACATGTTCAAACACTTAATCAACCGAGAACCACATCACTCTATATAAAAGCATATAAGATATCAACGGATACACACTCGAGAGACAAAACAATGAAAAGAATATGTTGTTGTCATAGCCCTAGTTATGCCCGAGTTCATTCCACACGTCGTTTGCAGATTATTGATACCATCTGTTGGCTCGTGCAGTTTCTGATTTCTTGTTTGGTAGTTCGATCGCTTTATTCGAGATCTAAAAATTTTTAAGATACTTGAAATCAAACGCTTCTAATTTCTTCTCTTGGCTAATTTTTAGATGCCATGTTTCACATCCATACATAGCCGTGTGGACAAGACGTTGCAGTTATGAAACCTTAATTTATATCCAAGGGTGAAATTTTCTGTCTTTGTTTTTTCAGATCTTGCAAAGCTGATTGAATGCTGCTAAAGCCTTTCCTATCCTGCACTGCAAATCATAGTCTATACTACCTTTCTTGTTTATGGAACATCCTACGTAGGTAAAGTTGTCAACTATAGTTGTTTCTTGTTGGTCAATAAAAACACAATCCACATCTTACATCTGGTATATTCTGTTATTTGAAATTAGACAGACCAACATTCGCAGGATGTCGACCGCGTCCTCCATATTAGTTGTCAGAGAGCTCTTGTTTCTTCTTCTCTGCTCCATGGCTTTTATACTTGTTTGGTGTCAATTTTTGTATGATTCTATCGGCGTATGTAGCAACATCAGACTCAGGCTTATTTTACATTTGATTCTTATTCATCCCATTGATAGAACCGGGCATTATCACATCGTGTGTGTTAGACGTTTACATTAAGGAATGTTGGTCAATAACTTGAAAATCTCATTTTAGCCTGGAATCTCTTCAATGGTCATTACGATATTCCTCACGACCTATTATTGACTTCTACATTTGAAAGAAGTCTATGTGGACACCACAAGAAATTTTTTCAGTGGCAATTTTTAATGTGTAAATTTTTAACACTGTTCATACATGGAAACTGAAATATGTCTGCTTTATTTTTTTTGCCAAATTAATTGGATTGAAAAAACAAAAACAAAAAAAAATATGTGTTTCTGAATCTATATTTATGACAACCAATTTTTGAATCGCTTTCTATATAAATATTGAAGACGGTTACTCAGACTGTATTCTTGATAAAGTCTGTTCTAGGTGAAATATAGATTCAAGTCATGGTTCTGAAAAATTTTCCCTAATTTGCTTTATTATTCTTTTCCATGATTTTACATATACATTCTGTCAAATTATTATCCGCTAGATATACCTGGCTATATGGAGTGTTATAGAGGTGTAGTACATTTGCAAACCAAACAGTCGCATCTGTCACTTGCAGGTGGTCTCGTCCACTGGTCATCACATGATGCTCAAGTCTAACCAGTGCCTCCTAATAACTGTTTAGGCACAGCCAAACTGTAGTCTTGGCTGATCAATAAAATCAAATGGAGCAAGTCTGTTCGCAGATCTTTTCCAACAAGAAGACACCATTCCCTTCCTTTGATTCTTGAAGATTGGCAGACAACGATCGGTCATCTATTGATCTCCTGCAATGACAGCAGGCTGAAGTAGCAGACAGCACCAACTCTGGAATCTGGAATACTGACTTCAGTTGCAGCAACACTTGGTGGACGATTCTACACAAGAGACCAGGGTAACTGGCCACAAGATGGAGATAGTGGACAGAAAGCAATGGGAATTTATCAGCCCTAATCTTTTTACCTAGACATTAATTTATTATAAACTGTTTAAAAATAGTTATACAAATTAGTCATACAAATCGTTGTGCCTTTTCATTCTTTAATATATATATATATATATATATATATATATATATATATATATATATATATATATATATTAGTATTTCAAAATATTGATTCGTATTATTGATTTAATTAACAGTTTGTTAATTAGGGTGATAATATAAGCGTGATGAATGAAACAAACTTTTCACATATTCGCTAAGATATAATATATCTCCCTTGAATATCGCATAATCATGTTGACACACCGGTTCTTGTTAGTTCACCAAAGTTAAGCGATATTGAGCCTGACCAGTACTAGATGGGTGACCATTAAGGAATAACAGGCGTTGTGTGTAAGTCTGGAAAGCAATAATAACTTAAAAACCTAATCCTAGACCTGCCTAGACAGCCACATGCCAACTCAAAATACGATCAACAATGATCGTTTCAGAGTTACTGTCACTACGACCCAACTAGGCGAGGCCAGGCTGATAACTGAAACTGAAATATACTTCACCACATACCCACATCTGCAAAAAAGCAAAAGTTATATTTTTATTATATTAATAGATGTACGAAATTAAAGATGAAATCAATGTTAATGTATTTGTAAACTCGTGAACATAAATATAGTTCATTAACAGTTTAAGAATTTTTGATAAAGTGCAGAAACGTATTTATAATTTGGTTGGTTCCACCCACTACAATCTTTCTTTCTTGCACACGTGATATTGCTAGTGGCAGTCGTTTTTATAAATAATATTATGGACTGTACTCTTCAGAAATATCTAATATCTTTCTTGCTTCATTTGTTCCAGCTCGTTGGACTCGTTGGTCTAGTGATCTCCATCAATTCGCTGTTTTGATACCTCATTGTAATACAGCTTTCTATTCCAATAGGTTCTTTCACAGAACTGCAAGAATGTGGAACTCTTTACCCGCTCACTGTTTTCTTCCTATTCAAGACTAAGATCTATAAGCATCTCTTGTTTTTGATGATCATTTTTCGTTCTTGTTAGCTTCGTACATCAAGTGGCTTCATGTCTTGTCTAGAGCAATTTCCATAAGAATTTTAAAAAAAAGTTGAATATCTATTTTAGCATATGACAGTGGAATAAGAAGACAGAAGTATAACGTTAATATTACTTACTTTTGGTAAACGCATAGTTTATTTTTATTGGTTAAGAATCCCAAGTTGTTTGCATTAAGGCCGGATTCATTAACCAAAGGGACGTAGCCTTGAAGTAACATGGCGAAAAACTCCTTTGATTCGCAAGATGCATTTTTCACTGTTACAATGTTGGATGTTGCTGTACACAAATGTTCGTTGTAGCTGGAAAAAGACAAAAGAATAAAAGAGTGTTATAGTTTACAAAGTTTTTCTTAAACAACTCAAACATTTACGTCGAGATATTTTTTACATAAAGAATAATCGGTCTTTGTTCAGAGACCACCCTATATTAAAAAATAAAAACAAAATGTAAGAAAAATCTGTATGATGTATATACCAATTATGAAACGAAAATATATTCCAAAAATATCGTAGTTTTATTTTTATATCAAGAAACGAAGGGAGATAACCAAGCAATGCTTCATACTACAGTTATGCAAATGAGTTCCTATCACTTGCTTAAAAGTGATTTTCTTTATAAAAAATAAAACTACCATCAATTTACATAATTTAAAAAATATTTTTTCGTTTCGTACATCATATAGATTTTTTCTGTATTTTTTGTTTTTAAATATGGAGGAAATTCTGGACAAGAACCATTTTGTTTTGCATATTCTAAGAACACCATGAGAAAGTAAACCTGTTCTTTTTTTTTTTTGTTCTTTTTTTTTGTTCTTTTTTTTAGTATTTGTAATCTGAAATTATAAAAGATTGTAAAACATTTGCCGCTTGACGTCGCGATTAATGCACGGGTTAATATGAAAATGTACTCTAATTAGATTTATTTTATATTTTTATGGCGTTATTGGTCAAAGGCTGAGAACTTAGCAGAGTGTAAGAAATGAATAGTACCGTTCCTCGCTGAAATTGTTAACAAACCAAAAACAAAAAACCAATTGAATTCAATATAAAAATCGATAAGGAAACTAAAATATATTTTTAAACACGAACTGATAATTGGCCTAAATTGTTGCTGACAGATTTGTATATGTATCTTTTACTTTGAAAGCTATACACGTCAACGGTATAGGGAAAAACTGCACTCTATTTTACACATAAGAAGATTAGTCGAATATTTATTAAAATCAAAAGTAAAACTAAAACAAATCTTTTTTTTTATATTAAACGAAATGTATTAAACTAAAAATTTAAATTAAAAAATTTTTTTTTTAACAAGACCAATATTTATCATGTTATATTGAATTAGTATTATTCGTCTTGGTTGTATTGTTGGACGTGATTTACAAGAAACAGTTCAACTTTTCTGTATGGATAAAAATCCCAGAAAATAATTCGTGTGTGTACATTTCTCGCACATACGTAACTTTCGTTAAGGCACATTGAATCATTTTATTAACTAGTAGCAAGGAGCCCGACATTGCCCACCATTGAATGAGGATCAGTGAATATTTCACACCATACTTTTGTTGTCATCGAAATTGATGAAATTGTCCAATTTTCAATCAAATCGATTGATTACCTGCTCTAGTTGGGAACCCTGTTCTGTGCACTTAGAGGAAACTTCACATGCCTTCTCGCATTGACGTAGCCCACAGTACATTTGTAGTCTACATTGCACTGTAAAGAACCTACTGTTGTTTTAAAAAAATGGCTTGAATTAAAATTTGAAATTCAAAAGTTAAGTATCACGATTCAGTTGTACACTAAATAGAAACATTCATTTCGGGCTTACCCCTGTCTAAAAAAAAAAAAAAAAAAAAAAAAACTACTGTTGAGTTTTATAAAAAAATAGTTTTATATAATGGCTTGAATTAAAGTTTAAAATGCAAAAGTCAAGTATCATGTTTCAATTGTGTTCTAAACAGATACATTCATTTCGAACGCGCCCTTGTCTTATTAAAGAACCTACTGTTAATTATGTCAGGCCCTTCTGCTTGTGCGGTAACAAAAATTCTCAAATCCATTTGTAATACTAGGCTTTATAAGCTGTTAACTTTGTGTAAAATTGAACTGTTCTTTCTTTAATCAGATTTTTTGATTATCGATTAACGGTTTTGCATATTATCTGAGACATTCTGATACAAAACCTATCTAAGAATACTTTCAGACAGAAAGTATATTTGTGTAAAAATCGGCTCAGTCGTTTGGAAGTCCCTAGGGAATGAAGACAGATACGCACATACACACATACAAAGTGTTTTTATATATAAGTAGAGATTAATAGAAATGTATAAAAATAACAAATAAGAAAAAAACTAAAATTTATTGCTTACAACTAAAAATCGCATTTTAAATCCATCAAATAAAGACATTTTGATGTATTGACGTGTCGCACTAAAATTAGTGAAATAAAAACAAATTAGAACTATGATCAAGTAGAAGATTAATTACAATTATAATATTTTCGTTTCCTCGTAAAGTATGTACGAGAGGCGTTCAAAAGTAATGCCTCCTATTTTTTTTATTCCACTCGAATGGATCAGAGGGGATGCAAATTGCATTGTTATGATGACTGAACTTATGCATTCATGACCTGAAAAATTCATCTCTGTTGCAGATATTGACAGTGTTATACTCTAAGAAAGCAACACTTGTCATAGATATGCGTCAGGAGTAGAGATGCGTTATTGAATTCCTCCATACAGAAAAAAATTGAACTGATAAACATTCATCGGTGCCTGCTGAACGTTTACTAATCCGATTCAGTTGATGTCAACACAGTCAGAAGATGGGTCCGTCGATTTAAGACTGAGGCATTAAAAGAGGTTGGCAAAAAGTGTATTAAGAATGATGGTGACTATGTAGAAAAATAAATGGAACACAAAAGGTCGATTGTTTTAATGATACTACACTTGTTTTCGTAGCTTTTCAACGTTTTAGTTTTGGAGTTGAAAAGTGGCTTTCGTGCCTTGATAAGTGGTAACTCCATTGTAAAAAATAAATAAATAGGATACCTTACTTTGGATACGACCCTCATGCATCATACAGATTTTTCTCTATTTTGTTTTCATTAATAGAAGAAGAATTCTGGACAAGAACCGATTAATCTAACGAATTAATTTCACCATGAATCAACGTTTGGTGGCAATAAGTTTTAGTGTTATTTTTAAGAAAGTATATATATATATATTTTTTTAACTCACGTTCATCCTTAACAAAGTATATCCCCATTTGGATGTAAGGGGCTACTATTTGGGACTATGCCTAGGAAAGATTAACAAGATGGTGGTTTACGATACATTTAAACTTCTGCATATCAGTACAGTCAGGGAAGCAGGTAGCAGGAAGAGAATTCCAAAATCTAGCTATTCGAATGAAAAAATTATTAGAGTAGAAAGCTTTCTGGCATTTAAGGACCTCAGTGAAGGGGTGAGATTTTGTTGCTAAGCGAGTTTGTCAGGGATATATGGGTCGATGGGGCACAAGTGTAACGAGTTCAGAGCACATTCTATTAAAATATCTGTAAAACAGGCACGGATATGCAACACTACAGTGATAGGACAGGGGCTGGAGCATTTTTTTTTTTTACATAGGCATCACCACTTATCAAGGCCAAGAGGCCACTCGAGGATAAGGGTTAAAGAGTGTACAGTAAAAATTGGACAATATAGTAACCGTTAGTAATGGAGATTCGGTAAATTTGTTAACTTATATGGAACAGCTCACCAAAAACTTGTTTACATTAGACTTGAAGACAACCATATTGTACTCAGCTGAAAAACAGGAAAACGGAAGACAATTCCATAGGCGTGCAGTTCTAAGAAAGAAGCTTTGCTCATGGAATCTACGTTTAGGTTTGGGCACAGATAAAGAGTGGGGGAAATTATTGATAGTGTTTTCTGCTAGACGGGTGTTTCTTGTGAAAATTTGGCGAGGGGGGACCATAGAATGGAGTTCAGCCGAGCACCTGCCATGAAAATAACGATAAAGCAGAGATAAACTCGCAACATCTCTTCTGTGAGAAAGAGGTTGCAGGGAAGAGAAAAGGACATCCCCCACAAGGCTACAAAGTCTATTTTGAACTCTAGCAAGGCAGCTCCTGCCCAGATGTGGCAACAGTACTCCGTCCTTGGACGTACTTGGCTCTTATATAGATAGAGAATTGCATCAGCAATGACATATCTACTAGATCGATAGAAGGATCCCACCATTTTTCCAGCGGTCTTGGCAACGGATTTAATGTATGTGTTTCATTTAAGATCAGGAGTAAAGGTCAAGACCAGAAGCTTGTCAAAACATGAGGCCTCCTCAAGACAAGAGCCATTCATTTCAATTGATGCCAGATGGGGATCAGAGCATTGATGATGTAAAGATAAAAGCTTGGTTTTAGATGCATTAAAAGTAACAAGCCACCTCTTTCCCCATTGTACCACTTGCTCAAGATCAGAGGAGAGAGAATCAGAGAGAACTTGGTCATTTACGGTCTTAGATGTGCTACCATAGTTAGTAGTGTCATCAGCATAGATGTCTATGAATGATGTAAGGATGTGATTTGGAAGATCATTAATATAGATCAGGAAGAGAGTAGGGCCCAGGATGGACCTCTGAGGGACTCCAGCATTAATACTAAGAGCTTCTGATTTCTGCTCATCAACCACTACTCTTATGAACCTAAATGAGAGAAATGATTTAATAATTGAGAAGACATTTCCAGCTATACCATAGCTGGAGATCTTGTGAAGTAAACCTTTATGCCATACTCTATCAAAGGCCTTTGATATGTCAAGAGCAATTGTCCTAGAAAGGTAGCCTCCATTGAGAGATTCGCTAATCCTATGAGATATAACTGTAAGCACATCTGCTGTAGATCTAGCAGAACGGAAACCATATTGTGTGTCACTAAGAAAGTTATATTTGCTGAGATGGTTGATTACTTCTCTATTTAACACACATTCCAACAACTTACTCATGATGCACAGGAGACTTATTGGCCTGTATTGTGAGGGAGATGAGCGATCACCTGAATTCTTAAGTATGGGGCATACTGATGAGATTTTCCAGGGTGACGGGAAGCAATTCTCCTTAAGACAATGTTTAAACAGTTTTGTAAGGATAGCCGCAAGTTCTGGTTGAAGTCTTTTGAGTACTATAATTGGAATACCATCAGGGCCGGTTCTAGTAGGAATCGAGGTTTTTGATTAGCTTGGCAACATCACGTACAGATATTTGTATATCACAAAGCATGTTTTCTGATACAGGAGGAAATATTGGGGGTTGGCAGCCTTGGTCGGAAAGGTTAGAATTAACTGCAAAGTTCTTGGCAAAGAGTTTGGTTTGTCTGATGCTGACGAGATTACCTCAGGTCCATTTATGAGAGTTGGTATAGAGCACATGCTTCTGTTCAGGATTCTGTTTGCTATTTGCCAAAACTGGTGGAAACCAAGCCGCTGCTCAGCTACTTTGGACTTGACGGACTGAGCATACAACTCAGTTGCATTCTTTATTACTTTTTTACAGTTGTTGCTGGCAGTTCTGAAAACGGCTTTAGTCTCAGTACATCTATTACGTTGGAAGCAATGGAAAAGGTGATTTCTATGCGCAATGGCAGCAGCACATTCCAGAGAGAACCACGGCTGGCTGTTAGATTTTTGCTGGAATTTTTTCGAGAGTATGAAATGGTCTATACCTACAATTAACCATTCTGTCAGGTCTGATACTATAGAGGACACATTTTTTTTTAAACATGGAACGGAGAGATAGATCTGATATAGATGTGCGAAAGCTATCCCAGTCAGTCATAGAGTATCGATATACTGTACGATGGGGACTTATTACATTTCATTTTTATCTTAACTGATACAACTGAGTTGTCGGAAGATCCAAGTGGAGACAGAATAGAAGCTGAATACAGTTCAGGGCAAGTTGTGAGAAAGAGGTCTAGGAGACTTGCATACTGGCTTAGTTGAAAAAGTGGGACCTAATAAATTGAAAACTTTTTTGAATCGTATCCAAGAGGGGGAGGCAAGTGATAGATACATCAGCCCAGATGTGGCAACAATACCATGTATTGGCGAATGGTGGCCTTGTAGAGGTAAAGGATACTCCCAGGTGGGAGTAATCTTCTAGCTCGATAGAGGGAATCCACCTTTTTGCAGCAGCCTTCGCAATGTCCTCAATGTATTTGTTCCAGTTCATATTGCCTGTGAATTTTAGGCCAAGCAGTTTAAAGAAGGAATTCTCAGGTAGAGTGTTATTTGCCATAGATATCGGTGGTTGGAGAGGCATCTTGTAATTTCTAAAGGAAAACAGCTTACTCTTACTAGCATTAAATGTTACCATTTATGGCTCCATTTCACTACGGTCCAGAGGTCCTTTTCTAACGATTCTGTCATTGTCTTAGATTTATGTACATCCGGTCTTCCCTCGTGCATGTTATAGTGAACATGAGTAGGAACAGATACATCGAGAGCATTGCCAAGGCTGCTGTGAAGAAGGTGGGCTCTCTCTACCGTGCTAGAAAGTTATTTACGCCTGAAAGTATCCTGTACCTCTACAAGGCCACCATTGGAAGTGATACTTTAAAACAAACAAATGCTCATATGGTTGTAACGCGTCATCGTACACATTTTGTAAGACTACAAGGAAATCGCAGTGGAATTCCAGCAGAGTTTTCAGATCCAGTATATATGGTGCATTAGAATGCTTTCTATTTTAGAAAGAACCCCCAGTTTTCATGGGTTCGATAGAAATATTACGAATTGTTTCGTAGAGACAAAAATATGCTAATCAACGACATATAGAGTAGCATTTTTTGAAAAACAGGATTTGCAATTAATCCTTAGTTTAGCTTTCGTGGGGAAAATATTAGGAAACGATGTAATGCAGTCGTTATTTTTATATGAAGTGCAACTTCGACCCTGAAGTAAGAAATTGACGGAAAGATAAAGAAAATATGAGTTAGCACATTATTTTAGAAAGTAATCCCTTAGTAGCGACAAACCTTATTTTATACAGAATTATTTATAAGCCTTTGAACATTTTAAAATATGTTTACTGTCTTATATTCTTAAAAAAAAAAAGATTAGAATATAATATAACTGTTGCAGTAGCGGTGTGAGCATAAAGCAAAAAAAGCCTTTAAAGGGAATTCTTTTCAAGTCGTCATGAATTCATTTTGTGAACGGTTTAGGAGGTGCTGACATATTTAGTGACAGCTTTGGTTTCTGGGGAGCGGCAGTTTTGTCCATGGCAACTTTCTTAGCAACTACAAGTTTAGGAACCATTTTAAATGGCTATCTCTAGAATTCCCAATATTTTATGTAAAGATTGCCAAGTTTAAGAATATGCACCTGTTTAGGGAGGTTCTATTCCAATAATTAACTTTGGATGCATCATAGTAAATGGCTTTAGTTGTTTTTTTTACATAACGAAGAAGTAAGGGTCCGTTTAAAATACATTTCCTCTAGGTTATTAAGGTACATGGTTATTTTTGCTTTTATGGGTAGCTCTATTACGATTTAAATAGAGTAATTTCTCTCGTATTTTGGCCAGTATTCATTTCCTTGGCCTCTTATTCTCCCAAAAGGTCTTTAAGAACTCCCTCCATTATTAAATGATTTGTGATATCCTCGGGGTAAATCCTTCAGGAGAAAACAATCAGTTCAAGTTCAAAACAATCTGCAGTTTTTTTTTTCTTTTTTTTCTTTTTTAATTTTATTAAAAAATCCATTATTGGATTTTTGAAAGTTGTTTTTCGCTATTTAGCAGTTCAAACCAAATTATCAATGCCATTTTTTTTGTTGTTTGTTTTATTTTAAATTTTCTGTAAAATAACTTTTCTGCATGCTCTTTTTTTTTTGTTGAACTGTTTTAGAAAATATGTTAGAAATTTTTTGGAGTTATTCTAACACTTTTTTTTGTTTATAGAAAAGAACAATCTTTTGTAGCAGAACAACCTTCCGTTTTTGGACGATGGCAATTAAAAACCAACAAGTTATTGCATTCAAAAACAAATTATATTCAATTATAATTACAAATACAATAAAAGGTAATACTTATGTCGGTTTGAAGTTTGGTAGTTCCCAAAACGGTTGTTCTGGAGAATGTTCTTTTTTGCTGAAGAAAATTAGGTAGCAGAAGTGAGGAGTGTTTTCATCCCTTTTAGTAAATTCCTTTGGACCTCTTTTTGTCCAAGGTTTTTTTTTGTGTTTATATATAGCCTCTCCTCAAGTAATAGTGGGTAATTGGCATGAAGTCATTTATGAAAATTGCCCTAAAAGTCTTGTTAAAATATTTCCAACACAACCAATTGTCATGAGAAATAACACCCTACCTGGGAGCAAATTCTTCAGACTCTTGGGATTAACATTCATAGGCAACATGAATTGGAACAAATACATTGAAGCCATTGCCAAGGCTGCTGCAAAGAAGGTTACGCTTTTCTACCGTGCTAAAATGTCATACACCCCAGAGAATATCCTATATTTCTATAAAGCCACAATTCGTCCATGCATGGAGTATTTTTGCCACATCTGTCTCACCAAAGCAATGCTGCATCTTTGTGCGCGTTTTACAAATAATTTAATGGAATGTGTTCCGATAAATTCCTAACACTTTTGCCCGCTCGACAAGTAGCAAAATAACACCCCTTCACTGTTGAGGTCTCTAGATGCCGGAAAGCTTCCTGCTCTAATAGTTTCTTTCCACTGACTGCTAGACTTTGGAATTCCCTCCTTGTTTCCTACTTCCCCGACTGTACTAACCTACAGAAGTTTAAATGTAATGTGAACAGACATTTTACTAATCAACTTTCTATAGCCCCCTGTTAGATACGATTCCAAATAGTTGCCCCTTCCGTTCGTTGAAAAAAAAAAAGAAGTTATTTATGAGGACGGCTCATCCATTAATATTCATTATTTTTTTTATAGGCAATCTTTCTTTTGATAATGCCTTACCTTATAAAGCGGTAACACATTTTTATTCTATACAGTGATAATCAAAGGTAAATTTTTCATCTTATTTTTTTTTATGGTAATGAAACCAACAAAACATCGATAAGTTTAATTCAATAAAATCTGTTATTCAGTTAATAACGCAATAACACCTGATACCCGCATATATATGTGCATATGGATTTGCTGACATTTAACAGCTGTTTTATCAAAACATAAGAAAAACATTGACCCGTTGAGTCACCCATTGAGCTCTAAATACATTGTTTGAATTAGGAAATAGTGAGTTTGCAAAGCCAGTTCTCTCTCTCTTTTTTTTTTTTTACTAAGGTATTACCACTTTTTTTTTTTTTTTTTACATTTTCCCCACAAACAATGGAAATTGCCACTTTGGTGTAGGGGGCTACTATCAAGGGCAACAACTACTGGGGTACTATGTAGGGAGTTGGGCAGCGAGATGTTGGTTCACGTTACACTTGAACTTCTGCACGTCAGTACTGTTGGGGAAGCAGGGACCTGGAATGGAATTCCAAAGTCTAGCGGTTCTCTACAGTGTGGGGGTGGGATTTAGCAGCCTGTCGGGTTTGTCGAGGGTGCTCACGTCGTGAGGGTACAAGTGATTGCAGTTCGTCAGAGCACTCACCACTAAAATACTTGTAGAACAGGCAGAGGGATGCAACATTTCGTCGATGGGACAGAGGCTGAAGCTTAGATGCCAGTTCAGGGCCTATCAGGTTTGCGACTCTCTTTTGAACCTTGTCAAGGAGCGAGAGACTAGTAGCAGATGCACCAGCCCAAATGTGACAGCAATACTCCATACATGGACGAATGGTGGTCTTATAGAGGTACAGGATACTTTCGAGTGTTAGTAGTTGTCTAGCACGGTAGAGAGAGCCCACCTTTCTTGCAGCGGCACTGGCAATGCCTTCAATGTAATTGTTCCAACTCATGTTTCCTGTGAACGTTAGGCCAAGGAGTTTGAAAAATGTACTCTCAGATAAAGAGCCGTTGGCCATTGCTATAGGTGGTAGAGAGGGTTTCTTGTAATTATTGAATGAGACTAGTTTAGTCTTGGCGGCATTGAACGTGACCAACCATTTTTTTCCCCATTCCACTACAGATTGGAGGTCTTCCTCTAGTGTTTCTGCCATTTCTTTAGAAATGTGTTTATTTGTCTTCCTGTCATGCCTGCCATAGAGTGTAGTGTCATCAGCATATATACCCATTTCAGGGGCAATTTTGTCGGGGAGGTAATTTATATCAGGAACAATAGAGGTCCAAGGATAGACCCCTGGGGCAGTCCCGCATTTATATCATATTGTTTAGATGTACGACCGTCGAGGACAACCTGGATTTTTCTCTTATCTAAGAAGGATTTAATTATGTTAAGTATTCTACCAGTGATACCGTATGATCTAATTTTCCTGAGGAGACGCTCATGCCATACCCTGTCAAAAGCCTTAGATATATCTAGCGCTGCCGCTCTGCCCTCCCCCACTTTGTCCAGTAAATGGTATATACGTTCAGAAATTACAGTTACTTATCAAAGTATCATCTTGATATGTACAAAATTGTCACTTTTAAAGAGTATACGCATAAACAGTTTATATATATATATATATATATATATATATATATATATATATATATATATATATATATACTAGCAAAAGTACCCATCGTTGACTGGGTTCAAAAACAGCCTACAGAAAATGGACTCTGATTTATGAAAGTATGATAGATTATGAAAAGGAAGGGTTGTAAAGAGATAGCTTCGAATTTGGGGGTATCAAAACCAAAGCAAAATATTCCAGCTAAGCCAAAATGTTGCTCAAACAGCTTGTGATATCAATGAAGCGTTTGGCCCAGGAACCACTACTGAATGCACAGCACAATGGTGGTTTAAGAAATTTCGCAGCAGCAACGAGAGTTTTGAAGATGATGTGTGTAGTTGTCGGCCATCGGATGTTTACAACAATCACTTGAGTTGGGTGTCATCAGCTAGAATCAAAACCAAAACATAAAAAACTCTTCATCCTTATTCTTTATTTTATTTTATTTATTCTTTATAGACTCTGAGCCACGTTATGCGCATATATGACACGCAGACGGGGCTCTGATGAACGGCGAGTGTCCTGCGCCGTATAACTGGACCTCCACTGCCTTGTGGGCCAAGGTTATTTAACCAAAGGCTAATGGTGAGGTAATCCTGACAGAAACCTCCAAAGGAGCTTAGGCCCTGTAAGCTGCATCATATATGACCCACCGGTGTGTGGAATATGCTCTGGTGTTGCTCGATATAAATTAGATACACTTTTTACCACCTTGTGTATGTTGATAGCGGGAGAAAAGTAAAGAAAATGGCTGGCTGTAGCCTAAAACGGCAAAACATTCAATGAAGTTGGCAAATATGGTTATAAACGTAAATGGCAATAAGGGAACTGGAATTTCCGGGGCCTGGCCTGGCAGGTATTTCAGGGCTCCACAGCCTGGACCTGGTCGTCATCATGCTACTGCGAAGAAATATATGACAATGACCATCAGCTGTTGGAATGTGCGGATGCTGCTTGACTTGCCATTAGCAATAATGCGACAAGAGTGTAGATCTGCTCTTGTATCTAAGGAACTTCAACGTCATGACATGGACATAATTGCTCTGTCTGAGACCAGGCTGGCTGATGAGGGACAGTTTTCTGAGTTGGCTGGAGCCTACACCATTTTCTGGAGTGGTAGAGCAGATGGATGTAAGAGGGAATCTGGCATGGCTTTTGCTATAAAGGCATCAATTCTTTCTAGCCTGGAAGAACTTCCCTGTGGTGTGAGTAACCGGATCAACCAAGCACGAGGTGCAGAGGAGGTTGCGCAACATGCAGGATGAATAGTGGAGGCAGAAAGCTGAGGAAATACAGCTCACATCAGATTCGAACAACACCAAGGTCTATGGCGTGCGGTTTACGGATTTGAACAGTACCAAAGTCTACTGCGTGCGGTTTACGGACCATGCAGATCACCTATCACTCCTCTGCGCTTGAGAGTTGGTGGGGATCTTTTTCGAGACCCTACCAACATTCTTCATAGATGGAGGGAGCATTTCGATGACCTCCTTCTTATGTTGATCAGGAGTTTGTTAGGTCGATTCCTAGCAATCCGGTCAAGGATATCTTGGCAGAGGTTCCTTCTCTCCAGGAGGTTGAAGCAGCTGTCCATAAGCTGAACAATGGAAAGTCTCCTGACCCGAATTGTTTGCATGTGGAGATCTTTAAATGTTCTGGACCCAAAATGTTACAATGCTTAGCGGAATTGTTGCAGACTGCTTGGCGGGATGAGTGTATTCCGCAGGATTGGGGCGATGCATTGATGGTAGTGCTATACAAGGGGAAGGGTAGCAGAGATGAATGTGGAAACTATCAAGGCATCTCTTTGCTGTCAATAGTCGGTAAGGTACTCTGTAGGATCATGCTAGACAGAATGCTAGAGCACACTGCTGACGATGTTTTGCCTGAGTCGCAGTGTGGTTTCAGAAGATGTCGAGGGACAGTGGATATGATTTTTACAGCCAGGCAACTGCAGGAGAAATGTATAGAACAACAAAAGGGACTGTATCAGGTGTTCATCGATTTAACTAAGGCCTTTGATACAGTCAATAGGGATGCTTTGTGGGAGATTTTGAAAAAGCTTGGCTGTTCTGACAAGTTTGTAACCATCTTAAAGCTCTTCCATGATGATATGAAGGCTGTGATTAACGTTGGGGGAAAGCTGGCTGATCCTATCTCAGTAGAAAATAGTGTTAAGCAGGGAGACATTCCAGCACCCATACTCTTTGCGTTGTATTTCACCATGGTCTTTCGGATGGCATTTGGCGGATGCTCTGATGGTGTCTATATTCGTTACCGAACTATGGGGGGGGTTCAATATTAGGCGCTTCAATGCAAGTACAAAGGTACTCACCAACACGATTCGTGACTTGCTTGATGACTGTGATCTGGTGGTTCATACGGTGACTGATATGCAGCATCTTGTGGACACTTTTACAGTTGCCTGCAATGCATTGGGCCTGATCATCAATCTGAAAAAAACTGTCTTAATATATCAGCCTGCTCCGAGCATGCCATACTATGAGCCATTAGTTTATATCTGTGGGTCAAGGATAGCGGTTGTCACTAAGTTTGTATACTTGAGTAGCACACTGACTATGTCCGGTGCCTTGGATGATGAGGTATCATTATGGATCAGCAGGGCAAGTGATGCCTTCGGAAAGTTGAACAGGCGTTTGTGGAGACGTTATGGGATCTTGCTGCCAACTAAGATTAAGGTTTATGCCACATGCGTTCTCTTTACTCTTCTCTATTGTTGTGAAAGGGAGCATTTGAGACGTCTCGAGCGGTTTCACCAGATGTGCCTACGGTGAATTTTAGGTGTGGGTTGGCAGATGTATATCAGTGATGTGGAGGTGCTTGAACGAACCCAATGCCTTAGCATTGAGGCTCATGTTATTAAGCATAGACTGAGATGGAGTGGACATGTGGTGAGGATGTTAGACAGTCGACTTCCCAAACAACTCCTTCATGACAAGCTTGCCAAGGGAAGACGTCTGGCTCAAAAGCCTAAATTGAGATTTAAGGATTGTTTAAGATCCACCTCAAAAAAAATGTGAGATTGATGAAAAAACCTGGGAGAGTCTTGCTTTGGATCGCAGAGGGTGGGGAAGGACCTTGCGGGGAGGTGTGGGCAAGTTTGAGGCAGATCACTAAAATCTATTTAAAATTTAAAATATAACTAAGAAACAAGTCATCTGCCAGCATGGCATTTTCATACCAGCTGAGATTTATTTCAGCAATCATCCGGCAACCAAAGCATTAACCCATACCACGAAACCCTTTTTTGTCAGAATGCAATATGGTTAGGCTTGGTCCTAGGGAGTTTACCCTCCCAGGTATTATCTCCTCTGTTTATTGGCTGATCACTTCAAATGCCCATATCGGGGAATGCTAACAGGCCTAGTCATGGCTATTTATATCCAGTCAATATCTCCTTATGGCCTTGTTCCTAGTGGTACGAGCAACTGTTGGCTACTTGTGTGTGCACTCATCAAGTCAACATTCGGCTTAACATTCACAGGCAACATGAATTAGAACAAATACATGGAAGACAAAGAAATTGGGTTCTCTCTATTGTGCCAAAATGTTACTCACACCTCACAATATCCTGTATCTCTACAAAGCCACCATTCACCCATGCATGGTGTATTGGTATATGGGATAGTGCACCAGCCACTATTCTCTCCCACTTTTGAGAGGGTTAAAAAAAGAAACTCTAATTAATCATTAATTAATTTCTAATTAATGATAATTAATTTAAAAAAAAAGGGACTCTAATTGAATAGGTCCCACATTGTCTACCAAGCTTCAGCCCCTGCCTCATCACTTCAATGTTGCATCTCTGTGCTTGTTTTACAAGTACTTCAATGCTCTGACAAACTTGTTGCATTTGTGCTCCCCTCAATGTAAATACGCCAAATCAATTCAAGAATCGGCAAAATCCGACCCCTTCACTGTAGAGGTCTACTGATGTCGGAGAGCTTTTTACTCTGATAGTTTCTTCCCTCAAACTGCTAGATTTTGGAAATTTTTTCTCGTTTTGTGCTTCCTCGACTATATTAATATACAGAAAATGAAATGTAATGAGAACAGATATCTAACTGTCTAACTCCCTACTTAGAGTCTTGAACCTATTAGGTTCCACACTATCAACCCATCGCCACAATTTTGCATTCCTATGTTTATTTTAAAAGTATTTTAATGGAATGTGTTCTGATGGATTCATAATACTTGTGAATCCTTAGCATAACTTCTCTGATTAACCTGATATGCAGCAAAATTCCAAACCTTTACTGTTGAGACCCTCAGATGCTGGAAAGCCATTTACTTTAACAGATTCTTCCCTGAAACTGCTTGATTTTGGAATTCCCTTCAATCTCCTGCTTCGCTGACTGTATTGACATGCAGAAATTGAAATGTTATGTGAACAAACATCTCGTTGCTAAACTCTTACATAGTATTTTTGTAGATATGGTGCTAAATAGTAGCCTCTCACGTCCAAGTGGCAATGTATCTTGTTTGAAGTGAGTAAGAGTTAAAAAAAAAAAAAATAGCCCAGCAACATCAAACGTTCCAACATTTTCAAAGGTTTGTCCCTGGACAAAGCTGTCCATTTCAGGACAACATTTCTACTTTCTAAACTTTTATACAAACCAA
Organism: Euprymna scolopes; assembly: GCF_053919585.1. NCBI lineage: Eukaryota > Metazoa > Mollusca > Cephalopoda > Sepiida > Sepiolidae > Euprymna > Euprymna scolopes. The sequence goes on along the minus strand of NC_136493.1, from coordinate 145,417,308 downwards.
TGTACTCTTTTCAGGACAATCTACTTTTCACCCATTATAATTTTATACGAAATAACTTTTTTTTTTCCACCTACTTTCTATTCATTACGATTTTTACATGAACAATTTCTGTTTCGGAGAAAATTACCAACTACAATTTTGTACTTCCTAGGACCACTTGCTCTTCAACCTGTACGGTAGTCTTTCAACCCCAGTGACGTCCATGTTCATTCACCGACATTGGAGAAATAAACTGTCCATTTTCTGTCAACCCATTTTCGTGCGATGCTAGCAGCTGAAACAACCTGCTTTCATTTCTTCTACCTTTACTATGCAATAAAATTTTTATTCGTTTTTGACTCATATTTCTTTGCTATTGTTGTATTTGTTTTATGCTTCTAAAGAGTTATAAGACCAATCACTATCATTAGCTTTTGCAACAAGATATAAATCTTTTCAATATAATATGTTCAAAGCTTATTATCAATGTTTACACATTGCAAACATCGCACGCGTCAATATTTTTTCAATGTTAGCACGAATACATGAATTTGTGTACTAGCATAATAAAAATGAATAACCGTAATGAAAGAAGTTGCAAACATCATTACACCAGCAATGTCAAAGATTTTTTTTTACAAGGGAGTCACCACTTTTCAAGGCCCAAGGGCCACTCGAGGATAAGGGTTGATGAATGTAAGGTGGTAGTGTAGTTATCGTTAATGGTATAAGTTGGGTAGAATTTGATTATTTAAGGGGATGTTTCAACAAAAACTTGTTTACATTGGACTAGAAGGCTACCATACTGTAGTCGACTGGGAAGCAGGCCAGCAGAACAGTGTGCCACAAGTGGGCAGTTTTAGAAAAGAATCTTTATTTGTGGAATCTGCATTTAGATTTAGGTACAAATAGAGAGTAACATCCCCCCACTAGACCGAGTGGCTGTAACCCTCGATGGTGAAGCTGTGGAGATCAAAAACGCCAAATTTTACAACCACCAGTCAAGCAAAAGACAAAATCATCACCTGTATCAACTTGGCAAGAGCAGCCTTCGTCCATCTTCAAAAATGACTGTGAGTGAAGCTGCGGATCTACAAGACCATGGTCAGAACAATTCTTCTCTATGGATGTGAAATCTGGCCACATTGCAGAGAAGATCTTCATAAACTTGAAGTCTTTGATCACTACTGCCTCCACCGTACCATGCGCATTCACATCTCCGACCGGATTCCTAACTCAACCATATGTACCAGATGTAACATCCTTGACCTGGAGGAAACTCTGCTGAAAAGGAGACTCCAGTGGTTCGATCGCATGTTGCGCTGGCCAGGGATGAGTTTGTCCGTCAATTGGTGGCGCCCATTGATTGGAAGAAGCACCAATGTGACCAACTTAAGACTTAGCTTGTGATAGTAAAAGCAGATATGGAGATCATGTCTGGTCCTCGTGTTTTTCATGTCTGTCACTGGAACTGTCAACGGATGGATCATGCCATCAACTCTGCAGCCGACCGACAGGGGTGGATGGCTTTGACGTGAGATATGGTTAAAACCATTCAGGCTGGCTCAACCATACCTGATGAATGCCGCTACAGGTACAGCAGGTACAAGTATAAATAGAGAGTGGGGGAAATTGTTAATAGTGGTTGTCCCTAATTGAGTGTTTTTTTGTGAAAGTTTGGCAAGGGGGGGATCATAGATTGGAGCTCAGACGAGCACTTGCCATGAAAATAACGATAGAGCAGAGACAGGCTTGCAACATCCGTTCTGTTGGAAAGAGGTTGTAGGAAGAGAAAAGGGCATCACCTAAAAGAAATCTGAATAATAAATAAGTTATGCAGTCTTACAGATCTGTTTCATTAAGCAGAAACAAACGGTTATTATGTCAGTATTGTCTCTTTTCGTGCATATACTCTTCAGAAGCTTTTTTAGTTTTCTATATTGTTGGAATACTATTTCCATTATTCTCATTATATATATATATATATATATATATATATATATATATATATATATATATATATATATATATATTAATGATAGGATGATTACAGTATTTTTCCAATTACCGATTCTGTTCTAATTTTTTAAGTCTGATACAATTTTGGATTCCAGTTTTTTTAAACCTCTAAATATTTCATTATAAAGTTATTGTTTTTTATTTCTTTTTCGGTATTAAAAAGATTTATTATTTTGGTATCTAATTTACGTACGTGTTTACGGTGTGTACAGGTGTAAGATGTAAATTAACTGCAAAGAGAGTCACTCTTTCTGTAAATGCTCACAAAAAATAAAAAAAATATTAAAAAATGGTGAAAGAACATAAAGTAGGAAGAGCAAAAGAAATACAGAAATAGCGAAATGACAGATTGGTAACTGCTTCAATTAATTACAAATTACCAATGATTAGAAGAATCAAAATTCAATTTTTTGAAAACATAATTCAATCCGAGAACTAAAGAATATTTCAGTATGATATTATGCTTCTGAATTTTTTTAAATGAGGATTAATAATTTGTATTATTATTTGGATTACTAGTCTTATCTTATGCAACATAGGTGAATGTGACCTTTGATCTTCTTCAGGTATATCTTACTGAACTCGGGAATCATTCTGTCGAACTCAGGAATCTGCATAGAATTTCGAATAAAGCCTTTTATTCAACCTGAGGGGGTAGCTTGCTCTCGTTCCATCAGCCATGACTGGGTAGAAGTCCTAAAGTAATTCGCAATTGTATTCTTTAATGTCGTCATCACTGAGGATTGCATTTTCAACCTGTAAGAGTGCAACTTACAACTGAATTTTACCAAGTACTTTATCCACTACACCACGGGTCCTTGCAAATAGAACTTCTATCCAATCCTAGCAAACGGTATGAGAGTATACTACCCCTGTGGATTAAATAAAGGGTTGTGTAGTAAATTCCATGAAGATTCTAAAGTTCGACAAAAAGAATTCCAAGTTCAACAGAAAAAAATCTCTGAGTGCGACAAGATACACCTGAAGAAAGCCAAAGGCTACATCGATCTAAATGTTGTGTAAATAACATGCAAGATAAAAGTAATGAATGATCCAAATGATAAGAATTTTAGCCTAGTAGTAGTATCGTATGGGTTAGGCCTCTATACCACCATTTTTTACCCAGTCTTAGAAATTGCCTTGAGGTAGATGGACTATTGCATAGCCTCCTTCCAATCGGGTGATTGGACACTGTAGGATCAGGTGATCCATGTCCTGGAGGAGGGGGGGCCTTCCTTGCGCTTTGAATAGATTTGAGAGTCTATTTCTCTCCACCCGTGTTTGTTTACTGCAACCCTGCAGTGTCTTGTTCTGATCCAGTTTGCGTCTACCCACTGCTTCCTACTATTTGTAGCAAAACCTGGGAGGTGCAAAGTTGGGTTTTCAATGATGTCTCCTCCTTTAGGAGTATTGTTTCTCCATTCCTCCTTCCATGTCTCAACTTTGTTGAAATTTTTTTATTTTTGAGTTGTCGAAGAACTTTCGGGACTTCTGGAGGCATCTAGGGAAATTTTAAAAATTTGTTGGATTGGTTTAACGTGAGTTTTGTGTGATTGAAATATACAGGAAAACAGGGAAATACACCTAGATTAACTCAAATTTCTATGTACATAAAATTGGGTATATGTATATTCTGTAAAAATTAACTTTAATTAAGACGGTATCATTTTGGTTATTAAATTATTAAATAAAACTATAACTATTTGATTTTATTGTTACCCGAAAATAAAATAAAAAGGAAATTTTGATGTCAAGATGTGTGATTGAAAAACGAGGACTTGTGGTGATTAAATCAGAAAATAATTCATACAAAAGTTTAAATGATAATTCTTTGTTGAAATTTATATTCCTTCTCACTTTCCATGACATGGACATGTTAAATCAAAGTATTTTCAGACAAATATTTCCATATCTAAAAATAGTAACACCTATCCGCGAAAGTAATAAGCCAGTGCAAAGTTGGAAACTCTTTAAAAAAAAACAGACAAACAACAAAAAATACTCCACCAGTCAACCTAACGAAAAGAAACCCCAAGAATGCATACAAACCATCCCAAACCCGTCTGTAACCGGAGTGGCAAAAGGAACAGACCTCCACAACTTACAGACAAAAGAACGCATTGACTAACATACCAGCTTCATCTCTCTCTCTCTCTCTCGCTTTCTCTCTCTCTCTTTCTCACACACACACACACACACACACACACACACACACACACACACATATATATATATGCATCACAAGAACAAATTTAGCGCGCACACATACACAATGCCACGTAGTCAAATACTCAAATACAAACATATTCAGAAAATGAACATTTTGACTAATATTTTGATTAATATTCACCCAACTTCTCTGCCCAAACACGTTCTGATAACAAGAAAGTAACTTTTACATTTTTATTCCTTATATAAAATGTGTTATAAAATTTTTGTATTTTTCATTTTTCCCATCTAAAACTCTGTTTAGGTGCTATCTGGTGACTTGTGTTATTTTAAGGTTTCAATTCCATTTTCATTTTATTATGCATGATATGTATATATATATATATATATATATATATATATATATATATATATATATATATATATATATATATATATATAGGATTGAAATGTAGTTTGCTTGAAGCATTGTGTGGGATAGGTATGTAGTAGAGATTTTGAAGGCTATCACAATGCGAGGAATGAAATATAGTCGTTGTTGGTAAGAGAAGACGAGAACAAGTGGCGATTTACAAATCAATAAGTACATACATATATTTTATATATACATATATTTATTCAGTTGTATTGGTAAAATATCTTACTTGTTATGTTTGCGACAATATCCATTATTAATTTTGGAAAAAATTCCCTTTTTAAATGGTGGGCGTAACAGATCGACTCAAAGCATGCTAGATGATCGAGCGGAAGTTGGGTAGCTATGTAGGGCCTTGGAGCAAATGTGCGTAGGGGATTTTTGTATGGTCTGATTAGGTAATTAACATCTTTATAATTTTTTTTTTTATTTCTATTTATTTATTTGTCTTTTTTTCTTTTCTTCTTGGTTTATAACTTGTTGCTTTAGCGTGAGCTTTTTTTTCATTTTTCCGAAATTAATAATGGATATTGTCGCAAACATAACAAGTAAGACATTTTACCTAATACAACTGAATAAATATATGTATATATAAAATATATGTATGTACTTATTGATTTGTAAATCGCCACCTGTTCTCGTCTTCTCTTACCAACAACGACTATATTTCATTCCTCGCATTGTGACAGCCTTCTAAATCTCTACTATATATATATATATATATATATATATATATATATATATATATATATATATATATATATATATATATATATATATACTAGCAAGCTGTCCGGCGTTGCCTGGTGATAAACTACGCTTAAATATGATAATTTAAATCATGCAGATTACATTATTATTATTATTATAAAGCAAATTCTTTATTGATTGTTATATTGTACTTAATATATATACTAAGGATTACTAAAGTTAAAAAAATGACTTCAGTGTCATCAGATGGAATCGAAACCAAAACATTCAATGTTACAACCTTCGTCATTATTTAATGCTTCAGCCTTCGTCGTTACCATTTGAGCCAGGCTAAAGAATAAAGGCTAAAAATTGAGCGACTTTAAGCTAAAAATGTATTTGTACGCATGCTCAGATTTACTTCTGTCAAAATCATTTTGTTTTTAATTTTGACTCATTAGCAGCTACCTTACAGGCTAAAATTCAAATCGAAAGTATTCTCAAGGTCCAAATACCGTATATATTAAGTTTTAAGTCTGTAGGCTAAATATTTAGAGAGGAGTTTGGGAGAAGCGTTTCACACATACACAGAATAGGTTACTTTTAAATATATACTAGCAGGTCACCCAGCGTTGACCGGTCGTGAAATAAGCTTAAATATATTTTAATTTATGCAGATTTTGTATCTAATATTATGGAGTCAATTCTTCATTGATTATTATATTGTATTCAATATATAGTAACGATTTAAAAAAAAAAAGACTTGGATATTATCGGTTAGAATTGAACCCAAAACATACACCTCTCAAGTCTAAGTCCTTAACCTCTGAGTCACACCCATTTGCTTGTGAATAAATAAAAAATAACGTTGTTTAATCTATGAATATAGATTCGTGCATGCAAACAGGTTTAGTCGACTATGCCCGCCAAGGTCAGCTTTGTTTTCAATGTTGACCAGTTAGCAACAATTTTTAGCAGGGTAAAAACCAAATGGAAAGTGTGCTACAGGTCTAAATACCCTATATATCAAATTTCAACTCTGTAGGCCAAATATTCACAGAGAAGTTTGAAAGAGACTTTTTTCTCTCTCACACACAAGGTTACTTTTATATATTTACTAGCAGGCCACCCGGCGTTGCCCGATCATAGAATAAACTTAAATATGATATTTTAATTCGTGGTGATTTTGTATCTATTATTATAGAGTCAATTCTCTATTGATTATCACATTGTACTCAATATATAGTAGCGATTTCACTTTTAGTAAAAATACATGCGATTATTATCGATTCAACACAGATTATCTCCACACAATGCTTCATACATATTTATTTTTTTAAATGATCAATTAACAAAAAAATCAATAATAAATCTTTGTTATTGACTGCCCTTACCATGACTGAGCTCTAATTTATGATTTGAATATGTTTTGCCTACATGTCTGCTTAGACAAATGGACTGATCACCGACCCACAGGTTACTAAAATATGAAAGTTTTCCAGCTGCTGACCAGGTCAATACAGACTAAAGAGAATTCCCCCTCCCCTTCTCGTTTCTGTTTCTCTTCAAGATTCCCCCCTCTCTTTCTTTCTAAACATTTTGGTAGTAAGTTTAGGCATGCGACATTTAAGCATTTTGTTCATATGACAATTCATTCGCATTTCTCAAGGAGGAGGAAAAGTGTAAATAACACTATTCTGAAGAATACAATTGAGAATTACTTAACATTTTTATCCGGTCATGGCTGACGGAACGAGAGCATGCTACCCCCGTGAATTAAGTAAAGGGTTCCATTCAAAATTCCGTGTAGATTCCAAATTTAACAAGATACACCTAAAGAAGGTTGAAGGTTACATCGACCAAAACGTTGTACAAGATATGAACAGTAGTTTAAATAATCCAAATTATTCGAATTTTCAATCTCCCACTCCAAAATTTTGGGAGAGATGATTTAATTTGAAATACAGCCTCAAGGAAGGAAAAAAACTGTCTTTAGAAAAAATATGTTTGTAGTTTCACACTTTGACCAAAATCCAAAATATATTTTTTTTTGTCTTTTGAAAATAATGTTCATTTGTACCTTTTCACATACAAAATATTTCTTTGTTTTAAAACAGACCCGGCGTTGTTCAGGATTGAATGAGGATAACTATTATAGTTTTTCACTATACTCATATTATATCACTTTCTTTATTTTTAATCTCCCCCTCGCCCATTTAGTCCCAAAATATAACCGTAATAAGCTGACATCTCTCTGAATTACTGCCTTAAATTTCTTTCAAATTGGATGTACATACAGGATTCTGTTCGAAGTTCTGTGCAAATTCCAGAGTTCAATGGAATGATTCACAAGTTCAACAAAATACATTTAAAGAAGTTTGGAGCTTATGTTGACTGAGACATTGTGTAATCCCAATCAAAATACGAAAGAGTCTAAATAATACAAAAATTACCTATTTCTGAAATAATTCACAGGTAAAATAAGTCTGGACCTGCACAAACAAAACATGAAAAAGTGACACGAAGCAAATATAAAATCCTAATTATTTCAGAATACCACTGATCAAATACAGATAACTAAAGACCAGGCAGAAAAAGAAAGGAACTATCAAGTGTTTGTGATGATGATCTATTCTTTCATTGTTTCGTTTATTTCTATTTTTATATGGATGTACAAGGTGGAATGATAAGATTGTCGCATTAGAAAAGACGACATGATTCCATTTCCATTTGATGAAAACCGATTGTCTTTTTTTTTGTTGTTGCAGACCATCTACTAGTTGGCCAGTTATTCCAAGAACGATAGGAGCCTTGTATCATGTCTGAAAGTGACACAATGTTCAATGAGTGGGATCAGGGATGCGCCACTGTACACCTCATGCTTTCTACTGATCCAATTCATAGCCAGCACTTTCAAAATGCATCAATGGAATGCCACAAATAACAGGGGCATGCCCAGGGTGATGAAAACAAAGTTTCCGGATACGGTTATGATCTTTGGTCTGGTTTCAAGTGAGGGCCACATTATGTCACGTTTTTGAAGTCGACTTGAAAATCGACTTGAAAGTGTACTTGGATGTGCTGAAGAGTGTGGTGATTATCTGGTGCAATCAGGTGGCCACTGACAGACCCTGAATGTGGCAGCAGGACTCGGTGGCGACCCACAAGTCCAGGCTTGGCTTCAGAAGGAGTGCCACGACTTTGTATGCTTCTCTCACTGACACCCTCCTCCTCCAACCTGAACCCGCTGGACTACTTTGTGTTTGACGTATGTCGGGGACATCACCAACATTACCTCCCACAACACCAAAGCCAACCTGATCGCTGCTATCTGCCGAGTATTCACTGAGCTCTCGCCGGTGCTTGTGAAAAAGGCATGCTCCCAGTTTCAGACCTGTATCAGGGCATTGATTTAGGCTGAAAGCGACTACACTAAATAGATATCAGCTCTACTACATAATCAAGTTACCTGAATTAATTTTTTCAATAGAAGTTTTAAAATAAAGCGGTAGTGTCGTTTTCTTTAGGGCGATATTTTTATCGTTCCATCCTATATGTGACATATATATATATATATATATATATATATATATATATATATATATATATATATATATATGTATATATATGTGTGTGTATGTGTGTGTGTGTATATAATAAATATTAACAAAAACAATTTAGATACAGGATAAACCTAAATACTCTCTTCTTAATTTCTTTTAGTTTTTGCGACTTCATTTCCCATTCCTATTGTTCTCCTATATAAGCTCCAATGATACTTGTTGAGCTTTAGATTGTCCAGATAAGTTTCCTCTTATAGAATTGAGCTCACTCTTTTCTTCTAACTCACTAAGCTATATATATACTAGCAAAAGTATCCACCGTTGACTGGGTTCAAAAACAGCCTACAGAAAATGGACTCTGATTTATGAAAGTATGATAGGTTATGAAAAGGAAGGGTTGTAAAGAGATAGCTTCGAATTTGGGGGTATCAAGACCAAAGCAAAATATGATGAAAGTAAAAATAAAATAGATAAACCCCATAATTTATTATATGATACCTGTTCACACTAAAACACTTATCACAATATTCTGTGGATCTATATTAAAGACCCTTGTTAAACTTTGTGACATATTTCCATTCTATGGAGGTCAGACGTGAACGAACACCCCAGAATTTTATTATACCATATTTCTTCAAACTGAAACATAATTATCAAAGTATACTTACGCAGATAGATACGAAAAGTCTTTATTAAAGTTTGTGCCTATTTCTATTCTACGGAGGCCAGGCGCGAACGCAGACCCCACAAATTTATTATACCATCCCTATTTAAGTTAAAACATACTTATCAAAGTATTCTTATGTACATTTATATCAAAAACACTTGTAAACGTTTTTTTTTAATTTTTAAATTTTTTATTTCCATACTTTGGGGACCAGGCGCGAACGCAGACCCCACAATTTTAATTAACCAACGTTCTTCCAGATCAAACATACCATTCCTGTGTCTTGATACATCTACTATCAATATATGTAATCAGTTTTTTTAAATAATCAACCATATAGGAGCCTATTCATGACCACACACACACACACACACACACACACACACACACACACACACACACACACACACACATTCAGCTTTATATTATAGATATATATGTATATATACATATATTTTACAACGATCATAACCTGTATATTTGTATATAAATGTTTAATTTGCATAAAGACTCCCCCCATAAGTATATATAACCCTAAACATTCGACCCTCTCGTCATTGACCATCTCTCTTAAGATGGGCGAAACGTCGATCCTCTAGGTCTCTTCGCCTCCATTTTAATTTCATATCGTCGGGTTTTATCCATTTTTTTAATAATCATATATATATATGTATATATTTTTTTTTTTTACACAGTGATCACCACTTATCAAGGCCCGGAAGCCACTCAGGGATAAGGGTTATTGCAAGTACATTACGTTAGTGTTGAGATTTGATGAAGTGTTTAAGGGGGCGGTTCATTAGGAATTTGTTAACATTGGACTTGAAGACATCCAGGTTGTAGTCCGGAGGGAAGCAGGCAGACGGAACAGAGTTCCACAGGCGTGCAGTTCTAAGAAAGAAGCTTTGTTCATGGAATCCGCGTTTTGATTTAGGCACAGATATAGAGTGGGGGAAATTTTTCACAGTGGATTCAGCTAGACGGGTGTTTTTCATGAAAGATTGGCGAGGGGGGACCAGAGACTGGAGTTCAGACGAGCACCTGCCATGGAAATAACGATAAAACAAGGATAGGCTCGCAACGTCTCTTCTGTGGGAGATAGGTTGCAGGGTAGAGAAAAGGGCATCCCCCACTAAGCTAGGAAGTCTATTTTGTACTCTGTCAAGGCAGGATAGGCTGTTTTTAGCAGCTCCTGCCCAGATATGGCAACAGTATTCCATCCTTGAACGTACTTGGCTTTTATATAGATAAAATATATATATATATATATATATATATATATAGTAAACTACTGACACCTGAAAGTATCCTGTACTTCTATAAGGCCACCATTCGCCCATGTATGGAGTATTGTTGTCACATTTGGGCTGGTGCATCTGCTGCTAGTCTCTCGCTCCTAGACAAGGTTCAAAAGAGAGTCGCCAATCTGATAGGCCCTGAACTGGCATCTAAGCTTCAGCCTCTGTCCCATCGACGAAACGTTGCATCCCTCTGCCTGTTCTACAAGTATTTTAATGGTGAATGCTCTGACGAATTGCAAGCACTTGTGCCCCCACGACGTAGACACTCTCGACAAACCCGACAGGCAGCTAAATCCCACCCCCACGCAGTAGAGATCCCTAGATGTAAAAGATCTTTCTACTTCAGTAGTTTCTTCTCCAGAACTACTAGACTCTGGAATTCTATTCCAGGTCCCTGCTTCCCTAACTGTACTGACATGCAGAAGTTCAAGTGTAACGTGAACTGACATCTAGCTGCCCAAATCCCAACATAGTGCCCCAAAAGTTGCTGCCCCTAATAGTAGCCCCCTACACCAAAGTTGCAATATGCCTTGTTTGGGGTGAAAATGTAATAAAAAAAAAAATATATATATATATGGCGATTAAGCTATACTGAATATTCTGCGTTTCATCCACTCTAGGATTCTTCAGGCTTATGCCTAAAGAATCCTAGAGTGGATGAAACGCAGAATATTCAGTGTAGCTTAATCGCCATATATATTTCATAAATTACTAACTAGCTCTACCTACGTATTGAGCTCTTTTGAAGTAAATACTTAAAGTTTACGCATAAATTTATACTTTCGTATATTAATTTTATGTGAGTAAATGGAGTAGTTATATATATATATATATATATATATATATATATATATATATATATATATATATTCATTTTCTTCCCTTGTTAAAACATAAATTTTATACCCAATTTATATTAAATGCTAGTGTGGTTCTTGATAATACCCAAAGATTCTATCGTCATTTCAAAAATTCCCCTGCGAAGGTCAGGGGTTATACCATAGATTGGTGACCCTGAAGTGATAATCCGACCTTGGTAAGGGCATTTTTTGGAACGACGATAGCGTTTTTGAGTATTATCAAGAACCACACCAGCATTTAATATAAATCGGATATAAAAGTAATGTCTCAACAAAGGAAGAAACTGAAGGAAATATTCGTGCCTGCATATAGAAATGGAAATAAACAAAACATGAGAAAATAGAAGAGACACCACATAAAAAAGCAACCTTCATATACAGTGGCTTCTTTACGCATAGAATATTATCCTGAATTCATGCATTCGATTTTTTTCTGAAAATCTTTACATACTGAATTTTGCAATTCAGTCAAAATCCTCTTTCTGAAAATATGTTCATTATTGATTATGTTGGTTTATGAAGAAATGAAAGGTCAAATTAAAAATATCAAATTGGAAGTTTAGTATTAAATTTAGTATTAATAACGCAATGTGACACATTTCAAACGTTCTGCTACATGATACCCAACAAAAGTTTATATGACAATTTTAAAGTTCCATTGTCTTTTCTGGAGATTTTGCTCAAGCTTTTACTTTGATGCCAATAACAATTTAAGTGAATGAAATAAATGGTTGCACGTGGAATTAACTTATTTATGATACAGCAATCTTTTTAATGTTACTTTTAGATAGTGGACGTGGCAATATTCCCAAACATGAATCTACCAAGACCAGTTATTTCTCTCGGAGACAAACTAGGCTATAGTGATCCCTCTTGCTTTAAAAATACTCAAATTCCGTTGTCACATGATATTTTGTTGGGAACTGTCGCACCACACATGGTCGAGAAATAAAATTGGATTTTAATCTTAGTTCCAGGCCGTCTAATCTACAGAGAGTACAGGGTTTAGTATGTTTACTAGCAAAAAAAAAAAAAAAAAAAAAAAAATCACGGGAATGCAAGTCTTTGCTTTGTGCTTTGCAAATCTGTTTGTACATTTCAATGGGAATTATTTGAGCATTCTTCTGTTGTATGTCTCATTTATTGGAAAATTACAACTAAATTTTACACGTGGCGTAGTGGATAAAGTATTTGTTAACATTCAGTTGTAAGTTACACTCATCTGGAAGTTGAAGTTTCAATTATTAGTGCGGGTGACATTCAAAATACAATTGTGAATTACTTAAAACTTCTACCAAGTCATGGCTGATGGAATGAGAACATGTAATCCCGTGGATTAAATAAAAAAAATTTTCAAAATTTTGTACAGATTCCAAAATTCGATGGAAAGATTCCCGGGTTCGGCAGAAATATTCCCAATTTAACAAGATACACCTGAAGAAGATAGGAGGTTACATCGACTGAAACGTTGTGAGAATTTCAAATCATTCTTCAGTTGGATGAAAAAAGGTATTCTGTATGTTTAATTTATTGTATTCATAGTTTGTTGTATGAAATATTTTTGTCTGCCATATTAGGAATAATGTATTTAATTGTATGTTTAATCTATATCTTCTTACTCCGTTTATCGTCATTAAAGTTTATCATAAACTTATCATCATCTTAATATAGATGGTTTTCTCTCTTTTAACAATGTAATAACGCATTTGATGTTTGTCACAGATAAACTATTAATAAGAAAATGTGTTTGCGTTAGTGATGTAGTTAATAATGTATTTATAATTTCTTGTAGACAAACTATTAATAAAGAAAATGTGTTTGTGTTAGTGATGTAGTTAATAATGTCTTTATAATTTGTTGTAGACAAACTATTAATAACGAAAATGTCATTGTCTCCATATTTGTCAAAGAATAGACAGTGAATCTTTACAATCTCTTGTGTGTTGAGGATTAATTTAATTTATCTACCAATGCGTTGCTAAACTTAATGAAATAGAATATCAAGCATTCTAATTCTTTATAGCGATATAACCAGATTTAAATAATTGAAGAATAAGTTCGACAAATTAATTTACGAAATGAAAATTCCTGATTTAAGCGTTAGATAATTTACTGATGGAACAACTTATAGCCGCCCCCCTTTCGGTCTTTTCTATAAATGCTATTATGGCATGTATTCTTCAGAATTGTTTAATTTATTGCCTGCTTCATTTGTTCCAGCTCTTTTGACACGTTCATCTAGTGATCTCCATCAATTCGCTGTTTTGATACCTCATTGTAATACAGCTTCTTATTGCAGTAGCATCTTTCCAAGAACTGTGAGTTTGTGGAACTTTCTTTCTGTTGACTGTTTTCCTCCTACCTGCAGCCTTGGTCTTTTCAAGAATAAGGTTAATAGTCGTCTCCCGTCTTTGTGGTAATCATCTTTCGTTCTTGTTAGCTCCTTACATCAAGTGACTTCATGCCTTGTCTGGAGCGATTTGCATTTAAAAAAATATTTGTCTTAAATAAATAAAGGAAACATGAAATTATACTCCTATAAATTTATTTGTGTGTGTTGTATTGATATTCATATTACAAACCCTTTTTTCTATTTATTTAAAAAGAAAATACAACTTTGTTATATATGAGTCGTGGAATTGCATTCACTAGCAAAAGATCTAGCTAATTTGCATATTCTTTTAAACATTCATTTTAATTAATCCCTATTAGTTTTTTCGTTTTCTTATAGGATGATCATTTTTAGTTAATTATTACGTGTAATTATATTCATGCAGATATTCTACATGATTTATACTTGCATAATATTTATTATATATGTTTATGTATATATATATATATATATATATATATATTTGTTTAAAAAGTTTACTACCAAACTCCTCTATCAGTTTTGGTCTGCACACATGAAACTTAATATATAGAATATTCGAACCCATGCGCAACTTTATATTTGTGTTTTAGCCAGAGAAAATCTGTGCAAAAGTGTGAAAATTAAAGAAATGGAATTTGCCAGGTGAAGGTCGAACGAGGGCATTACGAATATGCATGCGTAATGTAATAGCTATTGGTTAATGTTTTAATTTTTATCCTTGCAGCAAACAGGTCTTTATAGCTCAGGCATTAACGTCAAAGGAAAAAGTAAATCATAAACTAAACATTTTGGCTTCGATTCTCGGTGGTGGCACACGAGTCATTTTTTTAAAAATCTTTTTAAATCATTACTATGTATTGGGTCCAATATAATATAATAATAAATACGAAATTTGCATTAATCAAAATATCATATTTAAGCGTATTTTACGACCGGGCAATGCTGAGCGGTCTGCTAGTCTAATATAAATGCTAAACAAGCTTTCATCACTTGTGATATAAAATATTTTTCAATTATATTAATTTAATATAAGTTAATCAACGTTTATTTCTTTATGTCATTTTCGTGTGTACTTTATAACACAAAATACAATCTAAAATATACTTTTGTTCTGCGATTAAATTTTGTTTGAAAAAAATCTATTTTTATTGTTTTAATTAATTGTAATTTGTAATTAACTATCTATCTTATTTCTATATATTTCTTTTGCCCCATAACAATTCAATCTTTTCTAATATTTCTTAGTAACTCTGAGTGTTTGGAGAAAGAGTGACTATCTTTTTTTTAGCGTTTTCATCTACTTTATATACGTGTCTTTGTAATACCATAAGCACATATGTAAATTAGATAGCAAAATGATTTTTTACTTATATATACTACTAATACTACTGCTACGACTACTACTAATAATAATGAAGCGACTAGTAGTAGAATAGTAATAGTTGTTGTGACTCAACGGGCCATAAGTACGCCTAGTCTCCCTCTATATAAAGTTAGGCATGTGTATAGGTTTATATATTTTTCAAGGATTTATATATTTTTCAAGGATTCATTTCAAAACTAATAAATCGATCATTATGAATCATGGCATATATATTCTAGGCAACATGATGAACAGTGTGGGCACATTATTTTATTTGTAAACATTACCATTTAGAGTTAATGCCTCAAAAATCGCTCCTTTCTTCAAAGACTTTAAAAATAAATAAGATTCCCAAAAAATTGATGGCAAAATGAATTACGCTACACTAAATGTTTCATCATATTATGTAATAAAATCTTAATGGGACTGGTGCATGTGAGCGTCCATAATATGTATGCATGGGTTAAATTACTAAATTAATGAACTCGTCATTGTGAATTCTGGATACATATTCTAGGCAACATGGTGAGTAACATGGCCACATAATTATTTCCCCTGCTTATTTTTTTTAATAACCATAATACAATTTTCTACCATTGGATAGATAGATTATAAAGACAAAAAATACAGATCATGATAAATTATGGAATATATATTCTAACCAACATGGTGAGATACATTATTTTTTGTAAAGTCCTCATCATAAAAAAAAAAAATCTTGCATCTTTCTAAAATATTTTAAAATAAACGAAACACAAAAAAAATAATAGAAAAAATTGCTCTACATCAAATGTTGAATCATATTATATAATCAAATTTTAACTGGACCGGTGCATATACATATGAGTGCCAGTAATAGGTGTGGTATAATCTCTAAAACTAACGAACCGATCATTATGGATTATGGGATATGTATTCAAGGCAACATGGTGAGTAATGTGAGCAATTATAAATTTTTTGTAAACTTTACCATTTAGAGGATATGTCCACATAAGTCTACCCTACTTCATTCTATAAAAAAAAAAGTTAGATACGATTTCATACCAAATAAATGACGTTTATTTATGATATAATTGTAATACATATTATTTATACTTGTCCTGAGACAGGTATTCTAATTTTTTTGTAAAACTTACATGCACACAGTCTAATGGTTCAATGTTAGTTGTTAAAAAGCTAATGATTTTACAAGACATCTTATTTCGTTTCCGAATTTTTTTTAGGTAATTATCAGTTATTTGTATTATTCAAATTATTTGGACTACTGTTGTCATCTAGAGTGATATTTTTCCAACGTTTCGGTCGATGTAACCTCCAACCTTCTTCAGATGTATATTCTTGAACTCCTGAATTTTTCTGTTAAACTTGGGAATCTGTACTGAATTTCAAACGGAACCCTTTATTTGATCCATGAGAGTAGCATGTTCTTGTTCCATCAGCCATGATTGGGTAGAAGTCCTAAATAATTCTCACTTGTATTTTGAGTGTAACTCGCATCGAGGATTGAACCTTCAATCTCAAGAAGAGTGTAGCTTACAACTGCCCATGTACTCCCATGGATTAAATAAAGGATTTTGTTCAAAATTTTGCACGGATTCTAAAGTTTGGGAGAAAGATTCCCGAGTTTAACAAAGATTCCAAAATTTGACAAGATACACCTGAAGAAGATAGGAAGTCACATCGATTGAAACGTTGTGGGAATGACACACAAAATGAGAACCGATGAATGAAAATAATAAGAATCATCTTTCTATTTAGATTTGTTTTTTAAAGTCCATTAATAAAGCAGAAACTCAAAGCTTAAAGATTGTTTTGAATTTGATTAAAAAAATCTTGCTTTTATCATTGAAAATTTGATGAAAGGAAGGTGGGTTCCCTCTATCATGCTAGAAAACTACTAACACCTGAGAGTATCCTGTACCTCTAAAAAGCAACTATTTGCCCATGAATGGAGGCGGGTGCATTTACCACTAGTTTCTCCCTCTTGGATAAGATAAAAAAAAAGGGTCTCCAATCTAATAGGCCCTTTTTTTTTCACCACTTATCAAGGCCCGGAAGCCACTCAGGGATAAGGGTCCTAATTTGTCAAGTAAACTCCAACCCCTATCCGCAATGTTGCATTCCTGTGCCTGTTTTTAATGTCTTTTAATGGAATGTGTTCTGATTAATTCACTGCTCTTGTGTTTCCTCGATGTGCACATCCCCTACAACCCTGCTTAGCAACAAGATCACACTCCTTTATTGTTGAGGTCCCTAAATGCCTGAACACTTTCTACTCTAATAGCTTCTTCCCTAGAACAGCTAGACTTCCTGCTACCTGCTTCCCTGACTGTACTGATATGCAGAAGTGTACTGATCTGAAGTGACCTGCTAATTGATTGCTTATTAATTTATATCATAATTGTTTTGTATTTCTAATAACTTTATTACTGCTATTCACTAGCTCCCCTGGACCTTAAAGAGTTGCATACGCCTAGTAAGTGAATTGAATGACTTTGAGTGTCTTATCTTTTTGGACATCTTTAAATATATTCTAAAAAGAGACACCTATAAAAATGGTTAGAATTCAATATTTTAAATGAATTGCCAAATTGTGGAGATTTTTAAGACATTTTATTTATTTGAAGGTTCGACATTAAACTTGCATATGTTTAACAAAATATCAAAACAATTTGATACCCAGATAATGGCATGTATATCTGCTAATATATGTGTGCCTCTATATATTTGTATACGCCCCCACCCCCAAATGGAGTGATAATGCATGTGTATATAATTGAAGGCAACTCTCCAAGGCTCAGGAGAGCTTATTAATACCAGTAATAAAGTTATCTCTAAAAATGATGACAACAAAAATATGACAACATAAATTGATAAGTGAAAAATTAGCACAAAATTTCAGGCTCTTAAAGCAAAACGGTTAATGCGCTCGACTACAGGCTCGGTAGTTATGGGGTTGAATCTTGTCACAGTCAGCCATGCTAATGAGCAATTGTGACGGTGAAACATGTGTCAATGGATAACTATATTATCCATTAATATTGTTATAGCCCTGTTAAAAGGTTACAATGAAAAACGGAACAGCAAAATAAAGTAACAACATGTATTGCAAAGCATACAATAGATGGGTGGGTGTTCGTCGGCTACGAATATCTATTGACATCTTACAGCTTAGTCTTCTGGTATCTATTGAGATTGGAATAGTAAATAAGTAACATAGGTTAGTTCCGCCACAACACCCCCCTCTCAAGCTGATAACTCCGAACAGTGTATCAGTATATTTTCTTTGGTCCATGGTCCACTCTCTTTTTTTGTCAGGGTCCACCCTCTTTGGATGGACCAAGAACGGTTCGGTGATTTTCCTTTCTGTCCGAACGTTGTGGTTCTGGTGTGATTTGGGGAGGCTCAAATCAATGTGTCGTAGACGGTTTCAATAAACTCTATTTCTTAGGAGATTCATTGTTCAGGGCGAAATTGTTTCTTTTGGTCCAAGAAAAAACGTCTTATTGCCATTTTTTTCATCTATTAATCACAAGAATTTAATAAATGTTGGAGACACACCCCTACTGCTTGGAATAATGAACTATTCCATGACGTCACTTCCGTTGATGACGTCACTTCCGAGTAACGAGGACTGGTTGACGAACACGCAGAGAGTATGATCGCCACCAACTAGTCCAGCACCTGAGCAAAAATAATGCTCAATTTACTTTTTCGTGTATTTTCGTTAATACATATTTATTTAAATGTGTTCTCCCTCGTCAATTATTCAAATACTAACATTACAACACTGGCGAACGAGAATTCGAACACACGAAAAATCCAAACACAACGGTTTGGCGGCGAGATAATTCGATTTTACACCAAAATAAGATGTCAGTGATATTCGAAATAGCTTACGCTAGGACCCTGAAAGAAACAAAAGAAGCAATACAAGTAAGCTCTGGCTTAAATACGAGAAAAGTTTGGATTAAGTCGTAAGTAAAACCTCTTTGTCTCTTTATGAAAAAAAAAAGTGAAAGAAATGTAAACCAAAACTTTTTCTTATTTCTTGTTAAGTTGTACCAAAATTAATTTTGGTTTCTAAAAAAAAAGAAAAGAAATAGAAATAAGAATAAAATAAACATTACACTGTACTTTGTAGGGAAAAGGAAGAAAAGAATTGACCTAAATTCTAAATATAACTGTCCACTTTTTATGCAAATTTAGGCTTTTCATCTGGAAGTGAAACATATTTCAATATTCCAACATTTTATTATTAGAATTTTATTAAATACTTTCTTATTTCTGGTCAACTGTCCGTTTTTAAAGTGAACATTTTTCCCTCTTTTTTGGGGAAAGTTGCAAATATTCTTTTCCTATTCCCTGTTAAAAGGTTTGGAAGCCATTTTTGTTGCAGTAAATCTTTTGAAAAAGATTTTTTCACTCACTTTTGTTTGCCTTTAAAGTTTTGTATATGAAAATACTAAGTGAGACCTGACAGCCTTCACACACACACACACACACACACACACACACACACACACACACACACACACACACACACACACACACACACACACACACACACACACACACTTCTTTTATCAAAAAAAGAGAAGAAATTGTGTCGTTCGCCTGGGAAGGATATCCAATATGGAGGATTTCAAGACCATAATTACGCAATTACTAAGGGCTCAAATGGATCACTAGAAAAAGATGGAAAAAGTTTCAAAAATCAAATGCACATGTTGGTGGAGAAAGTGTTTCTTCAACAGAAAGAACAAGACGAGAAATTGTAACTTCAACGGAAGAAACAAGAAATTGCTATTTACACAAAAGAGATGCGAGGAATTGTTTTTAAAAGTGTTTAATAAGACGGAACACAGTGATGACAGCACCGCATTTTCCCAAAGCACCATATGGAGTCCCATCAATACCTTTAACTACCTACCCAAGCAGGATATGACGTTTTTTATAGGAGATACGAGGACTTATTTACTGTTGATTGCAAAGAGTGGAGCATTACCAAAAAGGTCTGCCTACTTCTATGTAAGGTAGGGACAACAGAACACGATAAGTTCGTTGACTATGTTCTACCCAAGAAGACGAACGAGCTGGAATTCTCACAAGCGGTCAAGCTTCTATCTGAACTCTTCAGCCCGAATACGACGTTTTTTCACAAGAGATGGAAGTGCTCCAACTTGACAAAACTCGACGACGAAGCCTATCTCACCTTCACGTCTATTGTTAACAAACACTGACGATTTTCGTCTGGCTGAATTATCAGCGGACGATTTCAAATGTTTGACTTTTGCACAGGGTCTCGTCTCAGAAAAACGCAGAGACAAGACGACTAGTTCTATCTAGACTCGAAAGTGACCAAGAGCTCATTCTACCGAAGTTGGCTGAGGATTGCCAACGTGTAGTTAGTGTAAAGAACGACTCATGAAACATCAAGCGTGTAATGCGTGCGAAGGACTAGTTTCAGATCCCCATCGAGGAGAAATGTCCTAAACTCCTCTGTATCAATACGCACAGGGGATTCTACAAGTTTGAGAGGTTAGCTTTCGGGTCAAGGTAGCACCTGCGATCTTCCAGCAGGTCATGAAGACATTGCTGGGCGGCCTCTACTTCGCTTGCACCTACTTGGACGACATCGTCATTGCCAGTAAATCCACAGGCGAGCATCGCAAACACATACATGAGGTTTTTAAAAGAATTCAAAGCTTTGGTTTAAAAGCGAAAGAAGCTAAGTGTGATTCCCCATGAATGAGATAAAATACCTAGGTCACATAATTGATAAAAATAGTAGACACTCCGACCATGAGAGGGTAGATGCCATAAAGAACATGCCTGCTCCCGATAATGTGCAAGCACCCCGAAGCTTTCTGGGACTGGCTACTACTACCAAGTCTTCATAAAGAACATACATGATTTGCGCGCTTCTCTAAACAAATTACTTAAGAAAGAAAAATCCTGAGATTGGACGCCTGAATGTCAAGCGGCGTTTGAGGAAATCAAGGATACTTTAACATCAGATCTTTTTCTTACATATGCTCGAAATCTGAAAATAATAATAGCAAACGACACAAGCTCAAATGATGCTGGAGCTTATATACTTCATATAATGCCCGACGGTACCAAAAGAACCGATCGCCCATGCCTCCAGAACGCTACTACTAGCCAAGAGACAGTAATCGCAGATCGAAAAGAAGGTATTTAGTATCATATATGCCTTAGCTAAATTTCATAGGCACTTACATGGAAGAAATTTTACGTTGCCCATAACATAATATGGCCATACGTAATATGACCATAAGCCGTTGCTTACGATCTTTGAACCGAAAAAAGGCTTACCGACATATACTGCCAATAGACAGCTGAGATAAGGTACAATCTTACTTAATTATAATTTTACACTGGAGTACTTATCATCAAAACAAATCAACCATGTTGATAGCCTATTTAGACTGATACCCATGGAAAGGGGACCTTTTGAGGATTCCATCATTGATTCTCTTAAAACTGACTGCGAAATAAAAACAATGATAGGCAACACAATTAGAGAGCTTCCGGTATCCCTACTGGAAATTAAAAGAGAAGCAGATAAGGATGGCTTTATCTACGACATCAAAAACAAGATCGCCATGAAAGACGACAATGTTCCTGAAGTATTCTTGCTTTGCGACGAGGTCTTACTATATGGAAGAAGAGTGGTGATTCCAAAAAGTCTACAGAGACGAATTCTACGGGATTTTCACACAGGATACTCTGGAAAGGTCCGAAAGAAGAGCTTAATGAGAAGATAGGTCTACTGGTCTAACATGGACAAAGACATCATGGAGATGATAGACTTTTGCACAGGTTGCGCCCTCGTTGCAAAAGCACCATCGATTATATTCAAACCCTGGCCGAAGACTGACCAGCCGTGGTCTAGAATTCATATCGTCTTTGCAAATCCACTCGACAACTACTATTACTTAATCGTTGTCGATAGCTACACCACATAAGGGACCGACAACTGTAACAACAATAAATTTCCTACATGAACTGTTTGCTCGTTTCGGTGTAGAAGACTGCATTGTGAGCGATAATGGAACTCAGTTTACGTCTGCAGAGTTCAAAAGTTTTTGCGACACGTTCCAAATTAAACACATCACCACTCCCCAATATCACTCAGTCGAATAGGCAAACGGAACACTTTGTAGACACTCTCAAAAGAGCACTGAAGAAGGCTCAAGGTACCTCAACGGATAAAGCCCTCCAACAATTCCTACATGTTTATAGGATTACACCTAATCCTAACATCCCAACAGCGGCCTCACTGGTGGAAACTATGTTTGCATGGAAGGTGATATCCGTTTTTGACAAACTCTTACCAAAACAGCCAAGACCACAAGTGACCACATGCGTACTCAGTAAACGTTTTATGACAGAAGAGAGAGAGAGAGAGAGAGAGAGAGAGAGAGAGAGAGAGAGAGAGAGAGAGAGAGAGAGAGAGAGAGAGAGAAAGTTTCCCTCAAAAGTTACAAAAATAACACTTTATTCTAAGATGTGGGTACGGTCAGTAAAAGAGTCGATGATATGGTATATCTCATGGAAGTATCGAAACATACCCATAAACGTCACCAAACCAATTAAGAAAACGTCGCGCAGATGACACCAGCGATACACCACCGTTGGAGGAAGAACCGATCGACACTATTTTCATGACATTTTATCTCGAACCTTCCCAAACAACACCTGAACAACAACAGTCGGTTGGGAAAAGAAGGGTCACCGATCAACTAATGTTCGATCCTAAACGAAAGAAGTATTAACAGCTTTTACAAACAAAAAGCTTGGGAGGGGATGTTGGGGACTTGCTTGGAATAATTAACTATTCCATGACGTCACTTCCATCCATGACGTCACTTCCGGGTAACGAGGACCGATTGACAAAGTCAGTCAGAAACGGACACACGAAGAGTATGGTCGTCATCAACTAGTCAAGTAGTTGTGCGAAGATATAGCTCAATTCACCTTTTGTTATGTATTTTCGTTAATACATATTTATTTGACTGTTACTGTGTTCTCCCTCGTCAATTATTCAAATACTAACATCACAAAAATAAAACAAATGATTATTTACTTGGGTAGACTCCACCACAAGTAAGTAAGGGTCAATAAATCTTACCTAGGATCCCAAGCGGCGATATTGCCCAAGGGGTTTCCATTAGTGTTTTTAACCTGATGAACTGTCTATTTTGAAAAGACGACGCGTAAAACGGTCCGCAGTTCTTCAATTTTGTGGGAAAACAGTTTGGGTGCTATTATTTTGCTGCACGTAATATCTTTGAGTGAAGTTAACTCTCGGTAAATAATGTTTCTAGAAAAAATAGAGTTGCGACTGGAACCAGTTGCGGTGTAGCTAAAGTTTTAGTATCCAGTGAAAAATCACTTGCAGCTACATAGAAATATACGACTGGGTCGGTTGACGAGGGGGTCATCACTTTAGGACTTGCTATAGAGTACCCTGCCTGATTTTAGTTTCTTAGTTTGTGGTCAGGCGCTATTCTCGTTAAGGGAGAGCTACTTTCTTCGGTCTACAACAATATCGGTTTATTTGCGCCTCCTGGTTACCTTTTCATGGTCTAGTACAAGAAAAGTTTCCTTTTAATTTATTTTTCAAGGCAAGTTGAAGAAAGTCCAAAAAAACGCTAACGTACTATACGAAATCTCTTCAAAACCAATCTATAAAAACAAACGAAAATTTATCAAATTAAGTATATTACTACAAATCAAGGAAAACGTTGAAAAGGATAACTCGTATTTCAAAATGACGCCGAGAAATAACGCAACTGCGACGAGAACAATTAAAAATGAGCAGAAAATAAAAGCACTACAAACAGGGAAGCATCAAAAGGAAATTTTGGAATGCAAATAAAAAGAAGTTGAAGATTTAAGAAAAAGCAAAAGACAATATCAACCCGAGCTGCAAGTAGGATTGACAAATACAAAGTTGGTCCGACCATACTAGCTTCTAACATTTTAGTTTCCTTGTATGAACGCCTAAATTGTAATACCAAATTAATTGAGCTTGCAAAACAGAATTGGGATGTCATCCAGAAACTAATAGATGATATTACTAAGAAAACACAGACCTTAAATCTAATTGTAAAGGATTGTAGATATGGTCTACGTAGTTCATGTTTCCAAACTAAAGTCTCCAGATCTTGCCGTTGTACACTTTAGGAATAAGAGATACTTAGGCCCTGCAGAGTTAAGTTTTTAAAGGAGCTGTTGTGTTGTGTCTACCATACGGAAAATAATGAACTCTTGGCACGTATTATAAACACCGGGAGAATATGTTTCTTGGCGTGGGAGTCAAACTGACGTATAACCACTGTGGGGTATATGGTTAGAAAAAAAAACGTACCGGGCGTATCTGCATCGCTCTTTGGGAAAGAAGAAGGAAAGGATGGCTAGCTCATTTATATACACGAAAGGTATCTTGGGACGGCAGGGCATGATGGGAGAAGCTTTTTTTTCCTATCTTTTCCTTTTTTTTTCTAGATAGGATATAAAAGTTAGGGAAATTGTTCACTCGAGGTTGTTCGAACGTACGGTTAATTTGCGTGTCAGTTGGAAGAAAGAAAGACGGATTTTCTACGAACTCAACGGAAGAGAAAAAGGATAGTGTTTTTTTTTTTTTTTTTTTTTTTTTTTGTATGTGCCGAGAACGTTGCAAGCTGAAGAAGAAAAAACTCTTTTTTTTTGCATGAACATTTAACAGTATTCGGCAGTTAAAAGAAAAACTTTAATTTCAATATTAGAACCACACTATTTGTTGTAATTACTTTTCTATTCAATATATTTGTTTCCATTAAATATCGAGTTGTCTTTCTTTCGGAACCTTGTGAGACCACAACAGCAATACATTTTTAAAGGATACAGTGTTTGTAAATAATACTATGTGTTTGTTAAAATCCTAAACTATTGAACTTATTATTAATTATGGAATATGTATTCTAGGCAACAATGTAGGTAAAAGTGGTACCATTTGGGAGAGTGTCACCGAAACTTTATCATGGCTCTTACTCCAAAAAGAAAGGAAATAACACTAAAATATAAAACTAATGCTATATATATATATATATATATATATATATATATATA
The DNA here is from genome assembly GCF_053919585.1 of Euprymna scolopes. Lineage (NCBI taxonomy): Eukaryota > Metazoa > Mollusca > Cephalopoda > Sepiida > Sepiolidae > Euprymna > Euprymna scolopes. The sequence continues at coordinate 145,391,768 of NC_136493.1, read as the reverse complement.
TATATATATATATATATATATATATATATATATATATATATATATATATATAACAAAGAAGTCACCACTTATCAAGGCTCAGAGGCCACTCGAGGATAAGGGTTAAAGAGTGTATAGTAGTCAATGGGACAATATAGCCATCGTTAGTAGTGTAAATTTGGTAAGCATATGGCTTAAAAAGTGAGAAAGCTACAATGTTTTTTTTATTTATTCGAAAAAGAAGGGAAAAGAGAGCAGAAAGAAAGAACAAATAAAAGTTCACTTTTTTACACGCTTATACACATATTAGCGGGGGGGGGCGGTTTTTCCCGATCATAAAGTACACTTATATTTTAATTTGTCTAGATTTCGTATATATTAGGTTGGTGCAAAAATAATGTTTTTTTTTATATATATAATGTCAAAAAACGAAATTATTTTTGCACCAACCTAATATTATTATAGTTGTGATTTCGAAAGTAAAACAAAGCATCGAAACCGAAACTGTAGCATTCAAAGCTGGTGACGTTACCACTAAAACCACGTGACACACATACAAACTGATTAAAAATTAAAAATAAACTAAGATGAATGTACAAAATATATAGCTATGTTTTTCAATTTTGACCCATTTTTGAGCCTTAAAAACAAATTTAATCGGCTAAAGACCCATAAAAGAACGGCCCGTAAAAAATCCAATCATTTGAGGCCCCTAGTGCCGCTCTGCGACTTTTAGTTTCGGAAGAGATAGAGTTTGAAAATATGGAGACAGACAAACAAACATATAGCGTTTTAGGTCATGTTTTGCACAAGTTATAAAAATATCTTGAGAAATATAACTGAAATGAAATATAAAATCAAAAGATGCATTATTCTGTGTGAATGTTTTTCCTGTCTTATCAAGTTTTTTCATTGCTTAATATTTTATTCTCATCTATATAACACTAACACATCTCTAAAGAAAACCTATATTTCGGTCGATTCAAACGACCTTTATATTTGGTATGAAAACGTTTCTTTTCAATAAAATTATTTTCCGGAAAAGATTAAGGTCGTTTGAATCGATCGAAATATCAGCTGGCTTTAGTAATATGACTGTGTTATTATTTTTACTAGTTTGTTTTCATGTCCTCTTGTGTTTTCATACTTGAAGTAAATTTCATAGTGTATAAGGATTATTTGATACTGGAGATATTCTCGTACCCTATTCCCAAAAGAGGGGAGATATAACATATGAGAAATATTTGGAATCAAGTTTTTATTTCAGAGCATTTGAAACCATAGCAGTAAGTTTTAGAAACTCCTTTATCAAGACCAGAGGTTTGGGGTATATATATATATATATATATATATATATATATATATATATATATATATATATATATATATAGCAAAAGTACCCATCGTTGACTGGGTACAAAAACAGCCTACAGAAAATAGACTCTGATTTATGAAAGTATGATAGGTTATGAAAAGGAAGGGTTGTAAAGAGATAGCTTCGAATTTGGGGGTATCAAAACCAAAGCAAAATATGATGAAAGTAAAAATAAAATAGATAAACCCCATAATTTATTATAATATAACTGTTCACACTGAAACACTTATCACAATATTCTGTGGATCTATATTAAAAAACCTTGTTAAACTTTGTGACATATTTCCATTCTATGGGGGTCAGGCGCGAACGAACACCCCATAATTTTATTATACTATATTTCTTCAAACTGTTCCATTCTATGGAGGCCAGGCGCGAATGCAGACCCCATAATTTTATTATACCATCCCTATTTAAGTTAAAACATACTTATCAAAATATTATTATGTACATCTATACCAAAAACACTTGTAAACGTTTCTTTTTAATTTTTTTAATTTTTTCCCCATAGTTTATGGACCAGGCGAAATAATCATCATTATGCCAGATCAAACATACCTATTCCTGTGTCTCGATACATCTTCTATCATTATATGAGATCAGTTTTCTATAATAGTCAACCATATAGGAGCCTATTCGTGATCAGACACACACACAGAGACGTTCATTTCTCTCTCTCTCTCTCTCTCTCTCTCTCTCTCTATATATATATATATATATATATATATATTTGTATATATATATATGTGTATATGCATATATATGTATGTATATATGTATATGTATATACATATATGTATATATATATGTATATATATGTATATATATATGCATATATATATGTATGCATATATATACATGTATATATATGCATACATATATATATATATATGTATATATATATGTATGCATATGTATATATATTTATATATGTATATATGTATATATAATGTATATATATATGTATATATATGTATATATATGTATATATGTATATATATGTATATATATGTATATATGTATATATATGTATATATATATTTGTATATATATATGTATATATATGCATATATATATATAATATATATATATATATATATATATATATATTCAGCGTGACGCATATATAACCATCTGTTATGAAAAGAATGTCACAGAAATTATTTTAAATAATTGTATGTCTCTAGTAATTTATATTTATTAGAAATTTCTTAAAGTTATATTAACCTCACCGGGAGAACTTGCTGTTTAGAATGAAATATTGATTTTCTAGGAAAGAACCTATAGATGACCTAAATCCACAGACTGTCTGATTATATATATATATATATATATATATATATATATATATATATATATATATATATATATATATATATATATAATGTTGAGTGTTTTGCTCGCTCCGATATGGCTATTAAAAGCAAATTTTCTATTTCAGAATTATTAAAGCAAATTTCTTATTATACTTTAGTCAAGGATATATGAGCGACTACTTGAAGGTAAAATAATTTGCGCATTCCTTAAAAAAAACGAGTATTAATTAATTATTCAATTTTATGGTTTCTTATTAGATGATTGTTTTCAGTTTACTATCACGCTTAATTACACTGATGCATAGTATCTGCATTCTACATAACTGCGTAAAATTAAAGATGAAAGGTTGTAGCATACGGGAATATTTATTTTTCGCTCCCCCTCTCTCTCTTTCTCCCTTTCTCTCTCTCTCTCTCTCTCTCTCTCTCTCTCTCTCTCTATATATATATATATATATATATATATATATATATATAGAGAGAGAGAGAGAGAGATAGATAGATAGATAGATAGATAGATAAAAGTGAAATTGTCCGTGTGTGTGCATTTCCCTACTAAACTACTCTGTCAATTTTCAATCTACAGACTCGAGATTTGACATAAGGAGTATTGAGATTAAGGAAAATCTTTTTAATCGATTTCCGGCCAGAAATTTGGCTGTCAAGTTGTCAAAGTTCAACAATGTAACTTTTGAAAACTCTACCAAACTCCTCTGCCAATTTTGTGTCTAAACACTTTAAATTTTAGACGTTGGTTACTTGGACATAGATCAAAAATTTTAATTGGATTTGAATCCAAAACAATAAATATTAAGGGGTCAAAATTGGGGTCAAAGTTTTAAAAAGTTTGACCTCTGCGGTCTCTTCCAAATTACTCAGCCAATTTTTGGTCTAAACATTTGAATTTTTACATAAAGTGTATTCAAACATAGGGCAAGCTTTTTAATCGTTTTTTGGCAGAATATTTGGCTGCTAATCAAAATTCAAAAGATTTGACTTTTGCAGTCTCTAGCAAGCTATTCAGCCAATTTTGGGTCTAAACATTTGAAATTTTGCATAAATGGTATTTGGACGTGCAGGAAGCTTCTTTTTTTTTGAAAATTTGGCTGCTAATAAGTCAAAGTTGAAAGAGTTGACCTTTGCAGACTACGAAACTCTTCCGCTAATTTGGGGTCTAAACACTTGAAGTTTTAGATGTAGGTTACCTGGACATGAGTCAAACTTTTTAATATATAAAGTAATGAATAGTATATAGGACCCGCGCAAAGCCGAGATGAACTGCTAGTATAGTATATATGTATATGGTGAGAATAATCGAAATAGTATTCCGACGAAATAGAGAAATAAAAAAGGAACAAATCAAGTCATGTTTTCATCAACGTTTCATCTTTATTACAATAAAGACGAAACGTTAATAAACACATAACTAGATTCGTTCCTTTTTTATTTCTCTGTCTGTCTGTCTGTCTGTCTGTCTGCCTCCTCTCTCTCTCTCTCTCTTTTTCTATATATATATATATATATATATATATATATATATATATATATATATATATAATAAAATAAAATGAAAAATAAAATACTTCAACATTAATTAAGAAAAGAATATCAAACCTCATTTCTTTTTTTAACAACCATAATTCTAATAATAACCAAGGAACTTCTCTAACCACTTTAATTAAAAAACTTAACTCTAATAATACCCCCTTCTCAATCAAATGGACTATCATAATAAAAGTTAAGTCTTATACTCCAGGCTCTAAGTCATGTCGCCTCTGCACAACCGAAGCTATAACTATAATTATTTCCCCTCAAAGTAGCAATATAATAAATTCTAAAAACGAACTGATATCTTTCTGTAAACATAAGTCCAAATTTAATCATGGTAATTTTGAAATTACATAGTTATTACTTTAACCTTTCAGATAGATATATAATTTTTCTTTAACATTATCGTTTTTTTCTACATACTTTCTTAATACTTTATAACTTAATAATCCTTTATTTTAATTCTTTATTTCGTCTTTGCTTGGCCGGTTTTTTTAATCTGCAATTTCCGTTTTAGTCTTTAAGTATTCCTATATATCTAATATATCAATCTACCTACACATTCATATCCTGTATGTATATTTACTTATATTTTACTATATGCATTTACTTACATATACTTGCTTTATCCGGAATTTGCAGATACCAGCCATCCTCTCCACCTAAAAAATATTTTATTTTATATTTTATATTTTATTTTTATTTATTTATTTTTTATTTTTTATTTATTTTTTTTATTTCTTTCTTTCTTTATTTTTTCCATTTAGTGTCTTTTAACAACTCTTGCTAACATTTTTTTAAGTAATTACCTATACATTTCATTCAGTTGATCTATTTTTTTGCCCTAGATTTTTCGCGCGTTTTAAGATCATTTTTTCTGGGTCATTTTGACATTTGCTTTTCTATTTTATATTTAATTCTATCACCATTTAATTTGTTTCACTCTTCTTCTCTGATCTTTCTTATTTATATTATGTCTCGGCAGCCGTGTGAAAAGCATATCTTATTTTTCTTTTATTAATATTATTGGAATTTTTCCCCTTTTCCTTGTTCATATTTGTGAATTATTCCATGGATTTCGGCCTTTTGGATTATTTTGGACCATCTTCCAATTACGTGATTTCCTTGGATTTTATTTGTGCAAATGGAAATTCAATTAACTTTCTTGGAGTTATATTTTTGGATTTTACCGTCATTGGATCATTTACCTTTCACCAGACTATCCATTCACGTGTAATCACCTTTTTCTTCACCATATTCCCTCTGCTTAACTTTTGTTATCAAGTAAGATCTTTGACTTACTTGCAGTTTCATCAAATACTTTTGTATGCAAAATCCTATCCCACATTTTGCTAATCCCTACCCTCTGATGAGAAGGAAAGTATTTCTTCAAAACTCCGCGGATTAAGGACTGTCCACTTATCAAGTGTTTCCTTTTCAGATTAAATATGTTTTTAACTCTTTTTCAAAGTGTTTGTTAACATGTTTTATTAACTTGTTTGCTCTTATGTATATATAAAATATAGGTGAAAATGTTTGTTTTAAAAAAGATAATTATTAAATCAGGGTTAAGGTTTCGAATGAAGCAGATTTCATTTTTTTCCATATTTTCCCTTTTGGCAATTGTTTCAACCATTTGTTTGATTAAAAATTCGATAATATGCGTAAACACTTACTTTCTTAAGTGGTCTTATGATTTTGACCAGGACTATATATATATATATATATATATATATATATATATATATATATATATATATACTGCGCCGCCAAAAAGAAAGTCCACACTTTTTTTTTTGGGGGGGGGTCACCCTGTAGCATTTGGAGGGAATGTTGGTTTTGGAGAGGTCAATCTTAAGCAATTTAACAACTCTCTTATGGTAGGGCTTTGGCTGAAGCACCATTCGAGACACCACAATGCTGTAATCTGTGTCACAGTCTTCACTGTAGTATGTTCGTGTGTTGTGTACTTCGCTCTTGTTATTTATTTTGGTTATGACGAAGTCAAGTTTATGCCAGCGGGATGATCTTTGATGACAACATTGTAATGTGTCGATATATGTATTAGTGTTGGGAATCGAAATTGGGAATCGGAAAAATCTGAATTTCTGAGGGTATCAGAATCGATATCAGATTTGGAAAAATTTGTGCCTATTTTCTGATGCCAAAAGCGATTCCTATAATTATCTTTTTTTTTTATTTGAATTTTTTAAAACAAAACCTTCCACTGCTTGTAGTAATAATAAAATAATAAATACTTATTGATTTTAAACTGTCAATAAAACTAAAATCTATAATCTTCAAGTGTGTTCTTTAAGTTTGAAAAAATATCTGCACATTTAACATGTGTTTTCACAGTAATCAGGAAAAACATAACTTTATAGTTAAATATTAAGGGATTTATAAAGAATCGTAATTGGCAATTGTATTGAAATCAGGGATTTAGTACGGAATTTTGTAAGAGAAAGGAGAAAAATATTAGAATTGTCCCTTCACTGGTATATATATATATATATATATATATATATATATATATATATATATATATATATATATATATATATGTGCAAGGATGTAGGGAGTCGAGCAGCAAAATGTTTGTTCGCATTACACTTGACAGTTCAAGACCTATCAGTTTGGTGACTCTCTTTTGAACACTGTCCAGAAGTGAGAGACTAATAGTAAATGCATCAGCCCAAATGTGACAACAATACTCCATAAATGGGCGAATAGTGGCCTTGGAGGGGCACAGGACACCTTCAGGCACAAGCACGTCTATTAACCGCCTGTAGTGTTTATGTGTGTGGATATTTTTATAAGAGTGTGTAAAACAACTACTGACAACGATAACAGTTTTTACCAAAAGGACGGATAATATTGTTGATGGGGTCAGCAGCAAAAGACACATACCTTCATAACGTTTCTTTCTTCATCCTAAAATTAAAAATTCTCTTTCATTTGAAAAAGAAAAGCGTGAAAATATGTGAATTATATATTTGAATATAATTATTTATTTGCATGGTGGGTCTTTTCTTGGAGTTTGGGCTTCATACAAGACTTCATTTTGCTATTTTGCTCCTTTAACTTTCACGAGCGTCAAGACCAAACCTTAGAGTTCACCACCCGTCTGTCTGCTAGCAAATTGGATATCGAACTAATCTCTCTGCATGCACCTCGAACTATCTGGTTACGTCACTAACTCCACATGACCAAATACACAAATGGGATGATTCAACTTCATCACATATATTTGTTTATGTTAGTTATGAAAACTAACATTCCTTTTAATCAAGTTCACATTTTGGTGAATTATTTTAACATAAATAATTTTATCTGTAAATACCTTTCGCCTTGATAACATTATTTCTATTTCTACTTTTACAAATATCAATAACGATCATTATAATAATCGTCCAGCTAACTTAGCGTTGCCCGGTCTAACTATGTAACATTGATAAGTTACTGACAAATAAAAAGTTTAAATCATTCGTTGACATCTATGCTGATGACACGACTATCTATGGCAACACATCAAAGGCTGTAAATGACAAAGTTCTCTCTGGTTCTCTCTCCTCTGATCTCGAGCATGTAGTTCAGTGGGGGGAAGACGTGGCTGGTTACGTTTAATGCATCTAAAACCAAACTCCTATCTTTACATCATCGACGACCTGATCCCCATCTGGCATCAATTGAAATGGATGGTTCTCGTCTAGGAGAAGCCCCATGTTTTGACGAGCTTCTGGGCTTGACCTTTACTTCTGATCTGAAATGGAACACGTACATCAAGTCTGTTGCAAAGGTCACTGGAAAGATGATGGGATTCTTCTACCGCTCCAGAAGATATCTCACTACTGATGCAATTCTCTATCTATATAAAAGCTAAGTACGTCCAAGGATGGAATACTGCTGTCATATCTGGGCAGCTACAAACAGCCTATTCTGCCTTGACAGAGTACAAAATAGACTTCATGGCTTAGTGGGGATGCCCTTTTCTCTTCCCTGCAATCTCTCTCCCACAGAAGAGACGTTGTGAGCCTATCTTTGTTTTATTGTTATTTTCATGGCAGGTGCTCGTCTGAGCTCCAATCTCTGGTCCCCCCTCACCAATCTTTTGCGAAAAACACCCGTCTAGCTGAAACCACTGTCAAAAATTTTCCCCACTCTTTATCTGTGCCTAAATCAAAACGTAGATTCCATGAACAAAGCTTCTTTCTTAGAACTGCACGCCTGTGGAATTCTGTTCCGTCTGCCTGCTTCCCACCTGACTACAACCTGGATGTCTTCAAGTCCAACGTAAACAAATTCCTGATGAACCGCCCCCTTAAGTAGACACTTTATTAAATCTCCACACTAATGTACTGTACATGCAATAATCCTTATCCCTGAGTGGCTTCTGGGCCTTGATAAGTGGTGACCATCTTGTAAAAAAAAATGTTATGATGTTAAATAACTGTATGCAATTAACTTAATGTGTAAATTATAAATAATTAAATTTAACTTTTATAATATTGCTATTTAAAAAAACATTTTCATATCAGTTTGCAATATGTCTATTTCCTCTTTTAATTGATATAAAAAATTGTCAGATCAGCTAGCATATATATTGGTAGAAATTCATATTTAAACATCACTTTTGAAAGTAACACTTACAAAAGAAAAAGAAAATGGTTGACTATAGCCGAGGTCAACTCTAAGGCTCCTTTTTTCGTAACTACTACACCGTGGTGTAGGGGAGGACGCCACTCCTATCCCAGTATTACTCCACTTACCCTTGATACTCACTTTATAATGCTGAGTGTTTTTATAATTGTTGTGGCCCTGGAAGAGCCACAAAAGGAAAACACGAACGCAGGCAAAATATATTGAAACAAAAACAGCATATACAAAGAGCAACTGTCACATTAAGTATCGCCAAGTTTGCAGAGTATGAAAGTATACTGACCACCACAAGAGTCGTAACTCACGGTCAATTTATATAGTTAGAAAAAGTTCATCTTTAGAACACGGGTGAGTTCTCACAACATTAATAGAAGAAACTACTTACAAAAATGGCAGCACACTTGCTTGGCGTGTTGGGTGCGAATATTGTAGGAAGAAAAATAGGTAAAGAACTTCTTTGTAGTTGGATTTTTTTCAATGCAGCATTCATTTGCATATGAGGGGACTAGTTGCTTTAAGAAGGATGAATTGAGGGAACAGGCTGATGAGTGTTCGACAGATGAGATAAAACATCAGAGCTGAGATTTGTTGGTGAGAATGTGCAGTCGGGTTAGCGTTAAGGTGATGAGCAGTCTCACCAGTTTTCCTTAAGGAATTAGTTTTAGAAAAGGGGCATCAAGTACTATATTTTTTTAGTCTTTGAGATCCAAGATTCAAACATTCTGAGCATTATGCAAAAATGACCGGGTTAAACAATTTTATTAAGTTATTTTAATGACCAAGAATTATCGCAATAATTAAATCTACGTTTATGAATTTTTTAGATGACGATTGATAATTCCTATTATTTGGATTCTTCAGATTACTGTTCTTATCTTGAGTGTTGTTTTCAGAATGTTTCGGTCGAGGTAACTGCCGGCCTTCTTAAGGTGTATCTTGTTGAACTCGGGAATCTGTCTGTCAAACTCAGCAATCTTTCTGCCAAACTTGGGAATCTTCACAGAATTTGGAATAAAACACTTTATTTAATTCACAGGGTTAGCAAGGGTGCATGGCATACTAGATAATGTACTTAATAAAATTCAGTTGCACTCTTCTGGAGGTTGAAAGTTCGAACCTCAGTGTGGACGACGCTCCTAATACAATTGCGAATTACTAAGAACTTCTAACAAATCACTATTGATGGAATGAGAGCATGCTGTCTCCGTGGATTAAATAAAGGTTTCCATTTGAAATTCCATGCAGATTCCAGAGTAAGATAGAAGATTCCCAAGTTTGGCAAAAAGATTCCTGAGTTCTTCAAAAAGATTCCTGAGTTCAGCAAAAAGATTCCTGAGTTCGGCAAAAAGATTCCTGAGTTCGGCAAGATACACTGGAAAAAGGTTTAAGTTTACATTGACAAAAACATTTTGAGATTTACATTCAAGATGAGATCCAAATAATCCAAATTATTCAAATTATCCAAATAATCCAAATTATTCACATAATCCAAATAATTCCAATTATTCAAATAATTCAAATTATTCAAATAATCCAAATGATCTAAATAATCAAAATTATCCAATTTATCTAAAATCAAAATTATCCAAATAATCCACATTTCGAAATAATTCAAATCATCCAAATTATATAATCTAAATTATCCAAATTATTCAAATAATCCAAATTATTCAAATTATCAAAATAATCCAAATTTTCCAAAAAATTCAAATTATCTAAATAATCCAAATTATCTAAATAATTAAAATTATTTAAATGATCATAATTATTCAAATAATCTAAATCATCCAAATATCTAAGAGATCGATCGAGAGACTAGCGGTTGATACACCAACCTAGATTAGCAACAATGAGCGAATGGTAGATTTGTGAAGATATAGGAGACTGGCAGAGGAGAGAGTTTTTAGGGAGCTTTTTTTCTATGCAGCAGACTTGGCTGTATCGTTTTTGTATTTGTCCCAGTTCATGTTACTTGTGAATGTTAGACCAAAAGATTTTAATATTATTCTGTCAGGTAGAGTTTATTGCCCTTTCTACTACAGAGTGAAGGTCAGTTGGGTTTGGATTTTTATCTTTGAACGTTAATTCAAGCCAAAAATTACTTTCCATCAGTTCAAAATTTCTAACGTACTATTATATTCCGTAGTGAACAAGTCAGCCATTTTAATCTTTTGTTAATAGTTGAAAAAAGAAAGGATGAACTACTGTGTGACAATTTATAATTTGAAAGGAATTGGGAAGCATTTTAGTCTATCAAAGTATTTTCTGATTTTTAAAACGTTTAGCGAATCCTCATATGTTAAATGATTGAAAGTTTGGGAAGTTTACCAATCAAGTGAGATAATTAAGACCATATATAAAAGACCTGGATATTTAAATAGAAAAACAATCAGACCAAGAATTTTTTTCACTTTCTCCTGGTAGAGAGAGCCCACCTTCTTCGCAGTAGCCTTGGCAATGCTCCCAATGTATCTGTTCCAACTTATGTTCCCTGTGAACGTTAGGCCGAGGAGTTTAAAAGAAGTACTTTCAGGTAATGTGTTTTTGGCCATTGTTCTTAGTGGTAGAGAAGGTTTCTTGTAATTATTGAAGGAAACAAGCTTAGTCTTGGCAACATTGAATGTGACCATCCATTTTTGTCCCCATTCCACCACAGATTGGAGATAGTATTTCTACTATTTCCTTTGATATGTGTTCATTTGTTTTCCCCTCGTGCCTGTTATAGAGCATCGTGCCAGCAGCAAATATAACCATCCCAGAGACAATTTTATCAGGGAGGTCATTTATGAATATTAGGAATAATAAAGGTTCAAGGATAGACCCCGAGGTACTCCCGCATTTATATAATATTGTTTAGATATACGACCGCTGAGGACAACCTGAATTTTTCTCTTACTTTAATTAATTACATTATGTATTCTTCCAGTGATACCGTATGATCTTATTTTCCTGAGAAGACCTTCCTGCCATACCTTGTCAAAAGCCTTAGATATATCTAAGGCTACCCGTCTACCCTCCCCTGCTTTGTCCAGTGAATGGTATATACGTTCAGAAACTACAGTTAAGATATCTGCTGTGGAACGGTCTTGCCTATATCCACATTGATGGTCGGTCAGAAATTTAGCAGCTGTAAAGTGATGGATTTAGTTGATAACAGTGAACTTGGAGAATACATCTGCAAACATCATCACAATGTTATACATTTGTAAGCGTAATACCATCCTTGTCCTCACACACATATTACTAAGATCTTATTGACTGTTTATTAAAACATATTTATGGTACAACAAATTATCAAGAGTTGTTCTTTGTAAATAGCATTTTTGTAACAGTGCACGGATGGCTATATGCAAATGATGAGCCGTGAACGAAATGACGTCACGATAAGAAAAAAGAAGACGAATGATTGGAGAGAGCCTGTTGAAGAAGACGATTACGTCAGGATTAGGAAATAAATGTTTTTGTGAAAAAAAAAAGCGAATTGGAATTTTTTTATGTTCTTTGTCTGCTTTGGGGCAGAGGCTACAGCGCGTTGGTTCCTGGACAACCTTATATTTTCTTAACTGAGAGTTAAATGTTGTTATCATTTGTAATACTAAGTCGTGCTTAATGGATCAGTAAACATGTTCTGTTGTCTTTAGATTTGAATAATATTTTGCATGAGTTTCTCCATTGTGAGGTTTGCAATGACATCACTTGGTTGCATTGCTAAGATCTTCATGATCGAGTATGATTTATTCACGGTTTCTGATTGCTTTTGTATGCATAGACAATACTTATTACTTAAATTATGCACTTTTGAAGATCACCTCTTCTCAAACCACGTTACCTAGCTCAACTTTAATCTCATCTTTCAGATGGATGGGACATTTTCTTGGAAATTGATAGGTTGGGTGTCTGGTTTCAAGACAATATGATATCAGCAAAATTACCAATTCTGTCCTATCGATCCGATTACGTTTCCAACAAATCATTAGTAAGATTTTATTTCTCAAATAATGGAGTGCCTGTCACTCATTTACGTCTTTTAGCGGAAAGTAGATCCACAACTTAAAATGTCCGTGTCCTATATGGTTAAAGATACACGGCATAATTATGTAGACACACTGCTTCTCCTTAGATCATTGAAATTAAGCAACGTTGAGTCTGGTCAATACGAAATGAGTGACCAAGCTCTGCAAAAACTGTGAAAACTAGCATACTAAAATTCTATATCGGATATACTAGGCGCTGTATATGGGGAAAAGCGACACTTCTCTACATAAATTAATGCTGTCAAAATGTCAGTTTCCCTGATCAAATCATATATATGCAACTGGGAACCGCTTGTGAATTTTATATTCCCTAGAGACTTCCTCCTTCAGAGGAAAATTATTCAGGGTGAACGCTGCACCCAACATACAGATAGGCATGTAATACTGATGGATATCGGATTCAGTATATGAAGTTCATTCATAAACTTTCCAACATCATTAAACAAACAAAAAAAAAACTTTAACATTTTAACGAGGGAGACTGAAACCGATAGAGGTTATATTTTTTAGGCCTGGATCCCTGAACATCTCTACATAAATGGCCTTGAACTTACTATATTTGTAAATAAATAAAACTAAGTGATCTTTCATCGATTTCTATAAACAGACTTTCATTCTATTTATCAATCTATCGCAAACACTTACAAACATAGAAACAGGCAGGTGTTTCACATTATATTTTCCTAATCTCCAAGACAATTAATAGTAGCCCCCTCATCAAAGTTACACCGTGCATTGTTTGGAGTGAAAATGCAATAACAAAAAAATAAGAAATGTATGTTTTATTAAAGAGGATGTAATTTGCTACAAAAGACTTAGACTTGTTCGAATGTGCAAAGGAATACCATAAATATTAAATGCGTCTTTTTATGGCACTCACCAACAAATGAGTAACCATATCTTGAATGAAAACTAAATGGTAAACTCGAATATTCAAACTCAATACTACAGAAACACCCAAAATTGTAATAGTATAGTTGCGGCTCCATGCAAATATCAAATTTCTATTAGTAATAGATATGCGTTTTTCTATAGAAGCACTCCAAAATTTTCAGCAGATTCTCAAAAAAGGTCGATAAATCAAAAAATGTTAATGATTCCTGCTTCCAGATATTTGTGAATAGGTTCTAGAGATGCATGCCATTTCGGTTTTACTTAATAAATAACAGGCGACGTGTTTTCATTTGTTACTGTTAAAAATCTATTTACAAAATCCATCAATTTCAAATAACTAAAGCACTTGTTCATCCTACCTTCTATAAAATAAAATAAGAAAAATAAAGAAAAATATTTATGACGTTCGTACGCGCGACAAAAAAGAAAATATCGTGCACCAAAAATCATGTAAATTGATCCAGTAGTTTTATTTTTATAAACCATTCACCAAATAAAGCACCAAAATTTATTGTTTGAAAAATTACGTTCATTTTAAAATTGACTTTACATATTGTTAAAATTAGTTTTATATGATTTATGATTGTTCATTATGATTGTTAATTATGATTGTAAATTATGATTGTTCATTATGATTGCTAATTATGATGGCAAATTATGATTGTTCATTATGATTGCTCATTATGATTGTTCATTATGATTGCTAATTATGATGGCAAATTATGATTGTAAATTATGATTGTTCATTATGATTGCTAATTATGATTGTTCATTATGATTGTTATTTATGATTGTTAATTATGATTGTTCATTATGATTGTAAATTATGATTGTTAATTATGTTTGTTCACTATGATTGTTCATTATGATTGTAAATTATGATTGTAAATTATGATTGTTAATTATGATTGTTAATTATGATTGTTTATTATAATTCAAGATTTTATTTTATTTTATTATATTATTATTTATAATTTTAGAGAGTTAAAGTTGTTACGTTTTAGAGAATTGTTAATTACGATTAGAGAGTCGGATTTTCTGATAAATGATTTGTCGTATTTTAGAGAAATGTTTATTGCAATTCGAAAGTCGAGCTTTTTAAAAGTTGGCGTCTTCATATTTTGGAGATTTGCTGCATACAATTCCTTTTTGATTTGATTATATTTTTGTGTGTTTGAAAGTCAACAATAATATGAAGGGTGAGGTGAAATAATTGATCTGTTCATATAATTCCCTCTATGGGGAAAAAAATAAATGGAAGAACAAAAAGGGAAAGACAGGAGAGTAATAAGGAGTAATAAGGAGTAATAAGGAGTAATAAGGAGTAATAATCACGAAGTAAATAAAAACGAGACACGAAAAGTAAATAAAGTCCAAATTTTATTAAAGTAATAAAAACCCATTGCTTCTATTTCCCAGTAACCCTAAGTAAGAATTACAAAAGAATACAAAAACATACATAGAAAGGGGAGTCTCTAATTTAGAGACAATTCTAGAATTATTTGTCGCCTTGAATGATACTAACTACAATGGAGAAAACGATGCCAAAAACAATATCTGCGAAAGTTTTTTTATAAATGCTTTTTTTAGTATTTCTTTTCAGTCTTATTTTTTATATTTCTTCTTTCAAATTAAATTATCTTCTAGGTTGAACACTCTTTTTGTCTTCTTGGAATGGTAAATCATTATTTTTCCTTTAAAAGATGATTTCCTCTCTGAGAGTCTCTCTCTCTCTCAAAATCCTCTAGGATTTTCTGCCTTTGTCAATAAAACTTGTTGATTCAATGAAGAGAGAATTTCGTTTCAATTCTCTTCAAAGAGAAAGGATCTTCTTTCCAAATACGGGAGTCAGCCGAAAACCTGATTTTTTTCTTTCTTCTAGCCGAGCCGATCGACAATATAACTATCTATATTTCTTACAGACGGAGTGAAAAAAAAACACAACCGTTCGTCGGGTTGAAATATCTGGAACAAATAGTTAACTTGCTCAAATTAAACACAAAATGTAATAGGCTTTCTTGCTCTAATACTCTTTATTCTCTCTTTTGGGAACTTTTGTCGTTTAAATTTAAAGGCGATATTAAATAAATTACGTTGATGCTTTATCAACGGAGGCTCAAAAACGAGTCCTTTCTCTCAGAAAAATCTTCCTATACTGATCAAAATGGGCAAAGAAACTTCCTTCCTCAAACACCTTCTTTCCATCTCTTTCACTCCTGTTCCTTCGGCTGGACTGCTATGTGGGCAGGAATGATAACAGATAGTTATTATGGCTGATGAGTCACAGGCAAGCCTTGAGAGCGAGAAGGACTTAACGCCCTTATACTGCTTGATTACGGAAAGAGTTAAGAAAAATAAAATTCCCAAAAGGGTTAGTTATGTCTGGCCATGTAGGAATGACTAGTTGTTTCTGGCCGTGTATGAAGTGCTAGAGATGTAAGTCCGACACGAAACTAGGTGATGTCGAATGATCTTTAATGGTCGTGGAGAGTGTGATTTAAGAATATAAATGCATTGATTTGCATATGAAGGAAATAGTTGCGTTATAAAAGATAGATTGTGTTGGATAGCGGGATCTATATACCTGTAAGGTGTGTATACAACTACGTGTGCATATAATGTATTTTAAGTATGTAATAAATTTCTTTGCGTCGTCTAGTGTTTCATGATGTTCCTTGTAGATGTGTGTATAACTGCTTACATACATACATTACAGACATATAGATACAATTTCAACAGGACATATAACATTTTATAAACAAACGGTTCCTTACAATAAAAGGACGAAACATCTTTCTTGTCAAACAGGAAAACATTACTTTTATTCATCCGGGTCTTGGTTGAAGAATCTGCAAACAACTGCAAAGAAGATTCCTTTCAAAGAAACGACCAGGAGTCCCCGGTTATACTTCCAGACAACTTTTATTCCAAATGTTTTCCTATTGGAAGATTGCACGCGTCTTTAGATTCTACTTCTCACCCCAACACCCCGTGCAGAGCTATACAGCCTTGTCTCCAACGTTCCAACTCCCCGTCTGTCTCTCGTCTCTAACTATCTGTCTAACTTGAAATTTGTGTGCGCACGACCTCCAAATTCCTTTATTCAACAATTGGAGAGTACAGCGACTCGAATGTTTAGCAGCTGAGAGAACACATCGAAGTTAAGAGCTGGTGCGAATTGCGGCATTAGTGAAAAGGAGGCATGTCGATCTCTATTTGGATTACATTATCAACATCAGCTGATTTATTGACCTTTTCTTCAGATTTTTTTAATTAATAATTTTTTAATTATATTTCTTTATAATAGTTATTCTTTTAATAGTTATTCTTTTAATGGTTACTTTTTCACCGGGATTAATGATGATTAAAAAATAATTTTTTGATATTACTTCAAAGTATATATATATATATTTTTAAATATGAATAAAAGATTCATTTTTAAGACTAAGCAAACAGAATTTGATAAGATTGTTTTCGATTTTCATTTTCATTTATTAGTGTGACAAATTATGTACCGAAGCAGTATGTGAAACTTTCATGGAGTGGTGGTGGGCTAATTTTTTGATCAATTTTAATAATTTATCTTTCCAAAATGGTCTTCCAATTCACGTAAAATCAGAATATCAACTAAAACTTACCGGTCATCGCATTACTATTGAAGATAATTAGCTTTGAATAATTCAAAACCATATGGCGTTATAAACCTCGAAAAGCGCAACTTCTCCAATTTGTGAAGTCTAAGCTTTATTTTGATACCAAGATTATCATAATTGCCGGAGTCAACTTCAAGTTATAAAGGTTTAGTTCATATGACAAAAAAAAAAAACAAAAAAAACAAAAAAAAAACAGAACTAAAAGAAACAAAACAAAACAAAAATAATCAAACAAACAAAAACAAACACAAAAAGCAAAGAAACCATTGTGATTTTATTAAATCATTCGTTGACATCTATGCTGATGACACGACCATCTACGGCAACACATCAAAGGCTGTAAATGACAAAGTTCTCTCTGGTTCTCTCTCCTCTGATCTCGAGCGCATGGTTCAGTGGGGGAAGATGTGGCTGGTTACCTTTAATGCATCCAAAACCAAACTCCTATCGTTACATCATCAACGCTCTGATCCCCATGTGGCATCAATTGTGATGGATGGCTCTCGTCTGGGTGAGGCCCCGTGTTTTGACAGGCTTCTGGGTTTGACCTTTACTCCTGATCTGAAATGGAACACGTACATCAAGTCTGTTGCCATGGTCGCTGGAAAGATGGTGGGATCCTTCTACCGCTCCAGAAGATATCTCACTACTGATGCAATTCTCTATCTATATAAAAGCCAAGTACGTCCAAGGGTGGAATACTGTTGCCATATCTGGGCAGGAGCTGCTAAAAACAGCCTATTCTGCCTTGACAGAGTACAAAATAGACTTTGTGGCTTAGTGGGGATGCCCTTTTCTCTACCCTGCAACCTCTCTCCCACAGAAGAGACGTTGCGAGCCTATCCTTGTTTTATCGTTATTTCCATGGCAGGTGCTCATCTGAACTCTGGTCCCCCCTCGCCAATCTTTCACAAAAAACACCCGTCTAGCTGAATCCACTGTGAAAACTTTCCCCCACTCTATATCTGTGCCTAAATCAAAACGCGGATTCCATGAACAAAGCTTCTTTCTTAGAACTGCACGCCTGTGGAACTCTGTTCCGTCTACCTGCTTCCCACCTGACTACAACTTGGATGTCTTCAAGTCCAATGTTAACAAATTCCTAATGAACCGCCCCCTTAAATAAACACTTCATCAAATCTCCACACTAACGTAATGTACTTGCAATAACCCTTATCCCTGAGTGGCTTCCGGTTCTTGATAAGTGGTGATCACTGTGTAAAAAAAAAAAAAATCCTGACACATAAAAAAAAAACAAAAAAAAACGACGAACTTGAAAAGACATTGCTTTCGCCAGGTATTGCAATAAGCGTCACTTCATTTTTATGAGAAATATCACTTATTAAATCTTGTAGTCCGTTAAAAACGAACAAAAATTATAGCCCGTTGACTTAGAATGGACGCTTTATTCCAAGCTTCTACAGTAAATGTGATATTGTCTTTAACTGTGCATCAAACAGATACCATAATACTTAGTTTGCTGCACTTCATCATAACAAAGGTACATACAAAATTTCATCTCGGTAGTTTCCGAGAAAAACTGAAATGAGCAGACCAAGAGAAATATAATATGTACTAACAGTTCAGCCCAGCTTTGCTCGGGCCATATGTGTTGTTCATAACTTTATGTGCATATATATATATATATATATATATATATATATATATATATATATATATATATATATATTAAAAAGTTTGATTCGTGTCCATATAACCTACATCTAAAATTTCAAGTCTTTAGACCCAAAATTGGCGGAGGAGTTTAGTAGAGTCTGTAAAGGTCAACTCTTTCCACTTTGTACCTCTTGGAAGCCATTTGTTCGCTCCAAAATATATTAAAAACCTTGTTGCATGTCTGAATACCATTTATGTAAAATTTCAAATGTTTAGACCGAAAATTGACTGAATAGTTTGCTAGAGACCGAAAAGGTAAAATCTTTTTAATTTTGACCCCTTGGTAGCCAAATTCTCGGCCAAAAACCGATTAAAAAGGTTGCCCTACTTTATGTAAAATTTTAAAAGTTTAGACCCAAAAATGGCTGGGAGGTCCAATTTTTTTTTTAAACTTTTACCCCAATTTCGACCCCTTAACATTTATTGTTTTTGGCTCAAATCAAATTAAAAAGTTCGATCCATGTCAAGGAACCTATATCTAAAATTTCAATTGTTTAGACCCAAAATTGTCGGAGGAGTTTGGTAGAGTTTTCAAAGGTCAAATCGTTGACCCGTTGACAGCCAGATTTCTGGCTGAAAACTGATTAAAAAGATTTTCCCAAATCTCAATATCCTTTATGTCAAACCTCGAGTTTGTAACTGAAAATTGACAGAGTAATTTGGTAGGGAACCGTACACAGACAGACAGACGTTTTCACTTTTATATATAGACTAGACTTCTGGTCTGTAAAAAAACGCGCAAAAGTTATAGCCCGTTGACTTAGAATAAGTGTTTTATCAATGCTTTAATATGATTAACCTTATGCTCATTTTTGCATTAAATATTAACCCCTATTAATCCCTAACTGCGCATCGAATGAACACCATAATACTTAATTTGCTACACCTTATAATGAAGATCCATACAAAATTTCAACCAGATCGGTCAAGCAATTTCCGAGAAAAACTCTCAAGTAAATGTGGTATTGTGGTGACTAATCCCTATTAATCCCTATTAATCACTATTAATCACTAACTATGCATCCAACGAATACCATAATACTTAGTTCGCTACATCCTATCATAACAAGAGTCCATACAGAACTTCAGCTAGATCAGTGCAGTAGTTTACATGAAAATGTGAAACGGACAGACAGACAAACAGATAAACCAACTAAGAGAAATATAATATAGATGCTCCTCTCATAGAAAAGTATATTTGAAGTACAGATATTCAACATATTCCGTTCAAATTTTGAACAGCAAAATTATTTCATTCAAATTTACGTTGATGACCGATAATTTAACAGTTTTCCTTGTTATTGATTTGAACATACATATTTATTGGACAGTAAACATAACCTAATAAATTGAATTCATATGCTATGTTTGCATATACGGTGACCCCACTCCGCATGCAAAAACGGACAATTGTTAATAAAATGCAAAATCCTTTCCGCGATTCAATCATATTTAATGCAAATCAACTTCAGTCTATATCTGAATTGTACACCAAGTTTCAATTAGAAATGCCCAACAATCATTGATTTATCACCGTTCAAGGATATGCAAGAATACTTTGGTGATCATCTCATCAGAAGTGCAATCTGGAGTGGGTTATACACTTACCGGATCTTAACTCACAGATTTTTATCTGTGAGGTTTTGTCGTAAACAATGTCTCTCAAAACAACCCCAGACTATTCCTCAATTGAAGAGGACCATCATAGCCCACATCAGTTGCATCAAATTGTGCGTGCAACACAGAAGTGCACATCTGAATCGCATAAGTCAATGTCTTACTAGTTTTATCCCTCCGTGCTTTTTTCAATCTCTCATTCTGTGAGAGAAGAGTGCAATGACACATCATACGTATAAGGTTTCATAGGGAGCAACCCTAGTTGAAATAGGGGGCAGGATGGTCTGTTGTGTTATAGAAGATCCCATCCCTGTGTGTAGTTCAATGAATTGTTTTGAATGAATGAAGGATTGAAAAGCAAAAGGTCGTATAATAATGACGAAAACATACCGGTAGATATTAGTGAAAGAATGCAGATTTATTTACATAAATTTACATGAGAAATATTAAGGATATAAATAGAAAGAATAAGAGTTCGTTGAGAAATGAATAACGTTACTTGCGATTGAGGAGAGGCTGACGGGTTAGTCAGGAAAGCTGGTTGGTGGTCGATGCCACTGAAGCAGTCTCTGTTACACCTTGACTGCTTAAGGGTCCAGCGCAAAAGAGGGAGAGATAAGAAAGAAACAGGAAGTGACGTGGCTGTGTCCCTCTCCGGTCATCAGAGTTAAAGAGCGACAATTGAGTTAGCCTGGGAGTACTGTTTTGTGTCTGTGTATCCGTTGGTTGGGAATTGACATTCTCACAAATGTCTCTAATGATGCTTAAATAGAGGTGAAGGGGAGAAAATAACGAAATACCAAGTTCTTATGTATGACTTGAAAAGAAACTGGAATTCACAGGAAAATCTCTATCATTTCAGTAATCACATAAGCTACCAGGTTTATGAAAAACAAATTCAAAAATTACTCGGTTAATATACCGGTGAACCAAGTGCAAGAGCGATCTAAGCAATTGCACTTAAAGGGACAGTTAAAATCTTCAAAAGATTTCTCGATTGCAGTCACTGAAATAAATAGTGAATATCTAGTATCTGGTAGAATGCCACATTCCCAACAAAATAAGAAAATTAAAAAAAAAAAAATGAAAATTACCGAAGTTGTATCAATTCACTTGGGTTTCATCTATATTTCAAAACGTAATTGCAAGGTGCTATTTTAATAAAACTTATCTGTGGTTCCTCCGTGTCACTTGACTATGTGGATTGCTTCATACATGTGTGCATTTTTCAAAATATTTCAACTGTTTTCATTAACATTGTCGTTTTTAGTCGCGTGCAAACGACTCTATAAGTCACTCCGTTTTTCTATCTGTCCGTCGGTCTGTCGGTCAGTCTGTCCGTAACACTTTTGTGCTTGGCTTTTTTGGTTAAGATCAAAGGTCTGTTGTTAATAGATGCTGTTCTTAGCTTTTTAAGATCTATCCAAACATTTACTTAGACAGGATGTTAGTTAGGAGAGGAGAAGTAGACCTTATCTTGTCCCACATTCACTTGGCTAGGCCAGACAGACCATAAACTAGTTATGGCCTGGCTGAAGCTAGGAAATAGGCCTAAGTTAGTGGCTCACTGGAAGTTAAACACCTCCCTTCTGGAGATACAAGACTTCCAAGAGAAGCTAATAGAATTAATTCAAAAAGCACTAGTGGGGGGAAGTTACCGGGAGTAAGTGGTGGGTAGGTCTAAAAGCCAAAATTAGAACCTTCTCTGTCAAGTATGCCCAGTGCCTCGCACTAGATAAGGCCAAGACGAAGAAGAAGCTAGAGCAGAAACTAGCCTGGGCTACGGGGAGGGTGATAAGGTTAGTCAGGAACTAGCTAAGCAGGACCTTATGCGTGAGAATAGCGAGCATTATGAAAGTCATTATGAAGGCAATGAAGCAGTCAGCTCCAACACTGACGAACGTCGTGAAATTTCTAGGTGTGGCTCAAACAAGTACATCGCAAAGGTAAGACATCTGGATGGACGCACCCTGAAATCGACTCGGGAGATCTGCGAGGGGTTTCGAGAACATTTCGAGGAGCATTTTACGCAGCACCCTTATCTTCCGGTCCTTGAGTTTAGCAACTATTTGGCTGACTCCCCCCGCCTCGAGGCAGCTAGAGCGGCTAGTTGCGAGGGCCAGGTGATGGAATGGGAGGTTTTTACTGCGCTGAAGCAGGTCAGCTGTGACAGATCGCCGGGACTCGATGGTCTGCTATAAAAACTGTATTTGAGGCTGTCGCCCATGTTTCTGCCTCTTCTGACAGATGTGTTCAACCATTGGTTTGCTCAGGGATCCATCCCGGGGCAAGTCACCAAGGGAGTGATCATATTGCTGAGGAAAGGTGACGGGCGTGGTGGGGAAGAGTTAGACGATTACAGGCCTATAACTCTGCTAAATACAGAGTTGAAGATTTTGGCCAAGGTCCTGTCAAATCGGCTGCAGGTTCTTATCGGCGAGTTGGTTGAACTGGAACAGAACTACGCTGTGAAGGGGAGATCGATTCAGAATAACTTGCACCTGATCCGCACGATCCTAAAGGGAGGGATAGATGATAACACGGAAGCTGCACTGATCAACTTAGTTCAGTCCAAAGCTTTCGATAGGGTCGACCATCGTTTCTTGGCATCTGTCTTAGAAGCGCCAGTTTTAAACCGGACTTCTGCAAGTGGATCTTCGTGATGTATCAACAGCCCACAGCCATCATGTAAGTCAACGGAAAGCACTCAAAACCCTTTGTTATCTTTCGGTTGATTCGTCAGGGTTGTCCGCTGTCGCCCCTGCTCTATGGCCTGGCTTTGGAGCCCCTGCTCTGCAAGCTGAGACGTGAGAAGGCAAATTCACCTTTGATGTCACGGTCTTTGTGTTGAGCTTCAGAGACATCAAGATCGTGTCGGAGGTGCTCGCTCAGTATGAAAGAATTACATAAAACAAGACAAACCACAGCAAGTTGGTAGGACTGCGGTTGGGTGCCTGGAGTTGCAACGCCAACCTCCCGGAGCCCTTCAGCTGGATGGGTGGCCCGGTTCGGATCCTCGGCGTGTGGTTCGGACTAGATCTCCAGCTTGACAAAAAAAAACAAACTTTCCTTAAAGGGTAGAGCTGAGGCGTGAGCCACTTATGTCTTTCCTCTCATCCTTTACCGACTGACCATACTTCCCCTGCCTGCACAACACCTAACAGCTCTTGTCGAACTCTTGTCCTCGCTTCTTTGGGACAGAGGAAGACACTGGGTGAGCAGACAGGTCTGTATTCAACGTCCGTGTGAGGGAGGCTTGGGAATGCCGGATGAAGTGTCATCGAGATGCTGAAAGGCTGGCCTTCTTAAGCCACTATATGCAAGATGACCAACCGTGGCACCCTATGGTTACTGCCGCCTTCCCCGACCTCATTCTCGACCCTTCTATCAAGAGCCATCGCAGGCGACGGGGAGAATTTGCCTACATGAAAGAGTACCGAGCCACGCTAAAATGACTACCAAGGTCCAGCGACCTTGTGACTGCTACCCGTAGGGAACTCCACAGGGATCTAGTGAAGGGGGGTGCCGACGACCCGCTATACACGCATTTGGGTTGGCAGCAGAGTGAGATCCGCTCTGCGTGGAGCTGGGCGCCAGGTTCGAGTCATCTGAACAATTTGGAGTTCTCTCTGACCTGGCGATTGGCCCAAAATACACTTCCACGCAACAACATACAATGCAGTTCCGGGTTTTTGGAGTCGCCTGATTGTCCCCGTTGTGGGACAACGGTCATAGAAATGACTGATCATGCTTTCTTCGATTGCCGTGAACTCTGACGGTACTGGTCGTATGTCAGCGAGGTGGGGCTCGCATCGATCCTGAGCATTCTCACCCAATTACCGTACCCAATGTCGTGGACAACGTGAGGCCGCCGTGGGACTGGGAAAGACAAATGGTCTACGTTACGATCCTGGCTGTGGCGAGAATGGTGATTTGGATGTCGTGTCTGCAAGGTTGCCGGGGGGGGGGCGGTTGTCTTTTTCTGATCAGGATCTGATTGCTTTCTTTAAACACTAACTACGGGTGAAAATCAGATGTGATAGAAGAAGGGTGCATCGCACGGCATTTGACAGAAGATGGATACATGTAGCAAGTTTGTGTGTACGAAAAGGAGCCAAGTTGTAATATGTGTTCCCGGCCTTGGTGTGGAACGCACAGTTCCATAAAGTAAAATTAAAATAGTAGCCTCTCAGTTAGCTGAGTGTGTGTTCCATCCCTCCCCGATTAGGAAGCCTCCAAGATCCCCACCCCCTCCTTCTTGCAATTTTTGTTTTCACCCCCTCTTCTAAATTTCACCCATCTTGGAGAGAAAGAAATACAAACTAACCGCCATTCCTTACCCACAAAATTTTCTTTTCTCCATTCACCCCCATCTAGAGGGCATTCCCACTTAGAGACTGACCCGCAGAAGCGAGGTTCCTTTTACAAACCTAGTGAAACGGGCAGTCTATCAACTAGACGGGGTTGGGAGGGTCCTACTAATCTTTTTTTTTTTTTCACGCCGTCGACACAAATGAATTATTGTACCATTTTATTGTAATCTTTTTTTTTTGTTTTTACATATCAATAAAAAATGTTTTTAAAATTGGGAGCTAAGTAGGACGTCTCCCAGTATGGAAGGGTGAATGCGGTATTATGGTGAAAGAAGATACTAGTTAGGAAAAACTTTTGATTTTGTTTTAGTTCTGGAGTGACAAGGATGACAAACGACCCCCACAATCCCCCCTTTTGAGTTGGCCATGTGCCTAAGTTTTTTGTTCGTTGTCGATTTTCAATGTATTTTTAACATGAATAAAAGATTTAATATTTCAAAGTGTAGTATCTGTTCCGGCAGATACTGCAAGCAAAGACTATATGTGGGGGCAACCCCACATATAAGACCTTGGTCAATGTAGGGGCAACCTTTCATACCAATTGTCACTCTCCAGCTCCCCTACTCCCCAGGGAGCTGGTCCCCATTTCCCCTTCACTCCTCACATTAAAAATCGGCCTTGTGCCTAATTTGCTCGGTGGAGGAGTCAAATAAATACCAACCCCACATATAAGACCTGGGTCAATGTAGGGGCAACCCTTCGTACCAATTGTCACTATCCAGCTCCCCTACTCCCCAGGGAGCTGGTCCCCATTTCCCATTCACTCCTCCATTTAAAAATCGGCCTTGTGCCTAATTTGCTCGGTGGGGGAGCAAATAAATACACCCTTTTCTTGGCCTTTTGGCCAAGATCAAAGTGTAGTATCTGTTCTTACTACATGCTGTACTTATGCTTGTAACTTTTCCTTGGCCACATGGCTAAGATCAAAGTGTAGTATATGTTCTTAACAGATGCTGCACTTACATTTGTAACTTTTCCTTAGCATGGAAGGGTTTCCCCTTCCATGCTAAGGCATTTTTAGTCGCATGCAAGTCACTCCATCGGTTAGTCTGTAACACATTTACATTTTATTTATTTTTTTAAGCAAGGGGTATGGAGTAACATTTTTGTCCCCCGATTTATAAAGAGGGCCCTATGTTTCCAAATGATTGACGGATAATCGTCCATTAGTTTTTCCTGAAATAAATTTTGTCACAAATTATATTTTAATATATAAATGTGCAGAGTAAAAAAATTTTTTTCGAAAAAAAAAAAAAAAAAAAAGAAATTTTTTTTACTATGCACATTTATATATTACCGAAAAGGGGTAAAAAAAAAATGGCCAAAAATGACACTTTTTGTCCCGTAACATTTGATCCGTCCATTAGATTTTTCTGAAACTTGCCCAAAATGTAGAGGGCATTGTTCTTAATATAAATTCAGTATGGATGTCCCTGGCAAAAATCTGGTTTGCATTCCCCGGGGACTTTTAGTGCTGAAAACACCCTTTCTTCTAGCGTGTTTTTCATATTTCTCAACAAAAACTTGATATGTCTATATAGTGGTTTCCCATGTTGCTGAATGTAAATATACATGTTTTAAGTTGTGAAACTTCACTGTTTGTCCATTGTCACTGGTATTCGGCATTCAAAGTGGCTCATAAAGGGTCAAAAATGTACCAAAATTGCAAAAAATGACACGTTTTGACCCATAAATTTTGACCTATCCATTAGATTTTTCTGAAACTTGTCCAAAATGCGCAGGGCATTGTTCTTAATATAAATTCAGTATGGGTAACCCTAGCAAAACTCTGCTTTGCGTCCCCCAGGGACTTTTAGTGCTAAAAATGCCCTTTTTTTCATATTTCTCAATAAAAAACTTGATATGTATATCTATATAGTGCTTTCCCATGGTGCTGAATTCAAATATACATGTATTACGGTGTAAAACTGCATAGTTTGTCCATTGTCACTGGTATTCAGCATTCCAAGGGGCTTATAAGGGGTCAAAAATGTATCAAAATTGCAAATAATGACACTTTTTACCCCATAAATTTTTACCTATCCATTAGATTTTTCTGAAACTTGTCCAAAATGTAACTTTTCCTTGGCCACATGGCTAAGATCAAAGTGTAGTATCTGTTCTTAACCGATGCTGGACTTGTTTGTAACTAATAAGTAAATGTGTTACGGACGGACCGACCGAAAATAGTTTTTTTAAAATGCATACCACAGAATAGTTTTTTTTGTCATGTGCAAGCAACTCTATAAGTCACTCAGTCGGTCGGTTGGTCCGTAACACATGTACTTTTTATATCTTTTTATGTTTATTATATCACTATTTATTGTTTTTTTTTGTTTTTTTTTATTACATTTTCACCCCAAACAAGGCAAATTGCCACTTTGGTGTAGGGGGCTACTATCAGGGGCAACAACTACTGGGGTACTATGTAGGGATTTGGGCAGCAAGGTGTCGGTTCACGTTACACTTGAACTTCTGCACGTCAGTACTGTTGGGGAAGCAGGGACCTGGAATGGAATTCCAGAGTCTAGCGGTTCTGGGGAAGAAACTATTGGAGTAAAAAGATCTTTTACATCTAGGGATCTCTACAGTGTGGGGGTGGGATTTAGCAGCCTGTCGAGTTTGTCGAGGGTGCTCACGTCGTGGGGGCACAAGTGATTGCAGTTCGTCAGAGCATTCACCACTAAAATACTTGTAGAAAAGGCAGAGGGATGCAACATTTCGTCGATGGGACAGAGGCTGAAGCTTAGATGCCAGTTCAGGGCCTATCAGGTTTGCGACTCTCTTTTGAACCTTGTCAAGGAGCGAGAGACTAGTAGCAGATGCACCAGCCCAGATGTGGCCGCAGTACTCCATACATGGGCGAATGGTGGCCTTATAGAGGTACAGGATACTTTCGGGTGTTAGTAGTTTTCTAGCACGGTAGAGAGAGCCCACCTTTCTTGCAGCGGCCCTGGCAATGCCTTCAATGTAATTGTTCCAACTCATGTTTCCTGTGAACGTTAGGCCAAGGAGTTTGAAAGATGGACTCTCAGATAAAGAGTCGTTGGCCATTGCTATGGGTGGTAGAGAGGGTTTCTTGTAATTATTGAAGGAAACTAGTTTAGTCTTGGCAGCATTGAACGCGACCAACCACTTTTGTCCCCATTCCACTACAGATTGGAGGTCATCCTCTAGTGTTTCTGCCATTTCTTTAGAAATGTGTTCATTCGTCTTCCTGTCGTGTCTGCCATAGAGTGTAGTGTCATCAGCATATATACCCATCTCAGAGGCAATTTTGTCGGGGAGGTCATTTATGAATATCAGAAACAATAGAGGTCCAAGGATAGAACCCTGGGGCACCCCCGCATTTATATCATATTGTTTAGATGTACGACCGTCGAGGACAATCTGGATTTTTCTCTTATCTAAGAAGGATTTAATTATGTTAAGTATTCTACCAGTGATACCGTATGATCTGATTTTACTGAGGAGACCCTCATGCCATACCCTATCAAAAGCCTTAGATATATCTAGAGCTACCGCTCTGCCCTCCCCCGCTTTGTCCAGTGAATGGTATATACATTCAGAGATCACAGTTAGGATGTCTGCTGTGGAACGGGCTTGT
Organism: Euprymna scolopes; assembly: GCF_053919585.1. Lineage (NCBI taxonomy): Eukaryota > Metazoa > Mollusca > Cephalopoda > Sepiida > Sepiolidae > Euprymna > Euprymna scolopes. The sequence goes on along the minus strand of NC_136493.1, from coordinate 145,363,036 downwards.
CTAAATCCATATTGTTTGTCAGTCAGTAGTTTAGCATCTGTAAGATGATGGACTAGAGCATGGTTAATTATGGTCTCAAATATTTTGGCAAAAAGTGGGAGGAGGCTAATGGGGCGATAATTTGATGGGTCTGTCCTTTCGCCAGAATTCTTGAATACTGGTACAACAGAAGCAGTTTTCCAACAGCCCGGAAAGCAAGCTTCATTAAGGCATTTGTTGTAGAGTTTGGTTTTCGGGGTTCCTGAATATGAAAATAACGTTTCAAATTCCCTAAATCAAATCATTTTTGTAATATAAAGTGGGGGATCACTTTTCTGTATTAATTTAATATAAAATGATCACCCACTTTACAACCAGTCAGTCTCAGTGCCATTCAAGTCATTCTTCAGATCATTCAAGTTGTTTTTGAAGGATTCCAGTTATTTTTTAAGCATTCAAGTCATTCTTAAGGTCATTCAATTCATCCTTAAGTTCATTAAAGTCATTCTAAATCATTTACTTTTTCTTTATTTAAGTCATTTCAGCCCATTTTCGGTAATTTTAGTTTATCTTTAAGAATTTCATGTCAATCCTACATTCACGCATTCATTCATTACACGAGAGCATGCGACTAATGGCTATCGGCCTTGTTATTATGTCAATCCTCTCTTTGATTCCAATTTACCCTAGCCTTTTTTCAAAGATTTTCAGAGTTATTCCATAACTATTCCTAGTGCTCATACATTTATGCTATTATGATAACTGTTTTTTAGTCACTTCCATGTATTTATTTGATTTTTCGGCCTCCTTCAGTTTCACCCTGTGATTGTTGGGATGGCGAATTATACCCTTTGGACGATTGTTTTCTTGTAGACTATTATTACGTCCAGTTTTGCTAGGTTTTTATTTATCCGATATTAACCATTCTGTGACGGTGGTCTATTGGTTAACCTCACGAACTGACGATCTAGGTGTTCCAAGTCCGATTCCAATAAGTACCGGGTGTCTTTCTAGATAGAATTATGACTACAAAGATATCGGGGAAACCAATACCAACAATAGAATCTTCGGATTCATACGGGATGATGATGATGATGATGATGATGATGATGATGATGATGATGATGATGATGATGTTGTTTTTGAAGTTGCAGTATAAGAGCTAATCTTGATATAAACTGCAAGATCAATTCCTCTAACAAAAGGTTCGTCAACGAACGGAAAACAAAGCCCTTTTGTACATAACAAATTATATTTATTTAAGTGACCTACATCATTAAATGACCGAAAGTTGAAAGAAATAATAATAATAAAAAGGTCGGCTACTGAAAATATATTTTCAAGTGAAGAGAGCCTTGCTCAGTGTCTAGTCGACAGGAGAGAGGACGTTTTTCTTTGAAAAATCTTTTGGCTTCTCTGCAGTTTCCTAATTAGGGCTGCTCACCACAAGAGGAAAGAAGTATCATAGTTCATGATTGCTACATCAATACTTCAAGTTGCTATCGGTAGTCAATAAGGTGTGTCGGTTTAACAACTCATTGTGATACTCTTGGAACATTTGCATTTGGAATGGAACACCTGTCACCAAGCAATAAAACTTGGAGTGTAACGATATTGTTTCGTTCGTAATCCGTTCCCCCTTTTGCTCGTCTCTCTCTCTCTCTCTCTCTCTCTCTCTCTCTCTTAATTCGAAAGTAAAAAAAGAATGAGATAGAGCAGAGTTCATGTGCGCCTTGCCTAACTTTGGAATCTTCATAACGAACTTATAAATCTATACGGAATTTCGAACCGAACTCTTTATTTAATTCAGGGCGGTAGTTTGTTCTCGTTCCGTCAGTTATGACCGGGTAGAAGTCTTAAGTAATTCCTTATTACTTTTCTCAGCACTTTTATCTCGTAGAAAAAGAAATCTGTAACGAGTATTAAACCTCGTACTTCCGGAAAACTTGGTGGAAACGAAAAAGTGTTAATCATATTATTTGGATTTTGCAGGTTACTATTATCATCTTGAGTGCTTTTTTCACAAAGTTTCAGCCGATAAAACCTCTGACCTTCTTCAGGTGTATCTTGTCGAACTCGGGAATCTTCCTTGCAAGCTCTAAAATGTGCATAGAATTTCGAACGCAACTCTTTATTTAATCCACACTTTCATTTCGTCAGTCATAACTGAACAGACATCTTAATAATTCGCAATTGTATTTTGTCGTAAGCACTGAAACTTTCAACCTCCAAGAAGAGTGTAATTTTCAACTGATCTACTTTATCTATGGCAAAATGGGTGAAAACCCCTTTCGGAGAACCTTGAGTTCCCCACATTTTAGGCCCTTATGCCAAACTTACTCTGTACCAGATGTGTACTTGCCCTCATGGAGACATAAGTACGCATCTCAGTGAGGGCATATTTTTAAAGGTTGACGCTGTCGGCGCACGAGGATTGACAAGTGTTTACTAAACTCGGTTGAGTCAAAAATCATCCGAGGTCAGCCTTGCATGTTGACATCTGAATTTGAAAGACAAAACATGTGCGTTAAAACGTATGTTTCTCTTTCTCTTTCTTTCTTTCACTCTTCCTTTTCGCTGTCTTTCAATGGAGAAAGAGAGGAGAATTGAATTATATTGTAAAAGATAGTCGAAGCTGAGACCTTGACATGCATCGGTTAGTTAAAAAGTGACTTTTATATACGAGTGTAGATGTCGATTTCATCATTTATTACTACATATTATTACTATGCACCACACACACACACACACACACACACACACACACACACACACACACACACACACATATATTTATAGAAAGATAAAACAGTATTAAGTAATAATCAGTTTTAAATTACATCCAAGTTATCAATCCTTATCTTAACAATTTCGAAACATAATATCAAATCAGTACAGACATGAAATAATACAAGAGCAGCAAATGTGATTTTGTTAACGGAGGAAGTCGAGTGTTATATTTTTAAAATAACTTGGAAATATTTGAAAGTAAAATTTTTCCATGCCACATTCAGTAGATTATGTGCATTGTTTAAAAATTACCCAGGAAGTTATATAACACGAGGATTGAAATCAACACCAAGTAAAATGAGAAAATATATCTTCATTGATCAGTGAATATATTTTTTTAGAGTATGTCTATATAATCGAGGTTTAATATTTGGATTGGAAATCATTAGAAAAGGACGAGGGGAATTATATTTCAAAAATTATATGGTGATAGGCGGTAATACGATACGAGATTTTAAGGTAAGTCTATCTGAGGTAATATATGGTTGGAAAATATACTGCAAATTTTTCGATCAGTTAACTTTTTTACTTATGGGTATAAAATAAGAATATTTGTCTAGTTTGAAAGTCAGTTTTGATAAAGTATTGATCTTTTCCGCCCACGGTTTTTCTAATTAACTTTAACAGTCTGCCGCACATGTCTGCGTCTCCGTAACACGTCTTTTCCCAAATTAATGTCCGTTCTCTCCACGGTTCCTTTCATGCGTCTAGTATAGTCTCATTTACATAGAAATGGTGAGAGTTTGCGTTACTCACGCGTGATCGTCAAATATAAAAGCCTCTGCGAGTTGCCATTAAAAAAAAATTTTTCTTGTTAAGCGACCAAACCCTAAAAAGCACACACACACGCTATTCATGTAAGTTACGATTTTCCCTACACTCTCATTCCCTCATGGTCTCATGATCACAATCAGTGCAAGGGAGTAGTATTCATTTTTGTCAGATACTGCAAAGAGAAACGATGCAGGCTTCACCCTTATGCATACTCGCCTGTGGTTCAAGTTTCAACAGACACTCTATCAGTTGGGAGGCTACTGGCATCGAAATCATTGTTCAGCAGATTTGAATTTAGATAAATTAAACACTCGTTATCCCCAGAATCGCTTTCGTTACTCAATGATAATTTCGTCTATGATGAGGCACCCCATCAATTTTCACGGATTGTGGGCTGATCACTTTAGCAACACGATCAGTCCTGTTTTTGTCATGCACCTGCCACATGGGATCTTAACCCAAACGACGTCTCCTTTTTTATACTTCCTTCTAATCACCTCTGGATCAGGCAGTGAGTTAGCCTCAACGCCTATTATTCGGGCATGGTATTTATGTAGTATGTCAGCCAGCAAAGTAGAAGGTGAAACTTCATCCTTCGGGATGGCGTTGTGCCAGTAGACCGCTTCCAATATTGTACAATTCTTTCTGGCCTAAATAGTTCTATGGTATCGTTCTACAATTCCATTTCCACTCAACAAGTAGGCACAGCGAAACCACAAACGGACATCCTAGTTCTTCGCAAATTCACAAATGTCTTTACTTGTGAATGCAGGGTCGTTGTCATTCAGTATTTCCATTGGGAAGCCCCACTCAAGGAAAACGTTCTCCGACTAATGGATAACAGTGGTCGTATTTGACACTGCAGGAAGCTATAAACCGTGGTAGGATACATGAAGCTTCCATAGACCACATGAGATACCTAGCTGATTTAGACGAACGAAAAGAGCAAGAGATAGATGCAGTGAAATACAAGCATTGTAAACGATGTGGAGGCTCCCATCCAAGTGGAAAATGTCCAGCATGGGGTACCATATATTCAGCTTGTGCCAAAGTCTGTACCAACAAAAATAAGAAAGCACCAAGGCATGTGTCAACACTCACAACATGGAAGGAAGCAAATAGTAAACCAAGACGCCGAGAAATACAAAGGAACCAGTACAAGCATCAGAAGCACAGCAGCCGTGTACACTCAGTAATTGCCTTTCAGAGGGACTATGAAAAGATATTTAATAGGTTTGAACAAAAATGTCTTTTGATCCTATCCAAAAACAAAGTAACCATCGGACAGAGATATTCAAAAACCTTATAATCAAATTTCCCAATCTCTCAGGCACCCACTTTCTGAAAGCTGAAGTTGATACAGGAGTTGAAGTCAATACACTCCCGTTACATACCTTTCGGAAGATGTTCCCACACCTGATAAGTGCAGCAGGACAGCCACTCCCCGGTACAACAAAGGATGAACCAACTGTTTTAACAGCATATGATGGTTCTCACATTACACAGCACGGATCCATAAAAATACCTTGTTCACACAAAGATAAATGGAAGACTCAAGTTTTTTGTGACAACAGAAGGGTTTACTATCATAGGATTACCTTCGACCAGAGACCTTAAACTGGTAACTCTACATTGTGCGATCCAGGAAATTTCAGTTTCAATAAGATCCACACAGAATCTGGTAAATATGTACTCAGACCCTTTTGACAGTATCGGTAATTTTGAGAGTGAATATCATATTGTCTTGAAACCAGATAACTACTCTATTATACATTCACAGAGAAAATGTCCCATGCATATGAGGGAATAAATCCAGACTGAGTTGGAGAATATGGTAAAACAAGGTGTCATACGAAGAGTAATCGAGCCTACCAAATGGGTCAGCAGCTTGATTTATGTGCATAAAGGCAATGGAAAACTCCACTTGTTTTTAGATTCAAAAACTTTAAATAACCACATCATGAAATGTCATTACAAAATCCTTTCAATGAAAGAACTTGTACATAAACTCTTTGGTGCCAAATATTTTTCTAAATTGGATGCCAAAAATGGTTACTGGTCCATCAAACTCGATGCAGTCTCACAGCTGTTGACTACCTTCAACTCTTCTTGTGGAAGATTCTGTTTCCAACGGATGCCTTTTGGTTTGGTGATCTCTCAGGATGCATTTGTTCAGAAGATGGACATGATCCTGGAGAAGTGCCTTGGCACTCTAGGGCTGATCGATGATGTCATGGTTTTTGGAGGAACACAAGAAGAACATGACAAGAACCTTCACAATTTAATGAGGATTGCACAGAAGAATGGATTTTGTTTCAACCGTGAAAAGTGTGCAATCAATGAGAAACAGATTCAGTTTTTGGTACAATCTACGATCCAAATGGTATGCATTCTAAGCAAGGTAACAGGATAAAAATGTTACCTAGTCTATTGAACACGATCACCTGCAGGAGGCCGTTGAGAATCATCACATACATGGCACTTTTCATTCAACACCTGTCAGATCTCACATCACCATTGAGAGATCTCCTAAAAAAAAGAAGTGAAGTACCAGTGGATAGCAAATCACCAGAGATTCCTCCAGCAAATCAAGGATCTAATTTGCAAAGATATGTAGCTGTTGTACTTTGATCCTGCAAAGCAAACCGTCATCCAAGTCGACGCATCAAGTAGAGGACTTGGCGTAGCTCTCCTTCAGGAAGGAAACCCGATAGTATTTGCATCCAAATCTTTAATAGATACTGAACGACATAGAGCGGGAGCTCCTTGAAGCTTTGGCTGTGAACGATTTTGAACTTACATCTATGGAAGTGCGTTCCAGGTGGAAAGTGATCATAAGCCTCTGGAAATGATCAACTTCAAAAATTTGGTTGCAGCTCCACCTCGCCTCCAACGTATGCTGTTACGTTTGCAATGGTATGATATGATGATTGTATATCGCCTGGAAAAGATATGAACTTAAGTGGATGGATTCTCAAGGCTACCCAACAAAAAAGCTAAAGAAGCCATTGACTTGGACCTGAGGGTGGATGCTTCAATTTTCAACCCCAAAAAACTAGTTACTAGTTACACCAAGCAACAAATGGGGATGCCACACTATGTGAATTGAGGGGCATTATTTTAAGAGGTTAGCCTGACACACTCAGAGAAGTGGATAAAAATAAGAGACCTTATTGCCCTTATCGAGATAAGCTGTTGATTGAAAATGGAATATTATTATTATTATTATTTTTTTTTTTTTTTTACACAGTGATCACCACTTATCAAGGCCCGGAAGCCACTCAGGGATAAGGGTTATTGCAAGTACATTAAGTTAGTGAGGAGATTTGCTGAAGTGTTTACTTAAGGGGGCGGTTCATTAGGAATTTGTTAACATTGGACTTGAAGACATCCAAATTGTAGTCCGGAGGGAAGCAGGCAGACGGACCAGAGTTCCACAGGCGTGCAGTTCTAAGAAAGAAGCTTTGTTCATGGAATCCGCGTTTTGATTTAGGCACAGATATAGAATTGGGGAAATTTTTCACAGTGGATTCAGCTAGACGGGTGTTTCTCGTGAAAGATTGGCGAGGGGGGACGAGAGATTGGAGTTCAGACGAGCATCTGCCATGGAAATAACGATAAAACAAGGACAGGCTCGCAACGTCTCTTCTGTGGGAGAGAGGTTGCAGGGTAGAGAATAGGGCATCCCCCACTAAGCCAGGAAGTCTATTTTGTACTCTGTCAAGGCAGGATAGGCTGTTTTTAGCAGCTCCTGCCCAGATATGGCAACAGTATTCCATCCTTGGACGTACTTGGCTTTTATATAGATAGAGAATTGCATCAGTAGTGAGATATCTTCTGGAGCGGTAGAAGGATCCCACCATCTTTCCAGCGACCTTGGCAACAGACTTGATGTACGTGTTCCATTTCAGATCAGGAGTAAAGGTCAAACCCAGAAGCTTGTCAAAACACGGAGCCTCACCCAGACGAGACGAGAAATGAAACAATAATAATACCCAAATCAATGCAATAAGAGATATTACAATGAATAAATTATTACAATAAATAAATTATTACAAAGAATAAATTATTACAAAGAATAAATAACTAACGGATGAAGAAATGTAAACCCCAAGCAAAAAGTTGTGTTTTTTGTCATAGCATTTACAGGGACATAGACAACATAGTACAACAATGTACCATATGCCAGCAGCACTAAAAAACACAGAGTACTGAAACGTGGGGCCATGGCAGATAGTAACCACTGACTTATTTCACATTGAAGGTCTCAACTTTATGCTCATTGTGGACTATTATTCAAAGTTCCTATTTGAGATTGTTAAAAGAGTTCTCCAGTTATGAAGTTATCAAACTGACAAAGCAAACATTTGGAGAACAAGGGATTCCAGAGCGAGTGATAAGAGACAATAGTCTACACTTCAGCTCTATCCATTTCAAATAATTCGCAAAAAATGGGGCTTTGAACATCACACGTCTTCACCCAAGTTTCCACAGTGAAATGGTTTCACAGATCACTGTGCCTAGGCAGTGAAATCTGCATTCAAAACTTTTATACCAAAGGAAGCTAGCTGGGAACATTCCAGTTAAATACACCAACTAAAACACTAACTCTACAACAGTTCAAGCAACCATGTCTGGATATATCATCAAACCCCGGAAAAGCTTTAAAGATCGGACAGTTACTAATTGACATTTTATTTTGTATCATCGTTTCATAAAAATGTTCCTTTTCTTATCTTTTCATTGAAACAAGTATATGATAGTATGCAATCATTACCTCCCCTTAAAGAACTCTCTAATCAGCAGAGTTAAAGAGGTACAACCACTCCCGTTTGGGCAGGTTTTACGAAAAATAAAAAAACAGAGGTCATATCACAACTCGTTGACTATATCATGCATCTTGTAAATATATCATAGAGAATGCACATGAAATAAAAACGATTGACTTTTTATTATGTGGAAAGATTGTCAATATGAATGCTGCAACCAGCATAACAATGTTCCAAGCTGAAATGGCTAGCTGTCTGAGAGTCACTTCTTAAATAACCAGAAGCTAAATCTCATCAAACAACATCAACAATGTGGAGTGAAAACCATGTAAAACAGAGAGCTAAGCAGATTCTTCATCATATATATATATATATGTGGTCTAAACGAGATAACTTGATAATATTCGAAAGCAACAGGTGTAGTTCAATATCACTGAGAAGTAAATGTAATTCGTTAATGATCGAATATGTAATACATATATTTGGATGACAAAGCTACTGTGATTATTGAAAAAAAATTTTTTTTTGCTTTGGTGATACTATTGAAGCACGGGGTGGAGCAGCTGCTAGTGTGATTGCAAGAATTAGGGTTAAAGTGAATTTCAGGCAACTTTTAGCATTACTAACCAGCAGTGTTTTATTACTACTAACCAAGAGAAGAATCTATCAGACGTGTAGCATGATGTTTGTTAGTGAGCTGGCCTGTCAGGATTGAGATATAATAATAGAATGATAGAATGCATGTGTAATATGAGTCTTAAAGACAGGTTTAGTTCTGATGACCTCAGAAGAAAGATTAGATGTAGACAGTATAGGGAGATGTGTGCAGAAGAACAGGAAACTTCGGTGGTTTGTGAATTTTTTAAAAGAATAGATGAGAGTGCTTTCATTAGTAGATGTAGAAGAGTGGAAAGTCAGTTGGTAGGACAGGAGAAGGCCAAGAAAAACATGGGGGAAGTAAGAGGATGGATTTGAGAGAAAAATAAAGACTTGGCCAGGAATAGGTTCGTTTGGAAGTTAATTTTTAAACGCTATTGAACACATGCCAGTATGTAAAGCAGACGCTAATCTGATGATGATGATGATGATGATGATGATGATGATGATGATGATGTGTTACGTGAGTCTTAAAGACAGGTTTAGTTTTGAAGAATCCAGATGAAGATTAAATCTGGACAGTATAGGGAAATGTGTGCAGAAATGTAGACTTTTATAGTATGGTCACAATGAAAGAATAGATGAAAGTTCTTGGCTTAAAAGATGTATAACCGTTTATGTAGCAGGTTTAGTTCATATGGGAAGACCAAGAAAAACATGGGAGGAAGTGATAAAAATGGAGTCGAGGGAAAGAAGGATAAAGAAAGGTTATCTTGAGAGTCAAATTTAAAAAACCGAATATGATAATATGACACCTGTCTTTTAGTAGATCCACTTTAGATAAAAAAAAATTATATTTCAATTGATTATTGTTTTTTGTTTTTTTTGCATGTATTTAAAAAAATAGATGTTGGTTAATAGATAATAGAAAGAAAAAAAGATAGATCATACATATTTTTTAAATTGCTTTGGGTTGACAAGTTGCTGAATTTAAATAATGATCTATTTCAAGTAAAACATTTAAAAAAATTATATTTGAATTGCTACTTATGCGCATATGATATTGCAAAGATTTTCTGAAATATGAGAATGATACGATGGATATGTAATGTGAATCTTAAGGACAGACATAGATCTGATGACATAAGAGGAAGATTAGATGTGGACAGCATAGGGATATGTGCTTCATTATCTGGAGATATTGAAAGAATACCATCCATGCCATTGGAATTCGTCCTAGGTAGGTTGAATTGGCTTCCTCCACAGCAGGAAGTTTCAAAGGGAATATGAAATCCACAAGCGGTCTCTGGTCGCATGTATATCCAAATCAAGGGGAGATGACAACGTTAGGTTTTTGTAGTTTTTGCAGGAGGGTTTCAACGTCCTCTTATATAAAGCGCCTGGTATTCCCAAATGGTCACCCTTCTGGTACTGACGAGGCTCAACATTATTTAACTTCGGTGATCTAATGAAAACCAATATATCACTGTGATTGTGCTGTACATATTGAAAGAATGGTTAGATGTAGGGCAATTGAGGTAGCAGGGTTAGTTTGTAACGGAAAGTAAGAACACACATGGGAGGATATTATGAGGATGGATTTGTATAGGAAGAGGGTTAAATTGAAGACTTGGCCAGAGATATTTTGGTTTGGAGGTAAATTTGTCAAAAAAAAACCCCCAAAAAAACAAGAAAACGAACAGTACATGACAGCATATAAAGCAGATGTAGCATTGAAGATGTTGATAATGCTCGAAATTATGGAGTTTTCGGGCAATTTTGTATGATTGAGAATATAGAGGATGTAAATTGTAGAAGAAGGTCAGGAAACTAATTGCTGAAATAAGGAAACAGAATTCGGATTACAGTCTAAAATGGAATTCGATTAGCCCTACACTTTCTTCTTCTCTGCAATCTCTCTCTCACACGCGTTATGTTGCTAGTCTTATAAATACTATTATGGGTTATGTTCTTCGAAATTGTCAGAGGTATTCCCTGCTTCCTTTGTTCCAGCTTGTTTGATTCGTTGGTTTATTGGTCTCCATCAGTTTTATGCCTATGTAATACAGTTTCCTTGTCTTTCCAAAACTAAGTCCAATAGGTGTTACGTAGGATTTGTATAGTGTTCACAGTATAAGTGTTACGTGTGGTTTACATATATGTATTTTTAAATTATATATATATATATATATATATATATATATATATATATATATATATATATATATGAAATTAAGATGGAGGCAGAGAGACCGAGAGCCTCGACATTTCGCCTGTCTTATGTAAGCTTTCTAATTTGGTCAATCACGAGAGGGTCGAAATGTTTAGGGTTATATATATTAATAGGGGGGAGTCTTTATGTAAATTAAATATTTATATACATATATACAGTTTATGATGGTTGGAATATATATATATATATATATATGTATATATATATATATATATATATATATATATATATATATATATATATATATATATATATATAAAGTGGCGCCAAAAAGAAAATCTGCACTTGTTAGTCAAATATGAACAGGTAAAATTATAGAGGAATAAAAGGCAAATCAAATGAGGTATAGTTTGTTTAAATTTAGCTTAAATTTGCAGTTTTTGAAAAACTTACAAGTGTGGACTTTCTTTTTGGCGCAACTGTGTGTGACTCACACGAAAAGCCTCACAACAATACTTTCAAATGTATAGAATCACGCCCAAAGCAGAACGCATATCATTATAACCCCCAAGGTAATGTCTGCACATAACATTTGGTCTGCATTCAATAGGCTATTTTCCAGAAACAAAACAGACCCCCGACTGTGGCCTATTCTCGGTCACGGACCCAAATGCGGTCCGATACTGGTTAACCAGCTCCACATGTAAAGCTATCCCCTTCACAGATGACCCAAATGTGACCCGTACTCGTCCTTCGCAGGGGATCGTTCATTAGGTATCTCAGCGTAGTAGTATCCGTTGATCGATTTGGTCAGAGTCGATTTCACCTTCCGGTTGACATGCTGCGGTTTCGTCGATCTGTCACGCTGGACGTGAATAAATCTTATGCACACAAAAGAAAGACAGACTCGGTTAGTTATTCTACTGATTAATTCAAATAGATATACACAATATATACTTATATACAATTGTCAGTATTTTATCAGACTCCACTGATCCCCCCCAAAATAACAATAGATTGATTCCTCTCTCTCGAGATGGCGGTGGAAGGATGCAGGGAAGAGAAGAGGGATGACGACCCTTCAATGGTATTTGATTCTCTCAAAATCTCAGCTCGATCTACCAGTTTTCGGCGTGGGGGCTCGTTTATGTAGTGAGGTGACGGGATGGGTCGAGGCCGCTTCCTGGACCAATCGCAACTAATTACGTCACTTCAGGGGAAGCCCCATCTTCCTCGGTTGCACCTGCGATTGCAGGCCCGGTTCTCACGATCGAAAGGTTAACCCGTTACCTCTCGGTCTGGTAACTGCTCTCAGGGGCCAAACAACCCTGAGTCAGCACTTGTTGGCATCGAAAACGAAATTATGTTTCGTAACGTCTCTCAAAGTTGTCGCTTTCACAAAACAATAAAATTTATAACTCAAATCTTTCTTTCAGCAGAGTTTGGTTGCTGTCGTCCAGGCATACAATAATACTTAACAAATAAAACAATCATATCTTTCCGACATTCTCCTATGTTTCGGGAGTCTCAGTCTCCCCCTAGTATGGAGCCCAATCGCTCCCTAGGACGGTCACGTCACAGACGAACAATTACCATATACCCAAAGATGTTATCAACCGGGAAAGAAAGTGTTTTTTCCGTAGGTTTTCCGATAATGAATCGTTCTTGGAAGTGAATACAATTCAGAAAAGAGTAGGAAATTTGATTTGCATAATTGATGGTTTTCATATTACTCATTTGAACAAAATCAGAAAACGCATGTCGGACGATACTAAACACGGTCATCTTGAAGAGAAAGAAATCAGACGTGTTATTAACGAAACTTGTAATATGCCAATATTGCAAGCGTTCCTGAATCATTTAAATAGGAAAAGGAAAATGATGAATCTCATAGTTGTTAACTTAAAGAACAAATGGTATCGAGATTTTTACGGAGTAAATATTTAGAATACGGGTGTTACGGTAACTTACCAAAGCACACATAAACTTTCCCAGCTATATATATCCGCAGGTACTACTCTTAGATGAAGTCAATATTCCAGAAGACAGGCCAGACAACTGTATCAAACAGTATCACTGGTAACTCTTTCATTTCATTTGTATATGTTTTGTGCTACTGTCCTTTTGTTAATATACTTATCTATTCAATTCCTATCTTGTGTATTTTTTATGGTCCATAACAAGGTCCAAACTATTTGGTGTCGAGGACCTTTAAATACTCTTGGATATCCCCAAAGAATTACGTAAAAGTTGTAAATATTGGTTCAACATTCGGCGCGCGAGATTCTATTTTCGCCACACTTTGCTCTACTTAATGGTGCTTGGCAACCCACAAAAGAAAATCGAATAAAAAGTGTAACTAACGTACACTGAAACTGAACACGAGTCACTAAATTACGAGACTTATTTCTCGAATAAACATTATTTTTGAATAATACCTTAGGTAACAGATGTGTTGTTAAAACATTCGTGATTCCCTGAATAAGAAATTAAATTTTTTTTATTCCAATTAAATTTTTATCGTAATAAATGTTTATTTAAGTTTAATCATAGAAATGACACATTGCCTTTAAAAACGGAACAGCAAAACTGACACATTGCCTTTAAAAACGGAACAGCAAAACTGACACATTGCCTTTAAAAACGGAACAGCAAAACTGACACATTGCCTTTAAAAACGGAACAGCAAAACTGACACATTGCCTTTAAAAACGGAATAGCAAAAATGACACATTGCCTTTAAAAACGGAACAGCAAAAATGACACATTGCCTTTAAAAACGGAACAGCAAAAATGACACATTGCCTTTAAAAACGGAACAGCAAAAATGACACATTGCCTTTAAAAACAGAACAGCAAAAATGACACATTGCCTTTAAAAATGGAATAGCAAAAATGACACATTGCCTTTAAAAACGGAATAGCAAAAATGACACATTGCCTTTAAAAACGGAACATCAAAAATGACACATTGCCTTTAAAAACGGAACAAGAAAAATGACACATTGCCTTTAAAAACGGAACAGCAAAAATAAAGAATGAAATAACTTCAGCTTTATTTACAGGTTGGCACTTCAAAAGTTTAAGGAGAAAAACTCGCATTAGAAAAAGAAACGGAAATCAGACAGAAAAACTCGAATAAATTCTCTTTCTAAATTCAACAAGAGTAAAGAAATTTGCTTTAACTGACAAACAAGAGTAAAATTAGTGAAAATTAAAAATGTTTTCTAATAAAACACGATCTGGGTGCAATTTTACATATTCTTCGGACGAGGATATAACATTTTACTCCTATTTTAGAAGTTACGAAGATTTATATACGCTACAGTGCGTGAATTAAGTACGAAGGTTCATTTACTACTTGGAAAACTAGGCAATGTGTAACACACCAAAGTTATGCACTATATCTTACACTGTAATATAGGCCATGAAAGTTGTTAAACTTCTTACAGAACGTTTTAGTCCTAAAACTCCAATCTTTCATAAGAGATTAAAATGGATAAATTAAACTAGAAGATTACACTACATCAGTGTCAATCGTAAAAGTCATTACGACCATTTCAAACCGTCAAAATTGTGTGTAAGTAGGGGTTCGTGTCAGTCAAATATACTGAACCTAGACGTGGGGTTCAGAAATAGAAATAAGTAAACCTTACCATCCTACAAATAATATAAGATTGTTAGAAATTTCTAAGCATATACTAAGATTCGAAAAAACATCGAGGAATCTACCGAAACACGCATAAGAAAGGTACGCCAGAAGAAAAAAAACATCTAATTATCTTTCTAAATCAAACCAATTCAAAAAGGAACAATACAGTTTCCTCTTGTGTGTCACTATATCGATATAAAGATAGCACTTACAGAAATAAGAACCTCCTAACTTGTAACCGTATCGAGTACAAGAGTTCAAACGGCCGAGAAATAAAAAGGGTTAGTAGCTGGGTAAAAAGAACAAAAGCAGATTAACAAAACGGGTTAAACATTAGAAAATACATACAAGTACAAATCATAAATTGTACTATTAAATTAAAGTCAATAAAATTAAAGTCAATTAAATTAAAGTCAGTTAAAGACAATTAACTTAAAGACAATTAAATTAAAGACAATTAAATTAAAGACAATTAAATTAAAGACAATTAAATTAAAGACAATTAAAGACAATTAAATTAAAGACAATTAAATTAAAGACAATGAAATACAACTAAATTAAAGTCAATTAAATTACAGTCAATTAAATCACAATTAATTAAATTAAAGTCAATTAAATTAAATACAATTAAATTAAAGTTAATTATGTTACAGTCAATTAAATTAAAGTCAGATTTGACAATTATAAATCCACACACTTGGAAAAAGTTATGATCTGATAAAATAACCAGGACTATAACAGAAGAGGAAATCATGTTTTAGGAAGAACATCATAAATATAAACTATCCAAGGAAAAACATCATAAATATAAACTATCCAAGGAAAAACGCCGAGTAAAAACTTTCGTATTAAAGGATGCAACAAATTTATTCGGCACAAATTGGTTGCGGAAATTGAAAGTGTTTCACATGCTGAAAACTCCGGAACCTCGCCAGCAATGCAAAAAATTAATATAAGTTTAAAATAAACTTTTGGTGAATTTTTTTCTAGGGGCCTATAACATGAGACAAAATTCGAGTGACAAAAGGTTCGCAGACTAGAAATAACCGGGGTCTTGACGAAAATTGAGTATAGGCAATAAACTTCATCGACCGTCTGTATGAAAAAGAAGTCGAAAGAGATCCAAGTCTTCGCCGACGTTTTGACAGGACTTAATGGTACCTTCAGAGACTGTCACTATCCCTTACCAAGCACGGAAGAAATTTTCACGAAACTTAATGGAAGATTTTTAAAAAATTTACTTCGTTGACGCACATCTTCGGATACCGGCATGGGAAAATGTTCACACTGCTCCATATCAACATTCATTATGAGTTCGAACGTGTACTCTTCAGAGTCATGATTGTGCCGGCAATCTTCCAACATATAATGGACATTATATTGAGCGACCTTTACTTAGCAATTGTATACTAGTGTGATATTTTAATGTAGAATAACACAAGGAACATGTTCATAAAGTATTCTAAAAAATTCAGAAGTACAGCTCCAAAATGAAAGAATTCAAATGCGACAAAGTCAGAATAAAGTACTGAAAAGTGTTTTTCAGGACAGGCAAACAAGTGTTCACATCTTATATGCACGATTTACTGCTCTTTTAAACGAAGGTCTGAAACAAAGACAAGGGCTTATAGTGTACATTTAAAACCACTTTATGCAACATAGTAAGGGAACGCCCTATAATTCATGATTGTATCAAACGAGAAGCTCCAAACGATGAGTTTAAGAGACAAACAAAAACCCAGATTTGTGCAAAGGACCAAAGGACCGGATTTTTTTCCCTATGCGACGAAATACTGCTATGAGCGAGTAATTATTCTGGCAACACTACAAACGAGAATTCTGATATTTCTATGCTAGTCACCCAGGGATTGAAAGGATAAAAAACCTTCTGTGCAGTTATGTGTTTTGGGTGAATAATAATAAGGATATCGAAAACATAATAAAATCTTACATTACAGGCTGTGCTTTGCCAGCTAAATCACTTTCAATCAAGAATAAGTTTTTGACTAAAACGGACCGATCATGGTCCCGGGTGCATATTTAAACTTTGCAGGCTCGATGGACAGATTCTATTATCTTATACTGGTAAATTGTGTGTTGAAATAACCCTTAATAATAACTCCTTAGATGTAGAAATAACACTACAGAAAATATAACCAATTTTCTTTACAAATTCCTCGCCAGATTTGGGTTACTGGATTGTTTGGCATCCGACAGTGAGAGACAATTGACGATTTTTTAGAGATGTTCTACAACAATTATATTACGATTGCTCCATACCAACCGATGTATGACACACAGGATGAGCGCTTCATTGAAAAGAGCGCTGAAGAAAACTAGCGTAATACTTACTATAAGAAACCTACTATAATTCCTTCAAGGACGCTACCTAATAATCATTACCCTAAGTCCAGATAATGTTTGCACATACAATCTGGTCTGTCTTTAATAAGCTACCTCCAAACAAACAGAAACTGGACGAACAAATACTGTACTAAAAAAAACTACCAACCCGAAACAAACAGTTTTTCTGAATGTTTCTTGATTTAAGTTAAGTGGTTGCAATTGAGAAAAGAGTCAGAAATATGAACTACCTAATTAAATGGTTCACACTTTACTCACAAGAGACATTTGAACCAGACCAGAAACACCTGTTGCACGATGCTAACAGCGGTCCTCCTGGGAAGGAATTCATTTACAATAATTTTGACATGCTAAAACTACAAGCGGCACTATAAGGTCTTTTAAAGCGGAAAAATAAACCATTGGATTTTACCATCATTAACACCAAGGAATCAAAAGATGTTCAGGCTACTGTGGCGTTAATACTTATGAGTGGGTGTTATGCTTATTCAACCACGCATGCGTGGACTGCCACAGCTATAAAAAAAAAAGCAGCAAGTATTGTTTTAAGGAAATGTCAATATTCCAGCAGTCAGCCCTGGCAGTTTTGTTGGTAGCCCTTTCATTTTCATATATTTTATACTGATGTTATTTGGTAAGATATTGATTTACTTAATTCCTCTCTTGTCTTATTATTTCTGGTCCCTACCAAGGCCATAACATGGACGAAGTAAAAATTATAAGCAGAGAAGAATGGTGGAGTGTAAGACATTTCAACAAACCAACACATATATTTGGCGACAATAGTCTTTCATGTAGACCAATTATATAATTAAATCCAATCTGGAAACCAAGAATTAGATTGAATTAGATAATAGATTTCATTTATACTGATGAGTCTTGAAAAGACGAAACGGAAGGCGACAGTGGCCTAACGGTAAACGACACGGACTGACGACCTAGGTATTCCAAGTTCGAATCCAGTTCGTTCCACAAAAATCACGTTCACTTAGGATATTGGCAACATTCAAGTGGTCCCTCCCAATGTCTAGAAAATATCGGGGAAACCAATGCCAATAATAGAATCTTCGTATTCAGATGATGATGATAATGATGACGATGAAAACACGAAATAAGCCTGCTTGTAAATATTTAATTAGTTAATAATTATGGTAATCCCCTTTAATAAAGAGAGAAAACTTTAATTAAGGCAACATGTGGAAGTAACGTTATTGTTCTTTCCCATTGATCGAATACTTTATATATATTATATAATTGCTGGTACGATGTTGTATAAAAAACGTATTTATACGTCTCAATTGTGCAGCTGATTCATCGGGTATGGGGTTAACGACGTTAGTTTACAAAACCAAGAGTTGCAAGTTCAAACCCGTTGGTAGGTAGACCAAGTATTTGAAAAGAGAATACGTGTTTGTCTATAAATAAATAATATTTTATTATTTAAAATATGCTAGCAGTCCCTATCCAGTGCTGTGTGTTATAAAAGTATAACTTTATTAATAAGAAAATTAATATAGATATTTCATTTAACAAAATAAACCCAAGGAAACATAAAAGAAAAACCGACATTTTTAAATATTGCATCATAAGAGAAGAAAGAGAAAAGGCGAATGTAACAAAACTTATGCCTCGCTATCTTCAATTAGACAAGGTTGCGCATTAATATGAGAATTAAAAAAAAAATTCTTATCAGTTTGTTCAAGTTAGGGATTGAGCATCTTACCGGATGCCAAAGGTTACTCACTAACTTAGATATTCCAACAGAGAGATCTTTTTAAGATTTTGACCGCCCCATTTAAGTGCAATTGTTTGACTCTCTCTTGCACTTGGTTTCCTGGGTATATTTACCAGGTAGTTTTTAAAATTCTTTTTTGTGAGTCCATTTGCTCCTGGAATGATGAAGATCTTCCTTATATTCCAATTTCTTTTCATGTTGTACATAAAACCTTGGTATTTCGTTATCTTTTCACTTTTAGCTCTGTTTAACCCGTCATCATTGGTATTTCGTTATCTTTTCACTTTTAGCTCTGTTTAACCCGTCATCATTGGTATTTCGTTATCTTTTCACTTTTAGCTCTGTTTAACCCGTCATCATTGGGAACACTAACTTCTACTAAGGTTGCTTCTTTCTTGTTCTTGTCTCATATCACAATGTTAGGTTTTATGGCTCCGTTTTCCAGGTATATAGCTGTAGGAATTGAATAGTCATTATGGATGGTGCATGACTTTTTCTGCTGCATTCGATATTCGACTTTTACAGATCGTCAAATTGAGAGATTTACACGATTCATTATGTTCCATTATGTATGAGGTTTTGTTATGCATTAAAACATGCAATAACAACACCAAGCAAAAAAAAAAAAAAAAAAAAAAAAAAACAAGACCGATAAGGAACATTCAACATTTTGGATAGCTTTTATGCACAATAAAATGTGAGTGTTAAAAAGTTCAGTTTTATGCTTGGAAGGAAAGAGAAAGGAAGAAATTGAAAGACGAATATTTTTAATGGAACTTATTTCTTTCGCTGGGGGAATATCTTCTTTCCAGATTTTGGTAGTTTTGTAGAAATCCTTAGCAGAGACGTGTTGTCAGCTTTAACTTTAAAGCGGATCTTTTTCTCGCCTGACATTGTGTCTGTCACTTCTTTTCTCTTGGTCCCTTTTCTGTCTTCTCTCCCTCGATTCACAAAACCTCGGCTGTTTATCTCTCCCAACCGGTTCTCACAACATTTCGACTGTCCATACCTTATTTTAGACGCGCACACTTCCCATTGGCCAGATTTATTTCTACATTTTTTTTTTTGACGGAAAGGATGCATGGAGCCGATGCGCAGAGACGCTTTTGTACACTTCGTATATAATAGCCGACGAGTCGATATCCGGTTGGGAGTTTTATCACTGTTATTCATGATCCCCACACATGACAGTTTTCTGAGACTTACTATTTCTGTGCTGGCTCATGACAAATCTGAAGCAGGCGTTTTGTTTGCGACACCATCATTTAAAGTTGTCGTACAGGGTTCATGGGCTCCCTCCATCCGGTTTGTTATTTCAATAGAGCATCTCTTTTCTAAATGTATTGCTTTCATTACGGCTGAGAAACTCGATCTACCTCCGATATGGTAATCTTCTAGAATATTAGAGGTAGGTTAATATTAAATAGATGAACACTTCTGCATTTAAACATAAATTAACCGTCAGGCAGTTCACTAATTTATTCTCATACAGTAATGTAAAATGAATTCGATCGGAAAATAATTTTTGTTTTTGTAAAGAACACAGGATGATAATTGCTGTAATTGACTGGTTATTCAGAATAAAATATTGATTATATATATATATATATAATTATCATTTCCTGCGCTGAAGATTGAATAAACATGCAACACTAGTGCCTGTAGGCAATGAGAATAAATATTTATGGAAAAATATTGTTATATAAAGTCAATGCAGACGCCTATATGCCGAGACTCTTCAAACTTTGGATAGACAACGTAGCTAATGGAAGGCACTATGTCTTCCAACAAGATTCGGCACCATGCCATAAAGCTATCAAAAGCCAGGATTGGATGACCGAGAATTTCCATGATCATGTCACATCAAACTTATGGCTTCTCACCAGACCTTAATCTTTTAGATTATTACGTGTAGGGCGTGGATGGAAAGGAATAAGCATCCTCATAACACTAAATCCTCTCTGACGGAAGCAATAGCTCGAGCAATTGAGAGCATGAACAAAGACCACCTGATCAAAGCTTGCAGTCGTTTTCGAACTCGAATTGAGTCGGTGATAGAAGTCAAAAGAGGATATATCCATATATCTATAAAAGTGAAATTGTGTGTGTGTGTACATTTCCCTGCCAATTTTAAGTCTACAGACTCGAGATTTGACATAAGGAGTATTGATATTTGGTAAAATCTTTTTACTCGATTTACGGCCAGAAATTTGGCTGTCAAGGGGTAAAAGTTCAGCGATTTGACCTTTGAAAACTCTACCAAACGCCTCCGCCAATTTTGGGTCTAAACGATTGAAATTTTAGATGTAGGTTCCTTAGACATGGATCAAACTTTTTAACTTAATTTGAGCCCCCCCCAATAATTGTTAAGGGGGGGGGTCAAAATTGGAGTCAAAGTTTTAATAAATTTGACGTCAAGCTAATTTTTGGTGTAAACATTTGAAATTTTACATAAAGTATATTCAGAAATACAGCAAGCTTTTTAATCGGTCTTTGGCCGAAAACTTGGCTGCGAAGGGGTCAAAGTTGAAAAGATTTTAACTTTGCGATCTCCAGCAAACTATTCAGTCAATTTTGGGTCTAAATATTTGAAATTTTACATAAATGGTATTCAGACATGCAGCAAGCATTTTAATCAGTTTTGGGGCGAAAATTTGAAAGAGTTGCCCTTTGCAGACTCTACCAAACTCCTGCGCCAATTTTTGGTCCAAACACTTGAACTTTTAGATGTAGGTTATTTGGACATGAGTCAAACTTTTTAATATATATATATATATATATATATATATATATATATATATATATATATATATATATATATATATATATATGCATCAACTTATGAACAGTACATAAGGCCCGAGCAAAGTCGGGCTGAACTGCTAGTACAGAATAAAACGTAAATATATCTATTTGTTTTGTTACAAGAAATTATAAATTTTTCACCGATTTAATTATCTTGCTTTCTGTTTTTGTAAAAGTGTTTAAGGTGCTCTCAGATACCTTATGCACCCTGCATATATATTTATATATATATATATATATATATATATATATATATATATATATATATATATATTTCTATGAATTCTTTTGTGTGTATTGATATTCATATTAAAAACTTTTTTTATTTAAAAATAAAATACAACTTTGTTATACATGGGTCAGGAAATTGCATTTACCTGCAAAAGATCTAACTAATTTGCATATTCTTTTAAACATTTATTTTAATTAATTCCCTATTAGTTTTTCGATTTCCTTAATTAATGAGCATTTTTACGTGTAATTATATTCATTTAGATATTCTACATGGTTTATACTTGCGTAATATTTGCGTAAAAAGTTTATATCTATATAATTATAAAACTCAAATGACCTTATAACGATGTATGTAACCCACTTTCCGGTTTACGACATCCGGTTGCGCAAGCGCTCATAACCTGCGCACTGTACTATTAACGTTATTATTTCGAAATTATTATTTAACATGGGAAGAGTGGGGTTTAAAATAACTTAGACGTAATACAGAAATGAATGATGTAAAAAGAAAAAGCTGACAGTATTAACAATTGTTTATTTGGATAATTTAAACGCGAAAGTAAAACAAAAGAACAATTGGGACGCTGAAATATTAACGTTATTATTTCGAAATTATTATTTAACATGGGAAGAGTGGGGTTTAAAATAAACAACAAACAAAAGAACAATTGGGACGCTGAAATATTAACGTTATTATTTCGAAATTATTATTTAACATGGAAAGAGTGGGGCTTAAAATAACTTAAAGGTAATACAGGAATGAATGATGTAAAAAAAAGAAGAAGATATATCAAAATTTGAATTTAACTATAAGTATTATGGTATCTGTTCAGTGCACATTTACCTATAAGTATGGCCAACCACTTATAATTCAGTAACAGTATTTTTTTTCCAAAATAATCAATTATAATAAACAGAACGACTCATAGAAATCTATCTATATTCCTTTTTCATTTTAATATACTTTCATAGAAATGTTTCTGTTATGTCAACCCCCCTCCCCCCAAAAAAAACTATTTTCTTTACGTCACAAGTGTCACGCTCGTACATGAATTCCATAGCTAATATAACATACTGACCAAACGGGTCACGGGTAGTCTAGTTAAACATAAACCTCTTTCTATATATATATATATATATATATATATATATATATATATATATATATATATATGCGTAATTTTTTGATTCATCCAGCCTTGACAGACGTGTTTCAAATATTATCTCTAGTACTTTTCTTTTAATGATTTGGAATTCATTCCATTTGCACTTTTTTCCAAGGAACTCTGCCTTTTGGATGATTTTGGACCATTTGAAATTTACCCAGTGGATTGAAATTTTAAATTCGACCGTTTTGGATTTTACCATTTTTGGATTTTTACCCTTCACCGGACTATCCATTCATGTGAAATCTTTTTATTATTTTTCTTTTGCCTACTGTTCCCCTTACCTCACCCTTTTTTTTTTAACCAAGTAAGATCTTTGACTTACTTGTAGTTTCATTAAATACTTTTATATGCAAAACCGATCCTGCATTTTGCTAATTCCTGCCCTCTGATGAGAACGAGAGTATTTCTTCGAAACTCCGCGGAATAAGGACTATCCACTTATCTTGTGCTTCCTTTTTTTAAAATTAAATATGTTTTTAACTCTTTTTCAAGATGTCTTTTAACATATTTTATTAATCATTTGTTCATATATGCGTATATATATATTTGTTTTAAAAAACATTCTACTAAACTTCCCTGTCAGTCTTTAGTCTACAGACATGAAACTTAATATATAATACGAAACTTTATATTTGGAGTTTAATCGGGAAAATCGAGGCAAAAGTGTGAAAATTAAAAAATGGAATTTGCCAGGTGAAGGTTGGACGACGATATTATGAATATGCACACGTAATGTAATAGCTATTAGTTCATGTTTTAATTTTAGCCTTGAAACAAACATAGCTCAGTCAATAACGTCAAAGGAAAAAGTAAATCATGAGCTAAACGTTTTGGTTTCGATTCTCGGTGGTGGCACATGAGTTATGCATTTATTTATTTATTTTCTTTTTTTTTACTTTTTAAGTCATTACTATATATTGGGTCCAATATAATATAATAATAAATACAAAATCTACATTAATCAAAATATTACATTTAAGCGTATTTTACAACCTGACAATGCTGGACAATGCTGGGCGCCTGCTAGTATATATATATATATATATATATATATATATATATATATATATATATATATATATATATACATATATATACATATATATATATATATATATATATATATATATATATATATATATATATATATATATATATATATAAAGCAGGTATGGTTTAAAGATCCCAAAGTTCCTACTATGAAAAATGGGTTAATGTGTTGCTTAACAATTAGTTTTAGATAACAGTCTTCAACAGGTGGAGTGGTCACTTTTTACTACAGACAATAATAACATGCGATATATTTGCTTATATTACGGGTAGCTTAAATTCTATTTGTCAAATTAACATCAAATTAACTTTCATAACAACTATTAAATATAAATATTTCAACTTATAATTTTTCACAGCTTTTAAATATTTTTATCTAACAATATACTTTTACCAATCACAATAATCGACCATTTTAATAGTTTCCGGAGTTTTCCGGTAAATTAACAACATTACACTCCTTCCAGTTTATTTCATCAAAAATCTATAACATACATTTTACTACACACCCATCTTATTTCCTGTTAGCACGATTCTTCTTAGATTTTCCACATCCTACGATAAGAAAAAAGTCAGACTTCTCCTTATTAATTCTTCTATGGTTAGTTTTTACCTGCTGCCTTATTTCATTTAGTCCAATAGCATTTTCATTTTGGGTGTAGATTACTTTTTCTACGACCGACGTCGGCTGTCCTTTTCTAGCCACCCTTCTGCTATAGTCAAACAGAGGCCCCTTTTGCCTCTCACCAAAACTCGACGACTTTACGTCCTTTGGTTTTCAGAATCTTTCCCTCCCGTGGGTGTTTATACTAATTAGAACTTTGTCTAATTTTCACATTATTTTATTTCTTTAAATTTTTAAAACTACTTTTGGGGACCAATAGCAAAACACATTTAAAATTTTTAGTGGTCAGCTTCTAATTATACAAGATACTTTCTATCATACCGATGCACTCAGGTTTCCTAGCCTTGATTTTTAGAACTCATCAGAGACACCGAAAACATCACCCATAACTTATTAAATTCACCTCCTTGCACCAAATCCTACTTCGCATTTGAATCCCTAATTATGACGATCACTTGTGTGATTTTTCCTTCCTCTCCACCAGAGTGCCGAAGACTTAAAACAGGATTATCCCACATACATACATCTCTAAAAAATATTATAAAATATCCTGTTACATCATTATCCTGTTATACATTTGCTGCATATACTTTCCTTTCCCCTTACTACTTAATCTGAATTATTTGCCAACCAATGACTTCACTGCCATTATTCCTATATGTTTGTGTCGGAGAAATTCATTCCCTAAAGCTGATACTGAGCCAGTCATGCTTCACAGAACCCCGTCCGCATTTTTAATTTATTATGTCGAGAATTACCAAATCGACTCGAAGCCGGTATACGTAACACTGCCTCTATCTAGGCACACAACATTGCAGAAACCTTTTTTTCTACAGGAGTACTTCCATTGTGCGTTTCTGCTTAATTACTCATGAATCGTGATGAGAAAACATATTTTGGCGAACCACTCCCGAAAACAACAAAATAAATAACTGCATACGTAAATTTAATCTTGCCCCCTCTTTAAAATTCTAATAACTAGGCCAACCATGCGTCTAAAAAACTCGATTTTAACTTTATAATGTATTTTTTCTTTCTTTTCTTTTAAATTTTCTTTCTATCTATATAACATTTGTAGTTTCCGGAAGACAAATACATTTACGTACATGTTTTTTTTTTTTAAATACATCGTCAGATGAACAATTTTACGTGCATTAATAAATAATAACGCATTTCAAAATATGATCTTCTAGACATCAAAAGTTTAAGTGTTCTTATATCCATTCTTTAAATGCTTCCTGCAAATAAACAATAATTTGATCCAATAATACACATAATCTATCTCCAGAAGCTTGTTTGTCAAATTATAAATTGACAGTCTTTTAACTCATGAGTGTTAACGTTCTCATGTGTGATTCGTCTAGTGTATTCTCTATTTGATTGTTGATGTGTTTTGATACATAAATTAACAGTTTATGGATATTATTGTCGGTTGGAACAGCAGCAAAAACATACCTCAAATCTTCCTTCCATGCGTTGTATAAAATTTTTTTTTAAGTCGCCCCCTTCTGACTTCCGTGGGCATCCCGTCATAAAAACCCCACCTGTCTCTAACGTGTTGCGTATCGAAACTGAATTCCCATGTAACTACAAGTCTACATCTCAAAATCTATATTTTTATTACGTCATCACTACACGTATCCTAAAGATCCTTGCTGGGTATTTTGTCACGTATATTTGCTTATATTACGGTTAGCTTCAATTCCACCTGTCAAATTAACATCAAATTAACATTCCAGACAATCATTTAATGTAAATACTTCAACTTAACATAACTTTTAAATATTTCTATATTATATATATATATATATATATATATATATATATATATATATATATATAGTTTCCGGTGTTTTCCGGTAGACTAACAGTTTTAATAGTTTCCGGTGTTTTCCGGTAGACTAACAACATAACACTAGTGCTAGTATAATAGTAAAAGTAATGCATGGATGGAGTAAGTTCAAGGAACTTATGTCATAACAAACTAGCAGAGCGTTACCACTATAGACCCAGAGAAGAGTTTATCAGGCTAGTGTGCGCAGTGTGATTCTGTATGGAGATGAAATTTAGACACCCAATATCAAGGATATGTGTTGTAAAAATAGAAGTGATACGACAATAATAGAATGAGTGCGTAATGATTGGTTTAGATCTTATATATTATTGCTTTTTATTGGAATCCTTTCAGATGAGTAATTTGTATTTTTTTGCGGACTGTTGTCCTCATCTTTATAGTTGTTGCTGTTGTTTCACCTCGTTTTGGCCAACTATTTTTTCAGGACCCGTGCCGCAGTGGATAGATACATTGAATCTCTACGCTTCCAGGTGAGCATTGTCTGAAGATAGCGGTTTCAATCCTACTTAAAGCCGTCCAGGGGATTAGTTGGCCAAAACATGGTGAGACAACAACAACTATGGAAGGCAGTAATTGCTGAAGATACAGTTAAGAGACTCAGCATTCCTATCCTGTCGCGATTAATCACCTGAAGAAGGTCAGAGGATTAGTTGGCGAAAATGTGATGAAACAACAATAGCCATGAAGATGATAATAACAGTTTGTAAATAAATAAATAAAGGTTTAGATTTGAGGTCCTCAAATGAAAATTAAATCTGGACAGTATAAAAAGGTGTGTCCCGGTTTGGTCACATTTAAGGAATGGATGAGTGCTTTGGGTAATAGATGTAGAACAGTTGCGGTAGCAAGGCCAGTGGGCGTGGGATGCCAAGGAAAGAATGAAAAAGGGATTAATAAAGACCTGATCAAAGATAGGTTAGTTTGAAAGTCAATTTCTAAATGCTGTTCAACGCACACCAACACGTAAAACAGAGGTTAAACCAAATATGACTAGGATGTTGACAAGAGATTTGGAAGTAAAACTTTTTTCGATATCATCTCTTTTTGAAACATATTTCCACTGATCCGTGAGATTGTTTTTTTTACGAGATTCCATAAAAGCGAAAAGGTAGGAAATATGTTTTGTAAATAGTGTAAGTACTATGGGTTGGGTCATATGTTGAAAATAATTGTGGAGATGTGGGGTATAGGTTTATAAGCACAATTATTTTAGATAAATATATTTCAATTGATCCGCTATACGTTTGATTTCTTATTGTAATTCATTCATCAACATCATCATCGTCATCATCATCATTATCATCACCATCATCATTATCGTCATAATCATCGTCATTATCATCATCACCATTGTAATCGTTATCATCATCATCGCCGGTCGAATGTTTTACATTTTGGTGTGTGTTGGACGACTTTTAGAAATTGACTATCAAAATAACCTAACATAATCTCTGGCCAGGTTTTATTTATCCTTCTTTCTCTTATCTTTATCTTATCGTTAGGTTTCCTTGGCCTTCCCCTGTCAACTTAATCTGCTACCTCAACTATATCTACTAACCCAAGAACTGTCATCATTCTTTCAATATGACACAACTAACGAAGTCTCCTATTCTTATCTTCTTTTGACTTCACTAGACTTTAAGATTCACGTTTATGCATCCATCATATTATTCCCGTATTGTTAGATATTGACCGGGCAACGCCAAGTTAGTTGGATGATTATTATGATGATCGTTATTGATATTTGTAAAAGTAGAACGCCAGAGAGAATCTTATGAAAGCGAAATAAATATTTACAGATAAAATTATTTCTGTTAAAATAGTTCCCAAAGTTAATGACGAGATGAGATAACTTGTTAATGCATGAAATCCATTTAGTTTAGAGTTTAGAGTCAGACTGGAAATGTCGGACAAGTTAACACGAAAGATATCGTTTCCGCGTTTTTGAAGCGGAGAGAAATGCGACTTTAGAATAATGTAGAAAATTACAACGTCTTGTAGTTTCGATGGGAAATAAAGTTATATTAAATATATAATATATTGTTGTTTGTTTTTCTTCAGACAGAGATGAACTTAAATAATGAAAAGAGACGAAGACACAACGGAGAGGTATGTTCTTTGCTTGTGCTCTACACAAACTGAATGTTAATGAACTGTTTTATTATATGTGAAACACTAACACATACATACAACAGTAGAAGAACATTTTAACCACTAGACGTCACACACTGTATATATAACAATGTTAAAGAGACACCCGTTAAATAGATGCTGTTTATATACACTCATTCCGCTATATAACGTATTATCTCTTTCTTTTCATGCATGATGAACTTTTTCCTTGGTTGACAATGGTGACACTACTTTGATTCACCAATCGTTTTCATTTGGCGGTCAATTAAATCGACAAGTTGTGATGGATATTGTCAAGATTTGATATTGATTTAAGATCTAAGGCATTCTTAAAACCCACATTAATTGATCTGTTAAATATTTTTTTTTTATTTTAAGGTCATTTCATTTCGTTAAGAAGGTAGGTAGTTTTGATTGTCCATGATGGGATAAGGAGAAGCGGGAGGAAATATTATATTTATAAAATAACTTTGGAGGAAAGGGTTTCATAGGACACTGGATTTATGAGTACAATTGTTTAAGTGGCATCATTTCAGTAAATATATTTAAATTGATTCGTTTTATTTTTCAATTTTGGGAGTGATTCAACAAAACTAAGAAAGACGATATGTGTTGCAAATGTAGGATGGGGAAATTTTTTAATCTCGTGATTCATAAATCTTATCTTTTCAATACATACATAGATACATAGATACATAGATACATACATACATACATACATACATACATATATATATATATATACATACATATATATATATATATAGAGAGAGAGAGAGAGAGAGAGAGAAATAGAAAGAGATAGATAGATAGATAGATAGATAGATACATAGATCACGCCAGTTTCTCAACATGGTATTTTACCTCGCTGTACATACAGCACCTCGCCTTCCAAAATGGTCACCCATCTGGTACTGGCCAGGCTCAACGTTGCTTATCTTCGGTGATTGTGCCGTATATATATATATATATATATATATATATATATATATATGTGTGTGTGTGTGTATGTGTGTGTGTGTGTGTGTGATTTTCAGAATGTGAGAGATTATATAATAAATTCCACCGCCAAACAACGTCGCAGCTCACAAGAGCCATGCCAGTCAACAGACCGGAACTCCAAGACTCGAGTTTCACCCTGATTTGGGCTCATCAGTTAGACACATAAGGATGTGTCTCATCAGTTACACACATCCTGATGTGTCTAACTGATGAGCCCAAATGAGGGCGAAACTCGAGTCTTGAACTTCCAGTCTGTTGACTGTCATGGCTCGTTGTTTGGCGATGGAATTTATAATAACACGGCATAATCACGTTTGGCACAATCACGTTTAGCCAGTACCAGTTGGGTGACTATTTGGGAAGACGAGGCGCTGTATGTAACGCGAGGTAAAATACCAGGTTGAGAAACTGGCGTAGCCTATCCTTCTTTCGAGGGTAGATGGTACTCTCTAAAGCTGTGGTAGGCACCCCTGTCTAGTGATGGCGTCATAATAAAAATACCCTTGATAGCCCTGGCGAAGCATCAAGTATTCAGTTACTGACAAGATTTGAATTACACTACAAACTCGTATGGTGAGTTCAATCTCGGCTACGACCGCGCTGGTGGATGGATCTTTTCAAAATAATAGCGCAAATGATTTAAAAGCAAATATACAGCAACGGGTCTATTAAATTTTGGATTTCTGCTACAATTCCCTACATAACTTTCAATAAAAAATGTCACTTTTAACAAAATTCTTATTCCAGTTTGAAACGATTAATTTGAAAATGTCGAGATTTTTTACATACAGCGACAACAAATAACTCTCAATTACGTCCATCTTTGGCAATCAGACAATTTTTTTCTTAATGTTAAAAGGTGATAACGTTTTGTAGCAACGAACGTATAATGGTTTCACATATGTCTACTTAATACTAACGTTGGCACGATTAATCGGAATTGGAATCGGGAATCGGAACAATCAGAACTTTTAGGAGTATCGGAATCGGAAAAATTTGTGTCTATTTCCGATGCCAAAAACGATTCTTTTAATTGTTTTTTTTATTATTATTTAATTCCGTTAAAAGCAAAATCTTCCACTGCTGTTAGTAATGATAAAATAATAAATATTTATTGATTTTTAACTAATAGTAAAACTTGGAAATTTCGAAATTCCAGGCGCTGTATGTAGGAAGACACGTTCTTGCAAAAGTTACAAAAACCTAACGTCGCCGTCTCTTCTTACGAGGATATCTGCAAACTTAACGTGTGTGTTTACGATAATTGGACAAAAACTACTTCATAGTTAAATATTTAGAGATTTATAAAAAGTCGGAATCGCTAATTGTTTCAGAATCGAAAATCTAGTAAGGAATTGTTAATTGTATCGGAATTTATAATTGTATCGGAATCGGGGAAAATATTGGAATCGTCCTATCACTACTAAATACTGAAACTATTATTCTGGTATTCACAAAATTCTTTTTAAGACATCAAAAAAATTAATTCCTGTAAAAAAACAAAAAAAAAAAAAAACACAATAAGAGAAAAGTTCTCCGTTGATAAAGATGTACATATTTAGCAAGAATTGGAATAACTTCTTTGATTACTAACAAATTTTTCTGGAGGAAGCTGTCAAACATTTTTAAGGTCATTAATTCAACCTTACATAATTCATTTCACGGTTGCTGTTTTTCTCTAAGCAGAGTTACGAACTCGGTTGAGAAGATTTGGGAATGAGTTGGAGTCGGAATCAGACTCGTAAGAATCGGAGACGAAGTCATTAATTGCTAAGGAATCAACAAAGAGTCTAAATATTGGGAGACTTTAAAATAAGTTGAGGTCGGAATCGTAAGAATACAAGAAATCGAAGTCAAAGTTGGGCTTTTTAATATCTAAAGAATCAACAGAAGTTTGGAAGACTTTTCAATAAGGAGTTGAAGTGTCGGAATAATCGGTTTTAATCAGGAAAAGGGGTCGCTAAGAGGTCGAAACTGAAAAATTAGTACTGGTGGTGATCGGAGTTTTATCTGTTTATCAACTGTTGAGCGACTGCACATGCGCGGTCGTGAAACATGACAGCTTCTTTACGTTAAGAATAAGTAGGTTTGAAAACACCTTTTAAAGAACGTAGCAAGATGGTATAATGGTTATCGTACTTAACTCACTGTCATTAGGTCTTGATTTCGACCTCAACTCGAGTATTTTATTCATTTTTACTTACAAGAAGTGAACTGTTTCGAAAAAAATAATACTCGCATGCACATGTCTCAGTTTCCGTCCGTTTTTTTTTTTTTTACTTCATTTTGTTAAGGAATTTAACGTAACGTTTAATACTTACGATATTTCTGTTTATAATAAGTGAGAAATCTGCATTAATTAAAATATAATATTTATGCGTATTTTACGACCGGACAATGCTGCGCGGCCTGCCAGTATTCCACAGAATTGATAATTTTTTTTTAGAATTTATCAACTAATACTTAACCCTAATAAGACAATTCTTAAGTATTTATCACATTGCAGATCTAATTATTTCATTATTGTTCATAATCAAGAATAAAAATACGTATACAAGGTAAAATATGTCGTTTTCTCTCAGCTAATTATGCAATACATTAAATTGATCACTTAATCTTTCTTTGTTTAATTATAATTGAACGTGACACAGTATTAGAAAAATATACGGAGCTTCATTTTTACTCTTAAGTCTCGCTCAAAGAAAAATAAATCTATTGAGACAATTTTATAATCAGATGATTATAAAATAATGAATTAAACTAAATAGATCACCTATTACTAGACATCTTCAGAAATTCATAATGTTCAGTAAAATAGTTATGAGTTTATGCCCACAAAAGCATGCATATATATATATATATATATATATATATATATATATATATATATATATATATATATATATATATATATGACAAATGCCTACATTCCAAATTTTGGAATATAGACTTTTGTTTTTATTTGTATATTCTCTATAGATATATCGAGCTTCATAAATTAAAGGATTGGTATAAATAAAAGGTGAAATATAACTTAATAAGCACACTGTTCCAATAAAGACACACACACACATATAAATATATATATATATATATATATATACCTCTTCCCCCTGATGAGAAGACTTTCTCTCTTCGAAACCCAATGGAAAAAGATTTTTCTTGTTTTATTTGTACTCCTTGTCGAATATTTAAAATTGTATATATATATATATATATATATATATATATATATATATATATATATATATATATATGCACGGCTAAGAGGCTAAGGAATAAGAGTGGAGAGTTGTATGTTTTGATTTCGAATCTAGCTGATGGCACCCAAGTCATGTATATATTTAGTTTTGATCCCACTACTATATATTAGGCTCAATAGTACTGCTAGTATATATATATATATATATATATATATATATATATATATATATATATATATATATATATATATATATATATATATATGTGTGTGTGTGTGTGTGTGTGTATGTATGTGTCTGGGTGTGTTTAAATTACCTGCTGACGTGTTTTAATTACCTACTAGACAGTATTCTCGGGTGTCTTTTGTCTCTCTATACAAGAGTTTATCAAGTCAACCTGACATGAGCATACTTCACAATGCAAGTAAACTCTGACTAAATATTCAATAAATCGTTGTATCTGAAACCCAAATAAGATCCCCTTTACATATTCTGGTTCATACAATGATTGGTGTACTTTATCCTAGTGATGATACCTCCAATGGAAGTTGTTTATAGCAACGTTATTTAGCTGGATACTCCTGGAATCCAGTAAAATCAAGTGAGGACAATTAATGTTCTTTACTTCTTTATTAACTCAACGTTTGAGAGGTGGAGATTCTTGAACAAACACACTGTTATTAATGTATCTCATATAGAAATCAAGTGTTGGCCACAGTAAGAGTTTCGTTTGGTTTCTGAGAACTTATCTACTAAAGTAAAATTAAAACCAAAGTGAAATATAAACTAAAAATAAAATATAAATGAAAAGAATAAATGAAAATCATGATGATCATCATCATCATGATGATCATCATCATGATCATCATCATCGTCGTCGTCGTCATCGTCGTCGTCGTCGTCGTCGTCGTCGTCGTCGTCGGATCGTTGTTTGTTTGACATGTTGTCATGCGTTGAATGGAAATAGCACGGACTATTTTTGATCTTATATTTATGTTGTTGTTGTTGTTGTTGTTGATGATGATGATGATGATGATGATGATGATGATGATCATCATCATCATCATCATCATCATCATCATTATCATCGGTTTTAACGTCCGTTTTCAATGCTGGCTTTAAAAAATTGACTTTCAAAGTAACCTATAACAGAAGTCTCTTTCTTTTATGCTTCGCTTATTATATCTCATCATTCAGATGGTCTTAAAAATATGGGATTTTTCTCGTAATTTGCTTCAAGTAACTATGGCTCAAATCGGGAACATTTTGATCTTGAGTGGAGGAGAGTATATCATCTTTATGTATATCAACATCTCAAAAAAATATCATAAATAAAATCAAATTGTACGCAAACCAATACTATATTATCAAGCATCCCCCCATAAGGTGCTTATTACAAATTGGTTTTGCGAGATCAACCACCGAAAACTGATGCCTTAATATGCGCATGCATGCGCACACGCGCGCACACACAAGCATACACAAACATACACACACAGACGCATACATAAACACACAGACAGTGTCTCTATAATTAATAATGATATTGGAATTTGATAACGAATTAAAAATATTAAGTACAAAAAATCTCAGAACACTTATAGAAAATAAAGCACCTACCTTTCACGGGCCACAGAACTGGGGAAATAAAGAAAGAAAAACACAATAAAAGAAAATAAGAGAGTGGGCAACTTGGCCCTATCCATTGTGGATGTGAAAGAAGTCCGACTGGTCAGTAATTCAATGGCCAGTCTGCTAAAACTTATAAAAGGTGTGTGCTTAGAGATTAAATGCTTCCCTTGATAAATGCAAACAGCGCAAAAGAGCACCAATGTCTTTTATGATATAGGCTGTTTGCTGAAATAGGATCCACGCCAGTCAAGTGTACGACAGGTCACCTGTGGCCATAGGCACCTGCAAATGCTTCGATTGGCTACGGAGACAGGTGGTATTATTTGTGTAATCATAGACTTTTCTGCAAACCAGTTTCTGCTGACTGACCAAGACGTTGATGTTAGCCAATCATAATGGTCAGTGCAATCTACTCAGACTCACCCCACCCTACCCCCTCTCTCTCTCCTCCACCCTTTTCTCATAACCAAGGACGCTGTGTGTCACATCTGCTATCATCACTGAAAGCACCTGTTCCTAGAATCTCCCTATGTCCATTTGATTTTCTCCTGTCATCCTCCCTCCCTCTCCTTCTCTCAGACTAACATGCCCCCCCCCCGCCACCAGCCTGTTCTTCTTTAGTCAGGGAGAGGATGGTCTGCCCACAGCTACAGACAATCAACATAGATCTTATAGCAATTGTTGAACACTACTGAATTACGTAACGTTTTTTTTTTATTAATTTTGTTTTTTGTATTTTTTTTAAATATATAATTATAGGTGAAAGTGGGAAGAATTTATTGCTTTCAAGTTAGTTTTTTCTTATCACTTGAATGTTATTTCGACTAAATTTGTTTTTTTTTTAATTCTTCATGTCAGTAATATTTAGGTGTATCTTTATAGAAAGTTTTTCTTTGTGTATCAGCGTGTTGTTGCTCATCGATAATAATTTGTAGTTTGCTCAAAATGATTTACAAGGAAGTAAAGATCCGCCTTATTGGTTCAAAAATAACATTTTTCCTTGCAGTCACTTGAAAAAAGGTTGGATCATCCTAACGTTCCTGAAAGTACCTAACTCTTGACACAATCCTATGATGGATTACTGCTGTCACATCTAGGGAGGTGCTGTTTAGAGAACTCTTTTTTTGACTTGAGAGTGTGTAAAATCAACTTCGCAATCTAGTGGAAGATGATCGCTTCTTTTGCACTGAAGAGATTTTGTATTACTTGGATCATTGGTATTCATTTGCTTCCCCACGAACACAAAATGTGACACAAGGTCATTTTTAATGTGAAGGAAAACCAGCTGTCCTAAAAAGGAGCACTCACGAAGTAGGCAAAAATAACAATTGCCTTAGTCTAGAAGGGTTTCTCCCACATTGACTAAATTAGCTTAAGTGTAGCATCAGAACAGATACTACACTTGGATCATTTGGACTACCGTTCTCATCTCAACTGTTGTTCTCACATTTCTGACGATGTAGCCAATCTTCTTCAGGTGTATCTTGTCAAACTTGGGAATCTTTCTGCCAAACTGTACAGAATTTCGAACAGAACCCTTTATCTAATCCACGGTTTAGCATGGTCTCATTCTGTTAACCATGACCAGGTAGACGTTGGTTGTTTTTGCTTTACGGCATATCAACCCTTTTCAGGTTATTTAATGCCGAATCCAGTGATTTTGAAGAACAATTTTTTAATTTTTTAATATTTTTTTTTTCAAGTCGGTTTCTGTTTAACCCATAGTTGGGACCCTAACAGATATTACCACTCCGGATCAGAGTGGACCTGGGAGAAATGGCAATTAAAGGGTGGCTTCACGCTCCCCAAAGCCCGCAAGCTGGGGCCTCACCATCGAATATAGTTTAAGGTCATATCCAGGACCATGACCATGACCATGACCAGGCAGAAGAAATTTGCAATTGTATTCTCAGCATCGCCCAAACTGAGGATTGAACCTTCAAGTACTAAGTAAAATTCAGTTCTAACTGACACTCTTTTGGAAACTGAAGGTACAATCCTCAGTGTCACAGAAAGGTTCTCGAGTTGGACGATACGCCTAAAGAAAGTTGGAGGTTACATCAGCCGAAACGTTGTGAACAGTAGTTCGAATAATCTAAATTATCCGCCCTTGATAGAGTTCAGCATAGACTTCGTAGCTTAGTGAGGTATGCCCTTTTCTCTTCCCTGCAACCGCTTTCTCATAGAAAAGATGTTGCGAGCCTGTCTCTGCTTTATCGTTATTTTCATAGCAAGTGCCTCCTCACCAAACTTTCACAAGAAACACTCATCTAGCTGAAAACACTATCAATAATTTCCCCTACTCTTTATCTGTGCTTAACTTAAAGGTAGATTCTATGAACAAAGTTTCTTTCTTAGAACTGCACTCTTGTGGAATTGTCTTCCGTTTTCCTGCTTTCCAGCTGACTACAATATGGTCGTCTTCAAGTCCAACGTAAACAAGTTCCTGATGAGCTGTTCCACTTAAGTTGACAAATTTACCAAATTTCCACTACTAACGATTACTATGATATTGTCCCACTAACTATTGTACACTCTAACCCTTATCCTCGAGTGGCCTCTGGGCCTTAATAAGTGGTGAAGCCTATGAAAAAAATAATCCAAATTATCAATTCTCATCTCAAAAACTTTAGAAACAGAAAATAATGTTGCTGGGCTTTCTCTAATCTACCACTATTTCGATGGAAGGTGCTCAGCTGAGCTCCCACCTCTGGTTTCTTGGTGTAAGACATTCATTAATAGTCAAATCATTTAAAACAAAAACTCGTCTTATTGCCACCATTGCAAAGAACTTTTCTTTCGTCTTCTATGTTCGGCACTTAAACTTAAAACCAAACGGAATTTCCATGAACTTAGTTTCTTTCCAACCACTTCCCATTGGGAACATATTGCCACGGAACTGCTTCCAAACAAATTACAACACGATCGTCTTCAAGTCCAATGCCAACAATTACTTATCGAACATTCTTCTTAAGTAATCAAATTCGGCTCATTCCATTCATGATTTCCAATCCTCTCATCACATTGTTCTTCATCTAACTGATAATCACATTAACCGTTATCCTTGAGAGCCTTTTAGCCTTGGTAAGTGCTGTCTCGTTAGTATATAAAAACTCATTATTTGTGAGTTTTTTTTTTAAATTTTGTTTAAAACCGGTATACAACATTAATAAAGAAAAAGTGTTTTATGTTTGGAATTTTTTTTTAGATATGATGATTGATAATCT
This sequence comes from Euprymna scolopes, assembly GCF_053919585.1. Classification (NCBI taxonomy): domain Eukaryota; kingdom Metazoa; phylum Mollusca; class Cephalopoda; order Sepiida; family Sepiolidae; genus Euprymna; species Euprymna scolopes. The sequence goes on along the minus strand of NC_136493.1, from coordinate 145,325,268 downwards.
CTATTATCTATATATTAATACGATAGCGTGTGTATTATTTTGTGCGTCACGCTTACATCTTTTTTCTTCCGAGCGACAGTCGTATACTTGTTATGACCTTCTATTTTTTTTATAAATAATTTTACCAAGAATTCTTCATAAGTTTTGGTTTCGGTTCCGATGGATATATTTTTTTTTTAAATCACTACTTTATGACATATAAGAATCGATAGAAAGTTGACTCTATAATATCATATATGAAATCTGCATGAATTAAAACATCATATTTAAGCGTACCTGCTAGCTTAGATAAATACTTTTGCAGTTTTAATAAAAGAGCTACAATAATACCAGAGCGTCTCTATTTACGTTGAACATTCACACAATGCCAACATCAACATATTACATAAGAAAGAGTCCGCTGTGGAATTTTCAAAAGTTCTGCTAGTTTAGATTATTCCGATTACTGTTCTCATCTAAGATGTTATAGTTTTGGCCGATCTAACCACTAATCTTCTTCCTGTACATTTGTCGAATTCACGACCTATGTAAATATCGATGTAGGCACTTGCACTGAAAAATGACGTCATATCTGAAGTCCTAGCAAGCAAGAGCTGTCGAACAGACTGTTGATAATAAAAGATTTTAGCTACTACTAACATGATTACATGTATGGTCGTCTTTCTCATGTTTTCTTTTTATAAAAACCGATTCTTCCTCAAATTTCATAAAATATTTTCCCTATATATATATATATATATATATATATATGGCTCACTGGAAATGGCTCCATACGTGAAGCTAACTTCACATTTTACTGGACTGGCTACCCTGACTTGGAGAGACCAAAACATGGAGTGGGTTTTGCCATCTGCAACAAGCTGCTCAGCTTTGTCGAAACTCCCGTCGCCATCTCTCCCAGATTTATGTCACTACAGCTACACACCACCTCTGGTCCAGTGTCCCTATTGTCTGCCTACGCCCCAACCCTCACCTCGCCGGATGACCAGAAAGATGCTTTCTATCTCCAGCTGAGTGAGACCCTCTCCAAAATCGACCGCGGTCACCGCATAATCATCCTGGGTGATCTCAACGCTCGAGTAGGCAGTAACACCAATGCCTGGCCTGATGTCCTGGGTCCTCACGGAGTGGGCTCTATGAATGAAAATGGACAGCGTCTTCTGGAACTCTGTGCTACACACAGGCTGTGCATCCCATCAACCTTCTTTAAGGGCTCACCGTGGTCGAAGATGACATGGCAACACCCACGCTCTAAGCGCTGGCACCAGCTGGACCATGTGATCACTCAAAAGAAGCACCTCCAGGATATCATCCACTGCAGGACAATGCACTCTGCGGACTGTGACACAGACCACTCACTTGTGCGCTGTAAGCTTAAATTAAAGCCAAAGAAAATCCACCTGTCTTGCTCAAAACCACTTTCAACGCTCAATGTTCTTGCTACTAAGTCCAAGGAGAAATGCCAACATTTTCAAGCTTCAATACAATCCACCTTTGGCCAGTCTGCACCCCCTCAGGATGCTGCCTCTGCCTGGCTGCGGATTCGTGACACTGTTGGAGTTTGCGCACTCTCCAGTTTTGGTAGACGTACAGTAAAGCAGCCGGACTGGTTCAGACACCACGCGGACACACTCCATCAAGCACTAGCAGAAAAGCGAGCGGCAAGACTGGCTGTGATGCAGGACCCCTCTCCTCAAGCTACTAGCCTCTGGAAGCAGAGCCGCTCAAAAGTGCAGCGCCTAACTCGAGAGGCTAAACACAACTATTGGAGTGACATCTCCAAGCGTGCTGAAGACTGCTCTGCCACCGGCAACACCGGTGGCATGTACCAAGCTCTGAAAGAGGCTCTAGGTCCTCCTGTGAAGAAATCATCTCCTTTGCGATCTCTGACCGGAGAACTACTCACCAATCCTGATGATCAGCTTGACCGTTGGGTGGAGCACTACAGCTCACTGTATGCTCAACCTGTAGCAGCTAGTGAGGCTGCTATAATAGCTGCTGTTCCCCAACTACCAGTCCTCCATGAGCTGGATTACGACATCACCATCGATGAAGTACACAAGACCATCAAGCTACTGAGGAACAACAAAGCCCCCGGCGTGGATGGGCTACCTTCAGAAATCTTCAGATGCGGTGGTGACTCACTAACTGAGGAACTCCATCATCTCTTCTCAATCTGCTGGAATGAAGGTACTATTCCCGATGAACTTCGTAACGCCAACATAGTTACCCTGTATAAGAACAAAGGGTTTCGCTGCGACTGCAACAACTACCGTGGCATATCTCTACTTTCCCAGCCTGGAAAGATCTATGCCCGCTTAGTCCTGCCACGTCTCCAGATTATTGCCAACAGAATTCTTCCTGAGAGTCAATGTGGCTTTCGACCTGGCCGCTCTACCACTGACATGATCTTTTCTGTTCGTCAGATCCAGGAGAAATGCATTGAGCAAGGCCGTCCTCTCTATGCTGTTTTCGTTGACTTGACGAAGGCCTTTGATTATGTTAGCAGATCAGGGCTATTTCTAGTCCTCCGTCTACTGGGCTGCCCTCCCAAACTCCTGAAAACCATACAAGAATTTCACGATCAGATGAAGGCTACAGTACAGTTTGAGGGTTCTCGTTCTAAAGAGTTCCCCATCTCTTGTGGTGTCAAGCAAGGCTGCGTGTTAGCTCCTACTCTGTTCGGAATATATTTCTCAGCTGTTCTGCGCCGAGCCTTCCCAAACCCAACTGGAGTGCTCCTTCACACTCGCAGTACTGGAGGCCTATTCAACCTGGCCAGGCTACGCTCAAAAACTATGGTTAACCGCGTACAGATCCGTGAACTCCTGTACGCTGATGATGCTGCCTTCATCGCCAACTCGGAGGTTGAGCTTCAGGCAATGTGCTCCTCCTTTGCTTCTGCCTGCGAGGAGTTTGGTCTCAAAATCAGCCTAGGCAAGACGGTGGTCTTTGCCCAGCCTGCTGGGCTTTCACCCATAATAACCGTAAACAATCATGTACTGTCAAACGTCACCAAATTCACTTACTTGGGTTCTACAGTTGATAACACCAACAGTCTTGATTGTGAACTGGACTCCCGCATTGGAAAGGCATCAACAACTTTCGGCGGGCTTAGTGAGAGAGTCTGGAAGAACAAGTCCCTCTCGCTACACCTAAAGATCAAGGTTTACGAGGCCTGCATCCTCAGCACTCTCCTGTATGGCAGTGAGACTTGGTGCACCTACCGCCGACACGAACACCGTCTGAACGCCTTCCACTTCCGATGCCTGCGCACAATTCTTGGATTCACATGGAAGGATCATGTACCAAACACAGCTATCCTCTCCACGACCAAGAGTACTGACATGTACACAGTGCTGCGCATCCGTCGCTTACGTTGGGCTGGCCACACCTGCCGCATGGACGACAGCCGGCTACCAAAAGCACTTCTCTTTGGAGAGATAGCTGATGCCCCTCGCTGTGCTGGCAGGCCACGCCTCCGCTACAAGGATGTCCTGAAACGTGACCTCCAGGTCTTCGGCATCCCTCACAACACTTGGGAAACCTCTGCCGGCAACCGAGCAAAGTGGCAAGCTGCTATAAGATCTGGTGCCAAAAGATCCTGCCAGCAATACACAGACTTCCTGAACTGTAGAAGACTGAAGCGCCTTGCCAATCGTCGTCCTCGACGTTAAGGGCCTATGATGATGATATATATATATATATATATATATATATATATATATAATTTTTTTAAAATGGAGATACGAAAATAGATAAATATATAAATTACAAAAAAATACTTTGCAAAGATGAGATATAGATAAAATAGTTTCGCTTGTTTTCTTTTCCTCATAAGGTAAATGGTTTCCATAATGTTTTATTGTTAAAGTGTTTTTATTCAATAAGTCTGAAGAAAGGCTATTCTTGTGAAAATTTTCAAACGACATAATGTTTGTATTTGTCTGAATAGTCTTGAAACAATTGTAACTAACGATGAAATACACTATTTGTGGCTATAAACCCATTCTTTGAAGTCTTGGTTTTGGTTAAAACAATATATGAATGCTCATTTATGAAATATGATAATTTTGTAGCTTACAGTTTAAGTCATCTCTTTTTGGCTTAAAATTTATTAGTATATGAACAATTACTTAAATATATAAACCCATTAAAATTCGGAATACTACAAATAAGACTATATATATATATATATATATATATATATATATATAGTCATCCACATACAGTACTGTTTCGCTGTTTCAAAGCTCATCATGATCGAAACCCGAGCACCCAAATGACAGTCAAGGCTTCTTACCATTGTGTTATACGGCTACTGTTGCGTGGACAATGAATTAACGATGTTTTGACACCGTCCAAATGCCTCCGCTCGATTTGTTTACACAAAGAGTGTTGCTTAATACGCTAATGGCAGTTTGTATATCACTTCCCAATATGCTCAATCCAAGGTAGGGAGCATTATAGTCATCCACATACAGCACTGTTTCGCTGTTTCACAGCTCATCAGTGCGGCTAGACAGGCAACTGTCTCAAGCCAGGATCGAAACCCAACCGCCCAAATGCCAGTCAAGGTTTATCACCATTGCACTATACGGCTGCTGTGTGAGTAATGAATTAACGATATTTTGACATTGATATATATATATATATATATATATATATATATATATATATATATATATATATATATATATATATATAAAAGAGGCGTAATTATTCCTCTCTGGACCAAAATACAGTAGATTCCAAACAACAGATACAAATTTCTTATGTTTAGCCTATTAGCCACTATCTTACGTAACTTTATTAAGACTTTTCTGACACATCCAGGTGTTTAAATAAAATCCTAGATTACATCCGAGGAGCTACAGCATCACTATCGCATTAAACTACAGAGAAAGTAGTCTTGATTTCTATCCCCCTATCACTAAAGTCCTACCACCGCCACCAGTAAACACCGCTGATTCTTATACACAGGGTACGGATACTGTGGTTTCATCCTCCGTAACTGATTCATAAACTTATAGTGTAGCCGTTAAATTCCCGTCTGCCGATTCGAAAAATAATAAATTCTCCCTTAAAACCTTCCGGCTATTCTCATTGGCTTACACCAGAACGACCCTTATTCCAGAATACAATCCTATGCACCAAAATGAACGATCAAGATACTATTCCAACTGGAAATTAATTGCTTATCTCTCTCTCTCTCTCTCTCTCTCTCTCTCTCTCTCTCTCTCTCTCCCTAAATGTGTTTTCCAGAGAGAGAGAGAGAAGAGAAGACAGAGAGAGAGAGAGACAGAGAGAAACAGAGACAGGGAGTTATATGTGTTTTGTTTACATTCGACCTCAGTTTCGAACCGACTGAAACACAGATAGATAGATAGATAAATAGATAGATAGATAGATAGATAAATAGATAGATAGATAGATAGATAGATAGATAGATAGATAGATAGATAGATAGATAGATAAAGCGCTTACTTAGCCGCTCGGAATTAATTGACTCCCCTCTCTCTCTCTAAATGTGTTTACTGAGAGAGAAAGATGGAAAGAGAGAGATAGAGAGAGAAAGAGAGAGAGAGAGAGACAGACAGACAGACAGACAGACAGACAGACAGAGGAAGAGAGACAGACACAAAGCAAAAGCAACAGAGTGAGTTTACGGAACGTAAACAGAACGCGTTCACAAGTAAACAAATGGATAATATAAGTTAAGAGTTTTAGATAAAAATAAATTCTTTTATTTCAAAAATACAACTTTTACACAAATAAGCAATGGCAGATTTGCCGTTCAGTTATACAGATAGCCTCGAACCCTTTTATTAAAAAAATGACACGTTGAGTCGACAGCGGTATATATATGGTACACAGAAGTTTGTTATATTTACGTGATTTTAAATTATAAATTAAAACACATTTAATCATTATAAAAATTTTTTATTTATATTTATTTATTATATAATGTATTGTTTGTATAGTTCAAAGTTTCAATTTTTAAATTATACAATAAAAATTTAAATCATAAAATAAAACACACTAAATCATTCTATTTGTTGAATAATGTGGTTAATCTATATACCGGTGTCAACCCGACGTATGCCTTTTTTGATAACAGGTTAGAGGCTACTTGTACAACTAAACGGCAAAAACAACATTCATACATGACGGATAAAAAAAAAACTTTCATACATAAAAAATAAACAGAACTTTATCTCTACTGATTTTATTTTATCGTAATTTTTAGGATATATATATTTTTTTCTAGAAACTGTGAAATGCCATCTTTTAAAAACATCTTGATATTTTTTATTAAACCTTTAAATTTTCATTTCATTTTTTTTTTTTTTTTTTGCTATCGTCACAATTTTTACTTATATGTACACGTTAAATTGTGTTTGTACTTATATTAGACATTGCTTCGCTAAACACCCAAAAGGCGACCACACAAAATGAAACAATGGTTCTTGAGGAAACGAAAACGAAAAGGCACCGATTTCTTTACTTGATACTTGGATTTTGACGCGGACGTTCACAATATGCATGAGTATCAAGTTTTATTAAAATCTGAAATACAAATGAAAAGTTATTTTGATTTAAAACTGTCCGATAAAGCATTTCCTGTTTTTTAGTTCATCAAAAATTGCCTGCTCAGTCAGTCTGTCTGTCTGTCTGTCTGTCTGCCTCCTCTCTCTCTCTCTTTCTCTCTCGACAGCTAAATGGGTGGCTTTTTTTATTTTGATTTAAAACTGTCCGATAAAGCATTTCCTGTTTTTTAGTTCATCAAAAATTGCCTGCTCAGTCAGTCTGTCTGTCTGTCTGTCTGTCTGCCCCCCTCTCTCTCTCTCTCTCTTTCTCTCTCGACAGCTAAATGGGTGGCTTTTTTTCATACTCCTTTCATCATTCGTTACACAAGTTCGAGCCTGTCTGCCTACCTCCCTACTACTTTTTTTTTCTCACATCTCTCCACCTGGGCTAACTAATGTGTGTACTTTTTAAATTTTTACTCTTGTTTTTTATTTATTTATTTTTGTAATGGCTGGGGCTTGCTCAATATCTATACAGGAGCTCTGGGTGTTTTGGGTAGCACCACCACCACCAACAACAACAACAACAACAACAGCAACCATACTTACTTTTTTTCGCAGAGGAAGCACGCTTCCACCGGAAAAAAAAAAAACACGAGTTTTTGTGTTAAAAGAAAAAAAAATGACGCTATTTCTAAAGTCCTAGCAAACAACATATGACGAACAGTCAAACTGTTGATAACGAAATATTTTTACAAAATATTTAGATTTTTACCTACAACTAAAATGATTACATTCATAGCCGTCTTTCTAATTTTTTCTTTTTAAACATCGATCTTTCCTCTAATTTTATAAATTATTTTTATAAATATAATAAAAAAAAAAATGCATTTCGTTTTATTATTTCCTTAAAAAAAAAACACGATTGTTTTATGTTAAAAGAAACTAATGAAGCATGTTTACGCTTTTTACTAAGAAGAGACATTATTAATTTTGCTTCACATAAAAATACAGTTCTCATTTTAGGAGCAAACTATAATATTCGGTAAATATATAAGCGTTTGTGTGTGTGTATATATATGTAACAGTGTCAAAATACATACTTATAGCAAGTAAGCTACACAAACGTTTGTTTCTTTTTGCTAAAAGAATTCGCTAGGCTAGTTGATCTGACAAATTCTTTTGATGGAATGAAACTTGCGATAAGTGTGCAGATAACTACTCAATACTTTAGAAGAACAGTTATCTATCTATCTATCTATCTATCTATCTATCTATTTATCTATCTATCTATCTATCTATGTGTTTATCGATCTATCTATCTATGTGTTTATCTCTCTCTCTCTCTCTCTCTCTCTCTCTCTCTCTATATATATATATATATATATATATATATATATATATATATATATATATATATATATATATATATATATTGTTCGAGTGAATACTCCCAAAAAAAAAAAAAAACGAAGTCCTTATTCCGCGGAGTTTCAAAGAATCCTATTCTTATTATTCTTCCAATCAGAGGACATAAAGAAATCAGCAAATTATATTTGTAGCAATACTAGAATTTGCTAGTTAAGGCATTAAGTGAAACCGCAATTTATTGTAGTTATAAATTGCCAAACAAAAAGATGAAAAAATATTGGATATGTAAAAAACTAATACAAAAACAAACCGCGCATAATATATATATATATATATATATATATATATATATATATATATATATATATATATATATATATATATATATATATATATATATAACATACACAAGGGTATTTAAAACATGAAATTTGATCTGAAGCAAAATGGAAAAACTGATATATAAGCCCCGTATTCTTTTCAATAAAGCTTATTTATACCAAATAAATAAATGAATTCGTATTTTAGTCACGTAAATTATATAATCAAATGAGCTACGGCATTGCTCCTAAACTTATATATTTACTAAAATCATAGTTTTAAAAGAAATAATAGTGATTATGCAGAGAATGTACCGTGCTATTTTTAATAGTATTTTTTAGTTAAATTCAAATTTTATGTATCTTTTGTTTATTAAATTGTTAGAGAAAAAGTACAGAAGTTACAAAATGTTCTTCCCTCCCACGATAAATATAGGTTTGTAAATAATAATGTTATATGTTCAGCACGGTACCTTCTCTGCATAAGTAACGAAATAATAAAAGCAAATCATAAAAATGAGACATCGTACACGTGAAACAATAGAATAAAAAACTGTTGAAAACAAAAATCTTTATAAATTTGAGCTATAGTTTTTTCTGTTTTTGTTTTTATAACTGTTATCGACTTATTTATAAAGACAGCTACTTTATTTTTCCGGTATAACTTTCACTTACACGAGATTTTTCCCCTAAAACATATGAATAAAAATCCATAATAAAAGAAATTATACGAGGTGCATTAAATAAGATTCCGGACTTTTTCCGTATCGACACTTTTATTGATAGTACACACATGAAACTCTAGTCCCCTTTGAAGTAATCTCCTCCGGCTGCAATGCACTTGTTTTACAGTTCCAACAACTTCTGAAAGGCCCCATGGAAGTCCTCTTGTCTGAGCGTGTCAATGGCCCACGTCAGACGCTCTCTTATCTCTTCAAATTGTCTCATAACGACAGCGTGTAATGTTTTCCTTAAGCTTAGGGAATAACCAAAAGTCACAGGGAGCAAGGTCTGGACTATAGGGTGGGCGAGGAACTGTTTTCATGCCCATCTTGGTCATGACATGTCTTCCTTTCTGATCTTCTCTGAGAACCTTTAGGACAAACTTGCATAAATCTTCCACATCTTTATTTCCTCGTGAATAATTGTATGCACAGTTCCCACACTGACATCAAACTGTGCACTTATTGTCTCTGTAGACACACAAGGGTTCTTATAGATGAAATTCTTTATTTGGCTAATCAACTCTGGTGTTCTGGTGTTCTGGCTTCTTTATTCCTCCTACACCTCTCATCATTCCTCACACTCCTTGCCTTGCTTGAATCTCTTATGCCACTCAAAACTGATGATCGATTTTCATTCAAGATGGTTCAAAAGCAGTCTGAAGCATTCCATACGTTTCTGTGACTTTTTCTCTAAATTTAAAACAGAATTTTGTTTGTCATATCATTCTTCTAAAGTGTCTCACGTCCAGATTGTATTTTGGAAATTCACCAGCTGTGACAATCAGGCTTTAGTAGGATGTATTCCAATTCCTGCTGTAGCTGTTCATTTGAACCTGAAATCATAAAAATTGATCAATCATCTTATAAGATGTATAGCAATAACATACTGAATTTTCAAGAGTCTATGACAATTTAAATGTCTGTACAAAAGTAGTCTGGAAACTTATTGAAGGCGCCTCTTATATTTTGTGCAGAAGACCAGTTAGTTTTTGATAAGCATGAATTATAAATAGACTGATCAAAATGCACTTTAATACACCAGGGACGCGTGATAAAACGTTTTTCTTTGGAAATAAAACCTGTTGCTTACTTTTGTTCACAAAAATATAAATATCTCTTACTTTACTGTCTTTCCCCGGCAATAAATTGTCTTTTTTAATTGTGCATATTCAAGTGGAAAATAATTATTTCTCTTTAGGAAAAAAAATAATGTCACTTTTGGACAATTTTCGTAATTATTCTCTGCAATTCGATAGAACGGAAGGACTTCCGATTTTATCTTCTAAGACTAGTGGAGGTACCCGGCGTTGCCCAGGTGTGTTGTCGTGGTGTAGTAAGGGTGGGAATAAAAAGCAGCCCGGTGGGCGGGGAGAAACAACAGGGTGGAGAGAGGTGTTAAAAAAAAGTGGTAGTAGGCAGGCAGGCTCGAACCTGTAACGCGAAGGAGGGAAATATGGTGAAAAAAAAACGTAACGCGTTAGCCGATGTCGCTATCATACAAGCAGAAGTTGATTGTGTCGAAGTCAAGCATAGTCAATCGAATGTATGATGATTTAAATGCTTTGAGTATTTATTTGCTTCCCCCAAAAACAAATTAGTCACAAGGTTGTTTTTAATGTGTGTTGGGGTGGGGGGCAGCTTCCTCTAAAAAGTGGCAATCTGGCAGTATCCAATAAAAATAGTAATTGTCTTAGTATGAAGAGTTTCCCCTGCATTGACTGAGGACCAATTAGTGAAGCATCAGAAATCCTGGGCCAAAGGTCAAATTTCCCGCTATTTATGTGAAAGGAAATTACAACTTTGTTATATATGGGTCATGGAATTGCATTCATCTGCAAAAGATCTAATTTGCATATTCTTTTAAACATTCGTTTTAATTAATTCCTTATTAGTTTTTTTGGTTTTCTTATGAGATAAGCATCTTCAGTTAACTATTATGTTTAATTATATTCATGCAGATATTCTACATGATTTATACTTGAGTACTATTTGCATAAAAAGGTTATAGTAAACACGAACTTCTTTCTATATATATATTTATGTATGTGTATAGATATTTGTTTAAAAACGTTTGCCTACCAAACTCCTCTGTCAGTTTTTGGTATACAGAGATGAAACTTAATATATAGAGTATTCGAACCGATGCAAAACTTTATGTTTTAGCTGGGGAAAATTGATGCAAAAGTGTGAAAATCAAAGAAATGGAATTTGCCAGGTGAAGGTCAAACAATGGCATTACAAATATGCATGCGTAACACAATAGCTAATGATTCATATTTTAATTTTTGCCTACGATTGGGGTTATTATCCTCACTAGAAATCGACTTGGCATGAAGAGCCCCCTCCATCCCCCAACTAAATGTTTGTATACTCTTATTGAATAAATGAACCATTCTATATTTACCAATATATATATTTTCTAACTTCATTTTCCATCCTTATTGTTTTCCTATATATATATATATACACACACACACACACACACACACACACACACACATATATATATATATATATATATATATATATATATATATATATTTTTTTTTTTTTTTTTTTCAGGCAAACATTATTAAAAACAACAGAGATACCTTGCTTAAGGATTCTTTTTTTCTTCATTTTTTCGATCTTTCGCAAGATTTTTTTAACTTCAAGATGAAAGGTATTTACAAATGTTCCATGGTTCACACGAGCGCTTTCGATTCTTTCTTGAAAGCGCTCGTGTGAACCATGGAACATTTGTAAATACCTTCCATCTTGAAGTTAAAAAAATCTTACGAAAGATCGAAAAAATGAAAAAAAAAATCATTAAGCAAGGTATCTCTGTTGTTTTTAATAATGTTTGCCTGAATGAAGGAATGCTGCCTAAATACACTAATATATATATATATATATATATATATATATATATATATATATATATATATATATATATATATATATATATGTATATATATATATATATGACATAATCGCATTGACACACCGGTTCCTGTTGGATCACCGAAGTTAAGCAACGTTGAACGTGGTCAGTACTTAATGGGTGACCATTTGGGACTTTCAGGTGCTGTATATGCTCTCTGCTTATCTCTGCATTGTTTTCAGTTGTTCTGGGCTTTTCCTTGCCACTGGACTCAGTGTCGACTCAAGAGAGGTGTGGTTGGAGATTGTGCAACTCTTGCCTCACAATTACACAGCTGCCCCTACAGGGGGTATCCTTTTTCTTTCAAGACTGAATGGGGGCATCGATATATATATATATATATATATATATATATTTAAAAGAGTGTAGCCATCAACAATTGTTGTTTTTTTTAAGGTTTTAAAATGGGAGTTTGAAAATTTTTTTTTACTTCTGCTGATACTAAATGTGTTTTTCAAAAACACATTTCTGAAAAACACATTTAGTATCAGCAGAGGTAAAAAAAAACTTTACAAACTCCCATTTTAAAGAAAAACTTTTTACGAAAACATCTGAAGAGAGCACACCCTAAGCTCGAAACGCGTTATAAAAATATTTTAAAATAAAAATATGATGAAAACCTTTAAAAAACCCACAATTGTTGATGGCTACACTCTTTTAAATATGCATTTTTTTCTCTCGTTGGAACTACATAACCATCACTTTAAATATATATAAATTTTAAAGAAAAACTTTTTACGAACACATCTGAAGAGAGCACACCCTAAGCTCGAAACGCGTTATAAAAATATTTTAAAATAAAAATATGATGAAAACCATGGCTGGCTGTTAGGTTTTTGTTGGAATTTTTTAGATGGTATGAATCAGTCTATGTCTATAATTAACCATTCGGTTAGGTCTGATACTATAGAGGACACATCCTTTTTAAACATGTAATGCAGTGGTAGATCAGATATGAATGTACAGAAGCTATTCCAGTCAGCCATGGAGTATCGGTATACAGTACGGTGGAGGAGTACGTCTGGGGACTTATTACATTGCATGTTTGTCTTAACTGATACAATGGAGTGGTCGGAGGATCCTAGAGGAGAAAGAACAGTGCATGAACATAGCTCAGGGGAGGTTGAGAGAAAAAGGTCTAGAAGGCTTGCAAACTGACCAGTAGTATCTGGCACTCAGGTGGGCTCGCGAACAATCTGAGTGAGGTCATAAGCAATGGCAAAGTCATGACAGAAACTCCCCTCGTCATCTGTCTTATTTGAGTGGGTCAGCCATTCCACGTTATGGACATTGAAGTCACCACAAATGTGAATGTTAACCGAGGGATGTGCAGACAGGATGTGGTCTATTTTCTCAGATATACTCTTAAAGATAGTAAACACAAATGCAGTGGTGTAAGCTAGTGCAACCCAGAAGCACATATAAGGTAAATTTGGATCTTCTCTGGAGATATCCCTGCCACACGGGAAGCCATCTTTAATGTAGGCACATATTCCATGCCCATGGCGATCTTGGGGGTCAGATTTCGATGTTATGTTAGAGTATCCGTTAATTATGAATTCATCTGGGGAAGTGGTCGGCCCTATTCCAGTTTCACTTAGAAAGAATATGTCCGGTTTCGTCTCCTGTAATTGGGTTTCAACCTCTGGAAGGTTGGAACGTAGACCCTTGATGTTGGAGAAGGAGACAAGGTAGTAGGGGTCTACGTTGGAAGATGGGGTTGTAGGTTTATTCAAGTTTTTGTTTTTGAGATGTTTGTTGTTGAGGTTTTGGGGTTTGTGGAACAGGGCAGCATACTTGGTTTGAGCAAGAATGAGAGGGAACAACAGAGAGAAAAGGATAGGAATTTTTTTTCTTTTTTTGTAGCACATGAAAGGTAAAACCGTAACAATTACCCACTAGTATGGCATCGAGAGGTTCCACCAGAGACTATTGCAAGGTCCAGAATCCATTCACCAAATGGCAATACAGCAGCCCCAGTACTTTGCACCTGCTGATAGGACAGCCCCCTTAGTGGTTAATCCAAGGTTCGGGTCCCTGACTATCAGGCGGATAACGTCAGCCCAGACAAACGTTTACCTCCAGCACTCTTACTAGTGATATGGCCACAAGGATAGATATAGAGACAGAAAAATTTCCGACTTCTCAGACTACTGTTCACAAAGTACTACCGACCTGGAAGCAGCTTTTTCTTTACCCTTTGTCAGAAAACTCACTCATTTGAATGAGGACTGAGGGACAAAAGAAGGAGAAGCGAGGGTTACTGGAGCTGCCGATAACACATCCACCGCATTATCTACTCTCCATTAAAAAAAAGACAAAAAAAAAACGGAATGGGTACGAGGGACATATTAATATCTACTTAGTACAAGTCCGGTGCTAAATTATCAATTTAGGATGCTCTTTGAAGATAATCTCCCCTCCTATATTTATGGGGGATGTTTTTGGCATTATCTATCTCGAGTTTGAATCATTCGTACTTCACCTTAATTCAAATGCAATATTTCAGTTTTATCAATTTGTGAAGTCGGCTTAATTTGGAATTAATTTACATTTTAGTTTAGATAATAGTTCGAGGTTTTTAGTTTGGGAGGTTCCTTTTCGCTGGTGGCTTTTTTCTCGTTTTACATGTAACAGAGCAATATTCGTTTGTAGCATACATGAAAATAAATAGATTTCAGAACAAAAAGAGCAAGTCGATAGGTAATGTGAGTTGCCGGATTTTAAGTCAAGGCTGCAATAAGAAAAGAGTTACCATTAATTAGCACAAAATAGATTTCAGATTGCAACAGTGACCGGTGTATGACACAATCCTCGCAATGCTATACAAAGATCCGATTAGCGTCAACTAAATTATTCCAAAACATATAATATACAAATTATGAACAGTTCGTAGCTTCTATTCATTATGTTTATGTCCAATTCTTGTTCAAGAATTGATTCAAATGTCCTCATCGTATCATGATAAACAATCAGTCACAGTCATAGTTCTAGTTCAACGTCCTCGTTTTCATGTGAAGTCATTTGCAATTTGACATAACAGAAGCATGAAAAAAATTCCTTTCCCAGAACTGTGGGATTCTGTTCCGCTGGCCTGCTTTTCAATTGATACAATATGGTTATCTTTAAGCCCAATGTAAACAAATTTTTGTTTAGCCGTCTTCTTAATCAAATTCTACCTAATCCTCACAACTACAGATTACTACATTATTGTCTCACTGACCACCTTACATCCATTAACCCTTATACTAGAGTTGCCTTCAGTGGTGAATACCTTGTAGAAAAAAAGAATACATTCTTAGCGATAAAAAAAAATCAAGTTGCATTAATCTGGTCAATCATTATATCGGCAGTGGCTTTGTTGCTATCGAGGTGGGATATGTAATGAATATGAGTACATCCAAGAATATTATTGTCTAGTTAAACCAAAAATATGGACTGGTCGACCAGCTTGGAGAGACGTTGAAAGATACACTAAAAGCCTCACGCTTAAGGATATACAAGCTATGACCACGAACTCCTGTTCCGTAAAACAACAGTAGACTATTACTCCAATACCGAAGCCAAAATAACTCATCTACTTCAAACAAATATGTCCCTTTAGCGGGATATATCAGCTTCTATTAAGTTTCAGGCTTTTCCTTCTCCCGGAGTAGGGATTACTTTAGTGGTTATCACTTGAGGAGACCTTACAGGGAAATGTCAACGGAGCTGGTTAGGCACTTTATGTAGCCCACAGTGCATCACCTCAACTAATGTGCTGGCTTTTCAAAACCTCACTTGACCTTGTGTCTAACATTCTGCAGAGGAGGCAAATATCGATAACATAGCCGAAATACTGCAATAGTTGTATCACTTTGCTCACCGGAAGTAGAACACCGTACCATTGCTAAAGAAGAGGAGAGAAATATAAAGCCTGGTCACATGATATAAATCACAGGAAAACGGTTTGGGTAAAAGCGGAAGTTACTTACTATGCAGACAGTGTTCCTATTATATATATATATATATATATATATATATATATATATATATATATATATATATATATATATATATATATTATTTATAATATACAACTGAATGTGTGTGTTTGTGTGTGTGTGTGTGTGTGTGTGTGTGTGTGTGTGTGGTCACGAATAGGCTCCTATATGGTTGACTATTTTAAAAAAACTGATTACATATAATGATAGAAGATGTATCGAGACACAGGAATGGGTATGTTTGATCTGGCAGAACGTGGTTCATTAAAATTGTGAGGTCTGTGTTCGCGCCTGGTCCACAAAGTATGGAAATAAAAAATTTAAAAATTAAAAAAAAAAAATGTTTACAAGTGTTTTTGATATAGCTGTACATAAGAATACTTTGACAAGTATATTTTAACTTAAATAGGGATGGTATAATAAAATTGTGGGGTCTGCGTTCGCACCTGGCCTCCATGGAATGGAAATAGGCACAAACTTTAATAAAGACTTTTCATATCTATCTGCGTAAGTATACTTTGATCATTATGTTTCAGTTTGAAGAAATATGGTATAATAAAATTATGGGGTGTTCGTTCGCACCTGACCTCCCTAGAATGGAAATATGTCACAAAGTTTAACAAGTTTTTTTTAATATAGATCCACAGAATATTGTGATGAATGTTTCAGTGTGAACAGGTATGGTACAATAAATTATGGGGTTTATCTATTTTATTTTTACTTTCATCATATTTTGCTTTGGTTTTGATACCCCCAAATTCGAAGCTATCTCTTTACAACCCTTCCTTTTCATAACCTATCATACTTTCATAACCTATCATACTTTTATAAATCAGAGTCAATTTTCTGTAGGCTGTTTTTGAACCCAGTCAACGACGGGTAATTTTGCTAGTATATATATAAGGTTAGTGGTTGATAATTGTGAAATTATCCAGTTTACAGAGGAAATATAACAAAATCCAATTTTTTCATGTATGATCGTTTCGGAAACGTTCATTCGGTATTTACAAATAAAATAAAGCATCGAGAAATAATTAAAATATTTCCGGATATCGTCTCCTCATCAGCATTTTTATACTTGTTATGTTATGTTGGTGGAGGGGAAAGACACCAAACATTTTTACAAGCTTATCGAATTTAGTGTAATCTTAGAACTGCACGCCTGTGGAACTCTGTTCCGTCTGCCTGCTTCCCACCGGACTACAACTTGGATGTCTTCAAGTCCAACGTTAACAAATTCCTAATGAACCGCCCCCTTAAGTAAACACTTCATCAAATCTCTACACTAACGTAATGTACTTGCAATAACCCTTATCCCTGAATGGCTTCCGGGCCTTGATAAGTGGTGATCACTGTGTAAAAAATAAAAAATAAATAAAAAATAAATAAAAAATAAAGATAAATCTAACATTTAAAAAATTCATTTGTGTGTATTAGATATATTTTCAGTTTCGAATGAATGTAGTGTTATTTTATAATTAAATTGTTTAATTGGTAAGAGAGGGAAAAATGATATTTATGATTTTATACTATGAAACTTTGTTTTATAGAATTTTTCGATATTGCATAAGATTAAAGTAAAAATAACGGATCATATTTACAAGGAAAAATTATAAAATAAATACCTTTGCGAAATAATCTTTTTATGTTGCTTTTAAAAAATTCATTCGTAAAGATATTTTTTTTTTTAATCTAAAAGATATCGTTGGCATTGTAACCATTGTTTTAAAATCTAAAATGCCGGGTAAATAAAAGGCGCGGGGGTTGTCTTTATATAGGTGTTTATGTCTGCTTTATTTTAATTTTAAGTCATTTTTAATTATGATGAAGAAAGTCTTTGTTAGTAGATTGTTTCTTTTGAATTCTATTTGACTTTATGATTATTATTTATTAGCGTAATATTATTTCTTTTTAACTTATTTACTTTTGTGCAACTTAATCTTTAATATTTATTATTTTATTATGGTGGTTTATAATTATTACATTTTGCCCATCTTCTATGTATGCAACTGGTTAAAGTGTCTTATTTCAGATTTAAGCAAGTTTTAGTATTTTCCATTTTATATTAAAAGGATTTTATTATCTTATAACTGTCATATATATTTTGATAAGGTTGTTTGATTTTTTTTCAAGGATTTATTATTAAAAGTGTTTGTGTTTTGATATTCTATGTTTAATGGCCCCTGGTGTGGATCCGATGAATATTGCTTTGGTTTTTATAGTTTTATGATTGTTTTTGCTTTGAATCGTCGTATTATTTTTCACAATGTTCTGTTGTGCACTATTATTTTGCGCATTTATGAAAGGAATTATTGTCGGTGGATTGTGTATAAGGTATAAGTATTAGTCTCTGTCTGAGGATAATTGGTATTTTGTGCAGTATAGTGGGCAATTTGTATTTGGTTATCTTTAGAACTTTTTAGAGTTTTTTTTTTTATTACTGCGTAACTGTAAATTACACTGCTTTTTTATATGTACCTTGCAAGGGGCATATATTTTTGTTATTGCAATTACAGCTTGTTGTCGGTTGGTTATTTATATTTTGTATTTTATTAATATTTTTCTTGTTATTTTTAATTATTTGCTGGTTTAAATTTGGCATTGTTGAGTAGGAAATTTTGACAGTATTTTCATTAAATATTTTGCTGTTTTTATGAAGGGGTTTGTCTTAATGTTCTTAGATTAATGGAGGTAAAACCAAAGGGTATCCCTATGTCTATTTTTACATTTTTTAGTAATTGAGATTTGTTAGTGTTTATTATTAATCTTCAGTGTGATGTTTTGTTTCTTTTTTTCCTTTTCTTCTTCCTTGCCATGTTGTAAAGTTTGAGAAAGAAGTCTGTTGTATAGAGCCGCGCGTTGTATTTGGCGGTTGTATTTTGAAATATTTGAACTGTGCGTAGGTAATGCGAGAATAACGTCAAGAATGAGAGTGCAATAAAAACGTTGTTTCACAACATGGCAAGGAAGAAGGAAAAGGAAAAAAAAGCAACACACTGAAGATGGAGTCTACCTCCGAAATATATTTGTGATAAATTTCAAACAAGTAAAATATTTGTTTATTTTCTTAATATTACGTTGTGATTTGGTTTCAAGCGCACTTGATGCGTATTTTATTTTATTCAAATTAAAACAACGTTTCTATCGAACTCTCATTCTTGGCGTTATTCTCGCGTTACCTACGCACAGTTCAAACATTTCAAAATACAACCGCCAGATACAACGCGCGGCTCTATACAACAGACTTCTTTCTTCAAATTTACAACATGGCAAGGAAGAAGAAAAAGAAAAAATAAGAAGCAAAACAACATATTGTGAATATTTTTTATCAAATAAAATGGTTAAGATTCCTTTATATATATTACAATTTGTGTTGCGTGTAGTTTGATCCGCCTAATATCAAGACGGTGCCAGCAGCCATTCCCAACCAGAAAAATAACACCGAGAAGTCGTAGACAGCCTAACAAAAGAGGTACGTCACTATTTGATTTTCCAGAGAATTACAGGCTGGAGCTGGTTGGAAAAAAACCCAAGAAACTCTCTCATCCCCCTCGGAATTGTACTGCTGTGACCTTGGTTGAGCAACAACAACGGAGATGAAAAAAACAAAAAAAAAACAACGGACTGAGGTATGTTTTATTGTTTTCTGAAATACCGTTTGTTAATACCGGCAGGACCTGAAGTCGTCCACCAGTGGAGCAGCAGAGTCCCAATGCCGATCAGGTAACTCTCTGCTGGAAAAAGTGCATTGCTTGCCGTTCCCAGGACTTTTATTTTAACCGTTGGGCAGTCACACTAGTGACCGATTCATAGTGTTACAAATGCACCAAACCAGATGTGGCAACGATAATTCATTCATGGGAGAATTGTGGCTTTGTATAGTATGCTCGTTTGTGTGAGTAATTTTCTAGCACGGTAGAGGAAGCCCACCTTCTTTGCAGCAGCCTTGGCAATGGCATCAATGTATTTGTTCCAATTCATGTTGCTTGTGAATATTAGGCCAAGGAGTTTTAAAGATGGGCTTCCATGTAGGGTGTTATTTACCATAGCAATCGTTTGTTGAAGTGTTTTTGTAGTTGCAAAACGAAAGAAGCTTGCTCTTAGTGGCGTAAAGTATTACCAACCATTTACGGGACCATTTCACTAGAGTTTGCAGGGCATTCTCTGATTCGACGGCATCATTCACTTATACTCAGAATACACTAACTGTAAATAAATCATCAATATGACATTACATTTCACTTAAACTGCAACGAAACTCTACATGGTGGCAGCGCGAAATTGAAAAAGCAAACAATGACTGCCAATTTAATATCAACAAAAATGTTTGACTACATAGTTCAATGGAGAAGGGTCCATCAACATGTCTACTGTCAACAAAACAACAAATGGAGCAATGCAAACAAACAAACAAAAACACATATCACGTTAGAAAGCGACAGCTGCGATATCAGTTGATACTCCAAAACACATTGGCGCTTCTATTTCATTAACTCAGTCACACGTTTGTGTTAAACGAACCTTTTTGTATTATCGCATAACATAACCATTACTTACTAGATCCCTTTTCATCTTCCTAATCATTTCTCATTTCCTTTCGTTCTCTCAATCCTACACACTCAAAGAACAATCACAACCACGTGGGTTTCATAACTTACTCATATAATACGCATAGCACATAAAGGCGATATCCTTATTCACTGTTTTCGTATAGATATAAGTATTTGGGTTCTCGTCCGTAACATACCCCAAGAAAAAATCAGCAGTATAGAAAAATCTTTATGACGTGCGTAGGTGTGACGGAAAGAAAATAGCGTACGCTCAAAATCACATAAATTGATTAAGTAGTTTTATTTTTTTAAAAAAATCAAATTTTATGGCTAAACGACGAACGACGATCTATCGATACTATTTGTTAAATAGTTTTAATGACAAAGAAGATAATTCCAAATAATTCAAACTTTTGCGAGGTTTTAGACAGCCATTCTTAACATGATGAGTGGAGTATTGAAAACACTCAAATTCATCACCTTTTTACTCTCTCTAAAAATACCTCTTCAGAAATTTTAAAATCGGCCTTGCCCATCATAGTAATGTTTACGAATTCCCATTAATTGATAAAAAATGGTTTTCTTTATTAAAATAAAACTATTAGAACAATCTACATAATTTTTGATGTATGCTTTTTTCTGTCATGTATACACACGCATCATAAACAGTTTGCTTTTTTTTTTCTTGGGAGTGGGGTTATAGACAAGTACCGGTATTTGTTTATCATGTCTACCAGCGATCTGTCGACCATGGATTGGACGACGCCAAACGCACAAGAAAGGTTCAAACTTTTAGAACAAAATGGAACTTCATTTCATTATAAACAAAATAACAACAGACCAACAAGTGAGGCAAACTTTAGTAAGAGTGGCGAACAACCGATCAAATAGTTACTACCTCTGGATGCTCATAGAGGGACATTAACGTTTCCCTGGCATTCTGCAAAATAATTTTTCTAACCAACTGAAATAAGACTATAGTATATAACCATCTCAGATCAATGGAATCTAAACAGAAAGTATAAGAACCACAAAACGATTTGGTTAATAGATGTACGTGAATGATGCAAGGGTGCTCATCCCAGGGATTAGACAACGGCCACAGATAATATATACCAGACGCAGACTTCTAGAAAGAAACTGGGAAGAGACAAAGCTAATGAAGCCTCTGACATCTGTATAAAGTAAATCGAGGTTATGTAGATGAACACTAACAAAGCTACTAGCCTAGAGATACAAGCTATAGGCTTACTAACACGTTTTCAGAAAGTCATCCTCCCACCAAAGTTATTAAATAAATCAATTGTGGAAGAAGTTATGCACTTAAACGGTGAAGCCTGTCAAGCGTATAGCGCAAAGTGCGACACACATAGTAAATTCAACAACTGTTCGCCTGCCGAACAAAACAAAGGCAATGGCGTAGGTCATCCATTTAATTGACAAATATTCACGATGATGCCGGTATGTAATGAAGTCATATTGGATTTTAATTTTTATTTGTTTGCACATTTTCTAAACTTTTAAAGAAACAGAAATAAATTTTAGTAATAAAGGAAACAACTTTCTTTGTATTCTTAAATAAAAAAATATGAGTTATTCCCCTTGATTATTTTGATTTTTCGGTCATTATTGAAATATCTTCCATTTTACCAATTATCGGGCGGGACTACCTGATGTAAAAAATAAATTGATGAAGTGCGTTATTATAATGTCAATAACATGGTGTAACGATAACAAATAAAAATTAGCTATTCAGAATCAAAGTTTGATATGTCAGCTTAAATGCTATTTAGATCCAACTTGTAAGTATTACAATATAAGTTCATATGCTAGAAGAAGCTTCACTAATTATAGCAATATTGAAAGGAAACTTAGAAATAATCTGATTAAACTATTTTATAGCTGTGCTTTTTATATTTTTTCCTTTTATTTTCTACAAAACATTAAAGATTTTTAAATAAAAAAAAATTGTTAAAAGGAAATAATGGATGCGAATAGCTAAGAGTGATAATTCTTATTATTAAGAATTATTCCCCATAGGTGATTTTTTTTTCTTTTAGGGTGATTATTTAAGAATGTCAATATACTACATTATTGGACCAGATTAAGTATTCTTTTAGATATACTGTAGCGAATTATGTTAGTCTAGTATGAATAACCTGGTACAACAATAACAAATGAAAATTTGAAAGTCAGAATCAATGTTAGTTTAAATGCTATTTAGGTCCAACTTTTAAAATCTTGCAATATAACTTTATATGTTGGATGATTTTGTTCACTTACAAAGAGCAGATTGTGAGAGTAATGACTTAGATATTTTATTAAAGTCACATATAAAAAATCACTTGATATCCAATTCACTTACGACTAGTAAATCGTTGTCTAATTGACTTTTAAATGTTGGGACTGAATGTAATTTTAGATCTTATAGCATAAAACAAAATGAATTGTGCAAACAGTTGCTAATCGTTCGTATTATTTGGATTTTTCGGACTTCTTATCTGGAGTGTTATTTTCATAATGTTTCGGTCGATGTAACCTCTACCTTCCTCGGGTGTATTTTGTCAAGTTTGGGGAACCATTCTGTCGAACTCAGGACTCTTTCTGTCAAACTTGAGAATCTCCACAGAATCTCGAATGGAACCCTTTATTTAATCCATAGTCGTAGCATGCACTCGTTTTATTCGCCATGACCGGGTAGAAGTCCTAAGTAATTTGCAATTGTATTTTTAGTGTCTCCCGTATCGTATTGGATAAAGTACTCGATATAATTCAGTTGTAAGTTACACTCTTCTGGAGGTTGAAGGTTCAATCTTTAGTGTTGGCGGCCCTCAAAAATACAACTTTGAATTATTTAGAACTTCTGCCCAATCATGGCTGACAAGAGCATGCTACTCTTGTGGATTAAATAAAGGGTTCTGTTCAAAATTTCATGCAAATTCCCGAGTTTGACAAAAGGATTCTTGAGCCCGGCAAAATAAACCTGAAGATGATCGGAGGTTACATCGACCTAAACGTTATGAAAATAACATTGAAGATGAGAATAGTTGTCCGAAGAATTCAAATGATATGAATAATCAATCCTCATCTACAAATTTTCGAAATAATAGCCAATAGCTAATCAGCACAGATGCCAAGAAAAGAAAAATATTCCAGAAATTCTTGCGTGCATATATATATATATATATATATATATATATATATATATATATATATATATATATATATATATATATAAACAAGACAATCTAACAGCTAAATAGATCATCACCAGCATACCACAAGAAAGCCAGCTTCCACACAGGAGCAAACCACACTTTTCCCACCAACGAAACACGATGACACAGATCTCAGCCAAATCTAACATTGGAGGATTAGGATTGGATTTCGCAGTGCCAATCGCCTGGTACAAATAATCATCATCGTCATGAGCAAATATACGAGAGTCGTTCTGAAAGTAATGCATCCTATTTTTATTCCGCCCGAATGGATCAGATGAGATTTCAAATTGCATTGTCATGATCAATGAACTTGAAAACTTCATCACTCTGTTGAAGATGAGAATAGTTGTCCGTTATGAGGCTCCAAGAAAGCAATCCTTGTGCTGGACTTGCGTCAGAAGCAGAGATGCGCCCCTACATTCCTGGCAAAAGTGCATTAAGAATCGTGGTGACTATGTAGAAAAATAAATGATAAAGTTCCTATTCGTTCTAATGCTATCATTCCTGTCTTTGTAGCTCTTTAAAAAAATAGGGATTTTTTTTTTGAAACGACCCTCTTAAGTACGAAAGACCGCGATCAGCATCGCCTACATAAAAGAGCTGGACTCGAATACCAGTAACCACAGCACAGATCTTCCGACCACTCTGTTGTATCAGTTACGATAAAAATGAAATGTAATAAATCCTCAGATGTACCTCTCCATCGTACAGTATATCGATACTCTATGGCTGACTGGGATGGTTTCCGTACGTTTATATCAGATCTACCTCTGCATTCCCTGTTTAAAAAGGATGTGTCCCCTATAGTATCAGACCTGACGGAATGATTAATTGTAGGTATAGACCGTTTCATACCCTCGAAAAAATTCCAGCAAGAACCTAACAGCCAGCCATGGTTCTCTCCAGAATGTGCTGCTGCCATTGTGCACAGAAATCACTTTTTCCATTGCTTCCAACGTAATAGATGTACTGAGACTAAAGCTGCTTTCAGGACTGCCAGCAACCACTGTAAAAAAGTTATAAAGAATGTAAGAGAGTTATATGCTCAGTCCGTTAAGTCCAAAGTAGCTGAGCAGCGGCTTGGTTCCCACCAGTTTTGGCAAATAGCAAACAGAATCCTGAACAGAAGCGTGTGCTCTATCCCAACTATCATCAATGGACCTGAGGTAATCTCGTCAGCGTCAGACAAAGCCAAACTCTTTGCCAAGAACTTTGCAGCTAATTCTACTCTTTGCAACCAAGGCTGCCAACCTCCAATATTTTCTCTTGTAGCAGAAAAAATGCTATGTCATATACAAATATCTATATGTGATGTTGCCAAGCTAATTAAAAACCTTGATTCCCGTAAAGCAACCGGCCCTGATGGTATTCCAATTATAGCACCCTGGAAAATCTCATCAGTATGCCCTGTATTTAAGAATTCAGGTGATCGCTCATCTCCCTCTCAGTACAGGCCAATAAGTCTCCTGTGCATCATGAGTAAGTTGCTGGAATCTGTGTTAAATAGAGAAGTAATCAATCATCTCAGCAAAAGTAACCTTCTTAGTGACATGCAATATGGTTTCCGTTCTGCTAGATCTACAGCAGTTGTGCTTACAGTTATATCTCATAGGATAAGTGAATCTCTCGCTGGAGGCTTCCTTTCTAGGGCAATTGCTCTTAACATATCAAAGGTCTTTGATAGAGTATGGCATAAAAGTTTACTTCACAAGATCTCCAGCTATGGTATAGCTGGAAATGTCTTCTCAATTATTAAATCATTTCTCTCTGATAGGTTCATAAGGGTAGTGGTTGATGGGCAGAAATCAGAAGCTCTCAATATTAATGCTGGAGTCCCTCAAGTGTCCATTCTGGGCCCAACTCTCTTCCTGATCTACATTAATGATCTTCCAAATCACATCCTTACATCATTCGTAGACATTTATGCTGATGACAATACCATCTATGGTAGCACATCTAAGACCGTAAACGACCAAGTTCTCTCTGATTCTCTCTCCTTTGATCTTGAGCATGTGGTACAATGAGGAAAGGAGTGGCTGGTTACTTTTAATGTATCTAAAACTAAGCTTTTATCTTTACATCATCAACGCTCTGATCCCCATCTGACATCAATTGAAATGAATGGCTCTCGTCTTGGGGAAGCCTCATTTTTTGACAAGATTCTGGGTTTGACTTTTACTCCTGATCTTAAGTGGAACACATACATTAAATCTGTTGCCAAGACTGCTGGAAAAATGGTGGGATCCTTCTATCGATCCAGTAGATATCTTACTGCTGATGCAATTCTCTATCTATATAAGAACCAGGTACGTCCAAGGATGGAGTACTGTTGCCACATTTGGGCAGGAGCTGCTAGAAAGAACTTAACCTGCCTTGATAGAGTTCAAAATAGACTTTGTAGCCTCGTAGGGGATGTCTTTTTCTCTTCTCTGCAACCTCTTTCTCACAGAAGAAATGTTGCGAGTTTGTCTCTGCTTTATCGTTATTTTCATGGCAAGTGCTCGACTGAACTCCAATCTATGCCCCCCCCCCTCGCCAAACTTTCACAAGAAACACCCATCTAACAGAAAACACTATCAATAATTTCCCCACTCTTTATCTGTACCTAAATCTAAACGTAGATTCCATGAGCAAAGCTTCTTTATTAGAACTACACGCCTATGGAATTGTCTTCCGTTTTCCTGCTTTCCAGCTTATTACAATATGGTAGTCTTCAAGTCTAACGTAAACAAGTTTTTGATGAGCCATTCCATATAAGTTAACAAATTCACCAAATTTCCATTACTAACGATTACTATATTGTCCAATTTTTACGGTACACTCTGTAACCCTTATCCTCGAGTGGCCTCAAGGCCTTGATAAGTGTAAAAAACAAGATAAAACTACTGCGATATCTTGCAGTACTAGGAGAGGCCCATTCATTATCATTGCCAATGTCTAGATAGAAGCAATACACGACCCTCAGCCGGCAGACAGTCCAAAATACTATTGCTGCTAATGATCTCTCAAACACACATATTTCTATTAGAGAACATTTTCGCTCACATAAAGTGATGAGATATATACACATACTATCTACATTGACTAATAAATTAGTTGCATATAAAGTCTGTCCTCGGTTGTCTAAGGTCTCTCAGTACAGGGTTTTGTCAGGACAATCTAGCATGAGGATACTGCCTTCTGCAAGTAAATCTTGACCAAATATTCAGATTAACATTTCACATTAACATAGTATTCGAAGATTAAATAAGACCTTCTCGATGTGGCTATACACTGTCTTATACAAGGAATGATGTACCTTCTCCTAGAAGTGTTACCTTAAGTAATAACATTTAGCTGGATACTATGCTAGACCAGATGAATTCTTATCCTAGAATCCGGTAAGACTAAAAAAAAAAAAAAAAAAGTATAGTTAATTGATCAATGTGGGAGAATTAATGTTCTTGACTACTTGGCTGACTGAAGGATTGAGAGGTAGAGGAGAATTGAAATGTAATTGAACATTTGGATATCTATGTATCCCATGTAAAAATCAAGTCTTAGACATGGAATGGAGCCCTTTTATTTCGAAGAATTTTCTGTAGTAAAATCAAAACAAAAGTCAAACAATTCCTTTCCTTAAATGAAATATTGTACGAATTACCCCACGCGGTAACTGCCTAACTAAATTCCAGGTGTTTGTATTATTTTTAGAAGTACTTAAGAAAATAATTGAAAGATACAGAAATTGAAAAGATCAACATGTAAACATTACTTGCCCGTTGCGTCGAATGTGTATTTGTTCAAGTTGTAAGTGGTGATGGTATTTAGTGTAAAATATGTGCGAAGGAAGTGTTCGTTTTTTTTTTTTTTTTGCATATAATTGCTGAACTTAAAAGGGAAACTGCAAAATCATAATATATGCATGAAGTATTGTTGCAACATCTGTGCATCTGTCACTAGTCTCTCGCTCCTAGACAGGGTTCAAAAAAGAGTCGCCAACCTAAAAAGTCCTAAACAATCAACTAAACTCCAAACTCTGTCCCATCGCCGAAACGTGGCATCGTTGTGCCTGTTTTATAAGTATTTTAATGGCAATGCTCTGACAAACTCCGAGCACTAGTATCCCCTCGACGACAATACCCTCAACAAATTCGACAAGTAGCAAAATTCCACCCTTACACTGTAGTAATCCTAGATGCCGTAAAGCCTTCTACTCGACTAGCTTTTTCCCTTGGACTGCTATACTTTGGAATTCCCTCCTAGATCCTTGTGTCCCTGTCTGTACAGGCATGCAGAAATTCAAGCTTAATATGAACAGACATCTCGCTGACCAACTTCATAAATAGTATGATTATAAATCTAGCCTCAAATAGTAGCCACTCGCGACTAAGTGGCCCTGTGCCTTGTTTGGGGTGAAACACCAATAAAAAAAAGTATATATATACACATATATATAGGTATGCACGCATATATATATATATATATATAACACATATATATAGGTATGCACGCATATATATATGTGTATATATATATATATATATATATATATATATATATATATATATATATATCGATGCCCCCATTCAGTCTTGAAAGAAAAAGGATACCCCTGTAGGGGCAGCTGTGTAATTGTGAGGCAAGAGTTGCACAATCTCCAACCACACCTCTCTTGAGTCGACACTGAGTCCAGTGGCAAGGAAAAGTCCAGAACGACTGAAAACAATGCAGAGATAAGCAGAGAGCATATACAGCACCTGAAAGTCCCAAATGGTCACCCATTTAGTACTGACCATATATATATATATATATATATATATATATATATATATATATATATATATATATTCAGGCAAACATTATTAAAAACAACAGAGATATCTTGCTTAATGATTCTTTTTTTTTTTTCGATCTTTCGTAAGATGTTTTTAACTTCAAGATGGAAGGTATTTACAAATGTTGCATGGTTCACACGAGCGCTTTCAAGAAAGAATCGAAAGCGCTCGTGTGAACTTTCACTTATACACACACACGCATACACACAGATATATACATATCCACTTATTTAGTGTTTCCTTTTCAAATTAAATATTTTAACTCTTTTTCAAAGTGTTTTTGACATGTTTTATTAACTATTTTCTCATATGTATGTATATATATATATATATATATATATATATATATATATATATATATATATATATATATATATATACTAGCAATCGGTGCCCGGTGTTGCCCAGGTGTTTTGAGGTTAATGCTGAGAAAAAAAAACGGTCAATTTTTTAAAACTTTGACCCCTATTATGACCTCTTAACATTTATTGTTTAGGGATCAAGTAAAGTTAATAAGTTAGATCCATGTCCAAGGAATCTATATCTAAAATATCACGCGTTTACTGTTTAGACCCAAAATTGTAGGAGGAGTTTGGTAGAGTTCTCAAAGGTCAAATCGTTGAATATTGACCACTTAATCGCCAAATTTCTGTCGAAAACCTATCACATCGATTTTCCCAAATCTCAGTACTCTGTATATCAAATTTCGAATCTTTAGACTTAAAATTGACAGAGTTTTAGCGTAGGGAAATGCACACAGACACACAGACACACACAGACACTTATATATATATATATATATATATATATATATATATATATATATATATATATATATATATATATATAAACATGTGTGTGGCATCCGTCAGTCGAAACGACTATGGATCAGCAGCGCCGTATTAAGATGTTGTTATAAACATAAACATCATATATATAAGGATAATAGTACGCCATATATATAACAAAAGACCATTATTTACTCAAGTGAAAGGAAAACCCGGGGGAACTTTACCCAAAAATAAATCTATATTTTTTTTTGTGTGTAATGATAGTCTTATAAGCGAGTAATTAATAATTCAGCCATCTTGATTCTTAACCAAACAGAAAGTTCAAGTAGGGGGAGTTCCCTTTTTTTTATAGCGAGGCCAAATTTCGCGAATTTGGCCTTTTTTTTTTAAAGCAGTTTGGCCTTAAAAATTTCTTTTTGGCCTTTTTCTTCACCGATGAAATCTGGAGACGCAACGGGAATTTTCGGCAAAAAAATGTTGTTACTATGCACATCTATGTAATGAAATACAATTTGTGGCAAAATTTCAGGAAAAACTAATGGATGGTTATCTCGCAATAGTCCGGACAATTCGCTAAATTATCTCGTCAAAACCTTAAATCTCGAATTTTTGTGCATTTTATTTTTGGGGGGGGCTAATTTGGCATAATAGTGTCCATTTAATAGTATTATCTTGAAAAAATAAAAAAATAAGGAAAATTACCAAAAAAAAACAAACAAGAACAACAAAAGTGTGCCGTATTTTTAAAAGTTTTATTGCGTTGTTTTTATTTCCTTTTTTTATTTCATCGGTGAAGAAAATGGCCAAACAGAAATTTTGAAGGCCAAACTGCTTTAAAAAAAGGCCAAATTCGCGAAATTTGGCCTCGCTATAAAAAAAAAGGGGGGGGGGGGAAATCCCCCTACTTGAACTTTCTGTTTAATTTCGCTTGTAGCGTTGATTTTTTTCTTTTTTCGCTATAAAAAAATAACTACTTGATGAAATTACGTGATTTTTTCTGTAGGAAAACTTTATCCCATGACGAGTACGTACAATATATTTTTTTTTTAAATATTTCCATTTTTTAATGTCAATGGAAAACTGCACAAGTACCCAAACCCGAAATGTAAAGACCACGTGTGAACGCGCGTTTTTTTTTTTTTTTAGTTTAGTTTCATAATGGCGGCCGTGATGTCGGAGGTTCGATTGTTAGATTGTAAGTTAGTTTCGTATTTTTGTAATTTGTAAATCGCAAGTTAGGAAAAAATTAAACCCTTCCAAGATGGACAATAAATAAAGCCATAATATTTTATGGTAAAGTTAAGAGCCTACGAACCATAGTTTTTTAGGAGATGTGATTATTGGATTAACCAATCAGAAATCGTCTGTGGCACACACATCTCTGTTTTTATAGATATATAGATAGATATAGATATAGATAGATAGATATGATTAATCTTGATTTAAAAACAAAAATACAGATATTTATTACATACGTACTCATTCCTTACTGAAAATTCCATAGTCTAAAAGGAAGTCACGTAAATTGATCAAGTATTATTTTTTAAAATTAAATTATATTAGGAAACCATGAATAGGCCCTTTTATATTTTTCCAAAGTTTAAGGGCGACAACTCAGTTCGGCTACAGAGATTTACTTTGTATTCAAAATTATTAAAGCTTTTTAATCACTAAAGATCGTAACATTTGATTTTCTTCGTAAAAAAATATTACTCGTTTAATTTTCTGGTATATCACATCTTCATTCTTGGAAAAGTACGTATATATATATGTGTGTGTGTGTGTGTGTGTGTGTATATATATGTATATATATATATATATATATATATATATATATATATATAGGAAAACAATAAGAATGGAAAATGAAGTTAGAAAATATATATATTGGTAAATATAGAATGGTTTATTTATTCAATAAGAGTATACAAACATTTAGTTGGGGGATGGAGGGGGCTCTTCATGCTAAGGCATTTCGAAGCCTAATGCCTCTCATCAGAAGAGTAGAGAAGATGCTTAGTAACATCATGGGGATGCGACGTCTTGCGTGGGATTCATTAGGAAGGAAATAGATCAATAAAATCATAAATGATGTTAGGGGGAGTTGTATCAAATTCTAATACAAAGGAGGAGCGCATTATATAGAGTGTAATGCAAAAACCTTTACGGCCAACCCAAGATCCATAAAAACGGCATCCCACTAAGACCTAGCGTCCGAGGCTCAGCATACTACCTCTACCCTTTGAGTCGATTTCTAGTGAGGATAATAACCCCAATCGTAGGCAAATCCTCATCATACGTCCAGAGATAATCCATTCCAACCAAATGGTGAGCCTAGATGTAGTGAGTCTATTCACAAACGTTCCCACTGATGAGACAGTGGTATGGGAAAGACTGGCCACGATACCACACTAAAGGAGCACACAGGCATCTCAATTAACAACTTAATGGAGATGTTATCCCTCTACATAAGGACCACACATTTATGATGGGATCTGAAATATATCAACAGGCCTTACTATTGAATCGCAATTATCACCAGTGCTAGCCAACATATATATGGAGCACTTCTAGGAAATGTGGCTACGATATGTGGATGATACTTTTATACTCTGACCCACTTGGAGGACATTCAACTACTGGAACATGTGAACTCAATTCACTCATCCATTCAGTTCATCATGGAAAAGGACCATGACAACAAACTATTTTCCTGGATGTATTGATAACTAGTACTGATCAGAGCTTTGTGACATCCTTATACCAAAAGCCAAACTTTAGAGGACAATACCATAAAATTAACTCACACCATTCATGTGCTGTAAAGAAAGGTATAGTCCAATATCGAACGAGGACAATATGTAATAACAACACTACATATCAAGAAGAGATGGCCAACCCTTCACCGAAATAACTACCCAGAGAGCATGACATCAGATCCAGAATATCCAGATCGAACACCAAAGATCGAACACCCAAAACCCACCACAGTCTGCACACCATACGCGAAAGGCCTATCCGAAATTTTTCTTTTAAATATGCAGTTGGTATGATATTGGGACAGTATTTAGGAGCAACTCAACACTCCAAAAACACATTGTGCGAGTAAAACTCTTGACCAAAAAACTCATGACAAAAAATGCATTTATGAGATTTCATATAAATATAGGAAACTTTACAAAGGTTAAACATGCCGCCCCCGCAAAATAAGACCAGAAGAACACCGAAAAGCTGTCACATGCGGAGAAATAAAAAAAAATTACCCATAGCAGACCGTATATGGAGAGAAAAAGGCACTCATTCCCCAATGTGTGATGATGTTAAAATACATAGAAAAAAGATAGAAGATCAAAAACCTCAAGGAAGCATCACATATGGCGGATAGCAATAACATCCTAAGCCGTCAAAGTATTGAATTTAACCACATTTGGAATCCATTAATTACAAATTTACAAGGAGGAAAATAAGAAAAAATAACAAAAAATACGCTCAGCCCCCAATAATCCCAATAAAGTTATTAAATAGAAATAACAGAAAACTGTTTAAGAATCTTAATTTAAGTGAATCGTACTTTAGAAGTTGTGTCGGAATTAGCATACCGATGAGTAGGGGGGAGGGGAAGAAAAGACGGTTGAAGTCTTGCAACGAAATGTCGACGTTGCTTACAAGCAGTCTTTCCTTGTAAAAGTAACAAATGGGTAACGATGGTCGAAGTGTAATTTGTCTAAAAGACAGCAACATCTACTACCACAACAGTAGAGCGGCCACCCCTTTTGATATACTCCAACTCTCAGTCAATGAGATTCACGCGTGACTGGAATGTCTATTTAACTTATAAGGAATAGGCACTCAGGTTCTTTGATTAACGGACCACCGGCCGTGTTGGTCACAGCTACCAGCACTCATTTCTTCCCCACCGACCTACCCTCGGCAAGTCAACCAATTCAAAATTCTCACAGTTGGCTTCAAAAAGGTTTTAAGCTGACAAATCTAACTTTGCTTCTGTATTATCAATTTTTATTTGTTATTTTTGTATCATGTTATAGGCAATATAATAACATTTTATTTTATTATTGGAATTCTTTGAAATGAGTAATTTATTTATTTATTTATTTGCGGTTCGTTATCCTCATCTTTATAGTTGTTGTTTCACAACATTTTGGCCAACTATCCCTCTGACCTTCATGAAGTAATTAACCGTGACGGGAGAGGAATGCTTAGTCTCTTAACTGTATCTTCAGTAATTACTGCCTTCCATAGTTGTCGTCTCATCACGTTTTGGTCAGCCGATCCTCTGGCCGGCTTTAGATAGGATTGAAACCGCTATCTTCTTTCAATGCTCACCTGGAACCGTAGAGATTCAATGCCTCTATCCACTGCACCATGGGCTCTGTTGACCATCTGACGAAGGCCAGAGGAATAGTTGGTTGAAACGTTGTGAAGCAGCAACTAGGAAGATGAGAATAACAGTCCACAAATAAATAATAGCAATTTGTTTCAATTTATTTCATAAATTACATTATCCAGCCCAGAACGACTAACAATAAGAAACAGTTTCGGTATTCACGCGAATAAACTAATAATTTGATTAAAGAATGTATATTAAACGTTGTCTATTTTACAACTAAAATTTTATTTCCTTTTTCTGTATAAGTTTAAAATGTGTAAAAGCAAATAAAAATTAAAAACTAAAACAGCGGGTAACGCCGGGTAGGTCACATTAGTGCTTAATATAAAAACTTACAAAGCACCCAATTATTTGCATAACTTTATTAAAACTCACAATGTAAGCCATGATGATTTCACTTGAAATCGATTTAATATTATTGATAAAAAAGTAGGTGGTATTTTATCCCCATAAGTAAAAGGTATAATGACAGGTTAAAACATAATTAAACTATGAACTGTTTGTTCAAGCAAGCATGTAGGAATTATTTACTAGGTTGTCAGGAAACCATTTAGGTATTTCAGAGAATTGATTATTCTCTGTTGTATTATGGAGTGGTTTGAGACAGTGCTTTTATCAATATATTTAGAGTATATGTGTATCACACCGAGATTTTGTCTGTTTTTTTTTCACTCTCTCAGTATCGACTCAGAATATCCAAAAGTTATTTCCATTGAAACACATTCAAATTATTTTCCCTGAACTAAACTGGGAAACAAGAGAATGAACTCTTCTCTTTAGAAGTACAAAAAGACTTGCTAGATATGTAAGCGATTAAAACTAATGTTTGTTCTCTTTATAACCGTGACTTAAGCATTCTATCTAACTGTATATTTTATATTGTTTTCAAATCGCTTACGCCACTTCGTCAGATTTAGCTTTTCATTGCAATTCAGATGGGACCCTCACGCAGTCATCCCAGCGTGACACTTCTTTATTAGTTGCAATATTCGGTCTCTATTTTAGTTCCCAAGTTTAGTTTCTACTTCTCAGATAATATCAAAGTAAGCTCTAATTACTTTACATCGACCTCTGCATCTCTCTATAAATTCTTTATGTTTATTTATAAGTTTCAGTATTTGCACTAAATATATAGTTCAGATAAAATCAAAGTGAGTCCTATTTCTTTACTTTACATCGACCTCTGCATCTCTATAAAAATTCTTTATCATGTCATTTCATGTTTATTCATTTCACGTTCAGCATAATTGTAAATAAAATCAAATTAAATCCTATTTACTTTACATCGCCCCAGGCATATCTCTATGAATTGTTTATCCTGGCAATTCATGTTTATTTATAAGTAGTATTCACGCTCAGTATACTTCTAGATAAAATCAAAATAGGTCTTATTTATTTTACATCGCCTCCTTTCCATATAAATTTATTCTTTGTTAGGTTGTATTAAGTATTCGAAGCATAAGCAGCAGTCGACTCCAGTAGTTTAACAACTGAATTCTGAATTGTTAAGCTTTGAAAGAAAGTTGCAACATAGTAGTATCAGAGCAAGCCAGCTATTAGAGTTCTGGTGAAAATTTAGGAGAATCGGCATCAAGATCTGTTGTCCTCTGGTCCTCTTTACGTATGTCAAGCAAAGATCTGTCAGATGTGTAACCGCAAATCAAATCAATGGGGTGACAGTGTCAGTTTTGTGTGTTCTAAATCAAACCTTCTCTGATTTGGCATGAAATCGCTGGGCCTTACTGATCACTTTTGGCGGTAAAATCTGCAATAGTACAGGTTAACAGATAGCTGTAATCTATGATAAGGACTGTGCAAACTTTACAATCCTAAGATACGATTAACTATTATTAAAT
This sequence comes from Euprymna scolopes, assembly GCF_053919585.1. Taxonomy (NCBI): domain Eukaryota; kingdom Metazoa; phylum Mollusca; class Cephalopoda; order Sepiida; family Sepiolidae; genus Euprymna; species Euprymna scolopes. Next base: position 145,289,773 of record NC_136493.1, on the reverse strand, counting down.
CTTGATTAATGAATGCGTTATTATGATTTTAGAAATTCAGGTCTCTAGGGAATCATTCTGCAAATTATACATTTTCACCAGTTTGTGATTTTAATGTTATCAATAATATTTAATCAATGTTATCAATAATATTTAATTAATGTTATCTATAATATTTAGTTTCATGAAAAAAAAACAAGAAGAAGCAACATGGGGACATACCAAGACTTTGAATCAACCTGCCTTTCCCTTAGTGCATCTGTTGTGGTGATAGATGGTAATGATGATGATTTTGGTTCTGTGTCATTTCTTTCTAAATTAAACCATTCTCTGATTTTGCATGAAACCGCTGGACGTTACTGATATCACTTTTGGGAGTAAAACCTGCAATAGTACAGGTTAACAGACAGCAGCAATCTATGATAAGGACCGTGCAAATTTTACAATCTTCAACAGTTCGACAGAAAAATTCCCAAGTTTGACAAGATCAAGGTCATAACTTACATCAGCCAAAATGTTGTAAGAATAATGATCAAGATGAGAATAGTAATCTGAATAATCCAAATAATCCAAATTATCAATCCTTATCTAAAAAAATCAGAAATAGAGATAGGTTAGTTTAGAAATTAATTTCTTAAAGCCATCCAACACATGCCAACATCTAAAATGGACATTAAATTGATGGTGGTGATGGTGATGGTGATCTTTGGTTTACTTTCAGTCGCCTCGTAACTCTCACTTCCATTATTTTGTCCATTAATTTTCACATTCCATGAGCGATGATTCTGACAAAAGGGAAAGAATCGCTGTTTTTGAGTCTAAATCTGCTCAACCAACACTTATCTTTTGCTAGTTTTCTACTTTGAAGCAGTATATTATTTATTTATTTTATTTTTACTTTTTAACTCCTTACATCAAGTGGCGTCATGCCTTGTTTGGAACGATTTCTATTTTAAAAAATCCCCCAAAACTTACAAATGTGTCAAATAAAAAAAAAATACCTGAATAAAAATATCAGTCAGGTTGTGTGGAAATGATATCATTTTTAGATTTTTGATTCGCATGCAGTGATGAAAAGCGATGATAATTTATTTTTGCTTTATTTTCTTTCATAAATTATTTTTAAAGGCGGCTTGTGCGTTCCCAAGGGTCAGGTGGAAACCACAAAAACTAATGAAGCAGCAAAAAACATGTTAGATTGGAGAAAGGATTATGAATTTTATTAATGACTAGCCTGGATTCCCGGCGTTGCCCGGGTGTTTGTAGATGTGTGTTGAGCAAAAAAAAAAATAAATAAATAAATAAATAATAAATTGTAGTAGGTGGGCAGACTCAAAACCGGAAATGACATAGGTTTAAATTAAGGCTAGACAATCGAAAAGAGGCGACGATTTTCGAAAAAAGGCGAAAAAAGCGACCCTTCCCTGTTGAAAAGTGCCCAGTTGAGGATGAAGGAATTAATGTTTTTGGCAAATTTTTCGATATTTGTCGTCCGAAGGGTCGAGCTTCAAAATGATACAGATTATGTGAAAATCCATCGCCTCTGTCGAAAGTTTTTTGCGAGATACATACATACATACATGCATACATACATACATACATTTAAACAGACTTATATTATAGACTAGCAGGCCGTCCGGCATTGCCCGGTTGTAAAATACGCTTAAATATGATATTTTGGTTAATGCAGATTTCGTATTTATTTTTATATCATATTGAATCCAATATACAGTAATGATTAAAAAATAAATAAATAAATTACTCGTGTGCCACGACCGAGAATCAAGACCAAAACGTTTAGCTTATGATTTACTTTTTCCTTTGACGTTAATGCCTGAGCTATGAAGGCATGTTTGCTACAAGGCTAAAAATTAAAACACGGACCAATAGCTATTACGTTATGCATGCATATTCGTAATGCCATCTTTCAGCCTTCACCTAGCAAATTTAATTTTAAAATTTTCACACTTTTGCACCGATTTTCCCCGGCTAAACCCATATATAAAGTTTTGCATGGGTCCGAATACCCTATATATTAAGTTTCATGTCTGTAGACCAAACACTGACATGAGTTTGGTAGGCAAATTTTTTAACAAATATATATACACATACATAAATATATATATAGCAAGAGGTTTGTGTTTATTATAAGTTTTTTACGCAAATATTATGCAAGTATAAATCATGTAGAATATCTGCATGAATATAATTACACGTAATAGTTAACTAAAGATGGTCATCCCATAAGAAAACCAAAAAAACTAATAGGGAATTAATTAAAATGAATGTTTAAAAAAATATGCAAATTAGGTAGATCTTTTGTAGATGAATGCAATTCCATGACCCATACATGACAAAGTTGTATCTTTTTTAAATAAATAGAAAAAAAAGGGTTTTTTAATATGAATATCAGTACACAAAACAAAAAAAAAAAAATTATAGGAATATAGATTTCGTGAGTGGCATTTTTATTAGGGGAGGTAACCCTGCTTTACTATTTCTGCATCCAATGTAGCAAGGATCCCGTCCCTGCATTCACTATTCAGTCTACAGAGTATTGGCTCTATAATTTTGAGTTTGCTCATGGAAGTTCCTTTTCATTTTAGGTAGAGAGAAAAAAAGGAACATTAATATATAGTATTTGTAGCTAGACGAGTTTTTGTTGTGAAAGTTTTGCAGTGAAGATGTATAGATTGGAGCTCAGTCGAGTAATTAGCATGAAAGTTACGATAGAAGAAAGAAAGACTAGCAGCTTCTCTTCTGTGAAGAATTATTGTAGGGAAGAAAAAGGACCCACCCACCCCATTTCTATTAGAGTTTTAATGAACTCAGTTCATCTACACTAAGTTTATGCTTTATCCATTTCATTTCATGATTTTGCAAATGTTCACACCTTAACGTTCACAAGGAACATGAGTTGGAAAAGATACATTGAGGGCATTGTCAGGACTGCTGTGAGGAAGGTGGGCTGTATTTATTTGCTTCGCCACGACAGCAAATTAGGCAATTAGGCAATCTTCTAGTTATGGTATCACAAACAAAACCCCTCTTTCAATTTGTCATGAGTCAGCATGGAAGTAGTAAGGCTTAGAAAACTGTCATAGAATGCTCATGTCAGTGAGTAATCTGATCGAACTATGCTTACGGTTTGTTTGTCTGCAATTGGTCTTATTCATTACAGTTTTTTGAATGTAGGTAACACCATTACGGTGGTGAAGTGATGTCAACAAATGGATGAAATGCACCAGAAACTTCGACAACAATACCCAGCATTAGTCAATAGAATAGGCACAAGTCGCATCCACAATAACGCCTGACCGCACGTTGCTAAACCTACCCTGCAGAAGTTGAACGAATTGGAATACAAAACTTTGCCTCATCCACCATACTCTCCAGACTTCTCACCTACCAACTACCACTTGTTTAAGCCTGAGAAATGCTTAAAAAATTTAAGCAATATCAAAAACGCCTTCAGCAATGTCATCGCCACCAGAACACAAGATTTTTACATTACTGGCATAAATACACTTGTTTTGTGTTTGCAAAAGTATGTTGATCAATTAATTTTTGTTTGAGCCGGGATATGTTCATCTGATTTTAAAAGTTAAAAACGACAAAAAGTTTCTTGTCAACCAGATATTTCAGCCATTTTCATTATTGTTACCCGTTGTATCTTCTCAGTCATCCCTCAGATTCCAATCTCTCCCATTCTTTTTTCAAAGTTTTTCAGTATTGTTCCTAGCACTCCTACAATTAGTAGTGTTATCTTGACTTTTTTCATCCTTTGAGATCTCTGGCCAGTTGCGTGTATTTGTTCCTCTTCTCGATCTCTTTGATCTTCACTCTGTGATGTGCTGGAATGGCAAAATCTATTATCTGGCAGGACTTTTCCTTCTTGTTAACCATTATGACATCCGGTCTTCTTGCTTGGGACTGGTCTATATGTTTGTATGTCCATGTCTTATAGGATTTTATGACCTTCATTTTCAAGTACTGATCAGCAGTACACACTTTTCCATCCCAAATTCCATTTGAATATTCTGTCTGAAGATTCTGGTTGTGTTTGTTAGCGTCTCTAGTCTCTTTTTGGATTTAATTTCAGGTCATCCATGTACATTAGGTGGTTCATTCTTTCATCTGCATTGATGAACATGTATGCGGCTTGCCATTTTTCTTTGTATATTATGAAGGGGCATCATGGCTATGATAGGGAATTAATTTGTATTTTAATCTCACGTATGTATTGGAAACAAGAAGTTTCTTCCTTTATTAAAACCAAGGAAGACAATGCGAGGGAATCCTCATGGTAGGATTTCAATGTATCTATGTCTCTTTCATTCTTTCCGTGAATTTCGGTTCTAAATGAATCAAAAATATCATTTCGTGACATTAAATCAGATAATGAATTCTCCAGATATATTTCATATACAATGAAAATTTTAGCAAATAAGCTCCATATCTCACGGATATTACAGATCACGAAGCGCTTCCACGTCTTATACCACAAGGTACTTACAGCAACAGCAATAAATGCAATTGAACATTACAGTGTAGAATTTAAAACGTCCAAAGACGTCTTAGCTACTAATCGAAAAATTAACTTTATTTCTCTACTAATGAAGAACAATTTTTCACGGACACATTTCAACTGTACACTAAAATAAAGCATACCCGGTCTTATCCGACGTTGGATTAAAGACTTCAGATTTATTCTCTGCTTGAGAACTATTTTTGAACACATGACTAAACACGCCGCAAGCTCACAAAGACATGTGCGAATATATATATATATATATATATATATATATATATATATATATATATATATATATATATTCTGGGTATAAAATAAAATATTCTTGATATATATATATATATATATATATATATATATATATATATATATATATATATATATATAGTAAAAATAAATGTTAGTTTGCTTGAAGCATTGCTTGTAAATGAATATATGGAAGTTTTAAAAGCCGAGAACAATGCAGAAATGACCAGAATCACAAGAGGAAAGAAAGAAAAAACAAGTTATTGGTATGTCCGTTGCAAATAAAGCTCGTTGGTGGTATGGAACTCTGGTTTATTTCGGATGAAATTATCTCTCCTTTTCAAAAAGAAAATAAGAGTATATTCAAGATGGCGAAAGAGACTAGGACCGGATATATATATATATATATATATATATATATATATATATATATATATATATATATATATATATATATATATATATATATATATACTAGCAGAAGTACGCGTCGTTGACTGGGTTAAAAAAAGCCTACAGAAAATGAACTGTGATTGATGAAAGTATGATAGGTTATGAAAAGGAGGGGGTTGTAAAGAGATATGTTTTGATACTCAAACATTTTACCCTAAGCAAAATATGATGAAAGTAAAGATAATTTTCGCGAAAATATATTTTTTTAGATCAACTTTGTTTCCATTCGTAGCCAAGAGTGACCAACAAAATGATGTTTCCTTACAAAGAGAAAATGTTATATATATAATAATATAGATATACAAGAAATAAATGTTACTATAGTCAATAAAAGTCACTTTTATGGTAGAAAAGTTCATTGGTTTGTATTTTTTAGTAGTTTGTAAAAATATTTTTTTAATTCACGAACCGGTTTTTAAAAAAATCAAAATGGCAGCGACTTTCAAATGGAGAGCTCCGTTTTCAATTTGAAGGAGGGGCACCTTAGCATTCTGTGTTAACAATTTAAGAGAGTTCCGTCAATGTAAGAAATATTTATAAACATATTTTAATGTTTTCCGTTATTTGTACTTGAGGAATATTCGATTATGGCATGTGTAGTTTATATAAAAATTCATTTAAGTAGTTATTTCGTTTTAATTCCGGGTCGCTGAAATTATTTCAAGTAAAGAGCATTAAAACTATTTCAAAACAAAAAAAAACATCTTGTATTCAGTCATAGCAGTATTAACGGTAAAATAAGTAACACCTTATTCAAATCAATAAAAAAAACTCAGCAATTAATCTAGTTATTATTAAAAATTAAATTAGCAACTTGGGGGCTGTTAATTAAATATTAATTCAATTGATTTTGTCATCTGACACCCTAGGTTGGTAGAATCCATGCTGACTTACCTATTCTCTTACTTCCCTCCATGGTCTAAGTGTTTTTCACCCATAAATCACATCTTCCCACCGGAGTAAAACACACTTGGAGCCATGGGTGGTTTTGCTGTCAGAATAATAATTAGAGGACATATAATAATTTATTTATTTAGACAACTCAAGAAAACAACGCATGAATTATATGACAGGAGCAGCATAAGTGATTAATAACAGATGCGGGTTAAACACAACCCAGTCCTTTAGATCAAAAACTTAATTTGTTAAATAAGCCATTGTAGCACCTATCTGATTAAATTAATTATTAAATCATAGTCGCCTTCAAGTAATCAATGAACCAAAAAAACACAAACAGCCTGAATTACCTCCCTTTAACCATTAAAGAGACAAAATCGACCCAGTTTCAAACAGAATTAACTAGCAGTACTTAACAACTCTAGAAGTGTTAGGCATGTTTAGTTTCAGAACAGTTTTCGATGGTTCGTTGTTCTAAACAAGTCTTGAGGGGTGACTGGTTTGCAGTAGACAGTTCTACAGAGCAAATATTCTTACCGTGTCGAGACGGAAAAACATGCGAAATTACTACAGAAAAGGTTTAATATTTATGGAGCAGTTCTGGTTTCTGATTGGTTGGTAGCAGAACATGAATTAATTCGATTTGTCAGTTCCTAGCAGTATCGTTTATAAATAGAATCGCCCGACTGTGTGGGATCATACCACATTCTAAATAAAAATATTGCAACATCCTCCCTATTTTTTATAATGAGGAAGTCCTTTGTGTTTGTTCTTCTCAAAAATAAATATATATATATTTTTTTATATTCAATTATATATAAAAAAATTAGAAATCATTTGGATCTTAAAATTTTAGCATGTAAAAAGACGCCATTTTTAATTGTGTTCAAATGTCAAAACAGATATATATGTGTATAGAGAAGAGAAATACAAGAAATGGAAGTTATTTTAACCTTTAAAAAAGGTGGGTATGTGAAAAAGAAGTAATTTCTTAATTTGATTATGCAGTTTTGTAAAAAAAAGAAAAGAAAAAACGCATAAATATAAATAAATATACATAAAAATAAACATACATGCAATATGTACCCGTTTAAAGATGTTTTCTTGTTAATTAAAACAATGCAAAAAGAAATAGGACATTTTTGAAAATAAGAACTAAAACTAATGTGCACAAAAAAATAAACAAAAGTCAATTGTAATTTCTGCACACCTTAAAATAAGCATGCAAAAAGCATTTTGTCAAAAAGTAAAATTACAAAGAAGAGGTTTTTAAAAAAGTGACTTTTTAATTTTTATTTCAGCAAAAGTATTAGTTACGCATTAGTAGGTTAAAGTGTTAATACAGATAAAATGGATACAGTTTAACGTCTTGTCCAGGACTAATTTTTTTTTGATATATACAAATTTATATACATACAGGGTCGTGAAAAAAAAATATTCAGTCGAATCCCCCAACAAGTTTTGAGAAAAAACGCTTTAACTTTATTCTTGTTGCGGGTTTCGTGAATACATCAGCGATATTTTGTACTGATGATATGCAATTCAAAATAATGGATTCCTTTTTCACCTTGTTTTTTTATAGAAATGGTATTTTATATCTATATGATAAGATCTTTGGTTGATTATTGTGTTCTGTGCTAAGACTATACTGGCTTGATTATCACAATTAATTACTACGGGGCTTTTTGTTAATTCTGGCTCTAAAACAGTCATTAGGATATTTTTAAGGTAGAGTGCTTCCTGGGTCGTGTGCGTGATCGCGATAAATTCTGCTTCACACGTAGAGAGAGATACAATCTGTTGCTTTTTAGATTTCCATGAAATAATAGGCCCATTTTCTGAGAGTCTGAAACAATATCCAGATATACTTTTTCGATCTTCGTCGTTTCTATAATCTGAATCCGACAACCCTTCTAATTTTAGGGGACTTGTTGATTTTCTAAATACTAACTTCTGTTCTTTAGTTCCTTTTAAATAATGCAGGACTTGTTTAGCTCTGTTTAAATCCTTCATTGTCGGTCGTGATAATTTTTGTGACAGTTTTGTTACTGTATAGCATATATCGGGTCGGGTTGCAGTCATTAAATATACAAGACTACCTATAATTTCGCGGTATTGCTTATCATTTATTATTTCAGATTCAGTATATTTTTATTAATATAATTTTCGACCAGTGTAGAGCGTTAATAGTATTTTGTCGATGTATCTCGATTGATTCATCGTGAAAAGTCTTTTGCTTTGAGTAAATTCTATCCCCAAAAGCCAAGATATTTTGCCAAGATCGATCATTTTGAATCTTTTACTTAATTTGTTCTTAACATCGGTTAACATTATGTCACAATTTAATGCGATTAAAATATCATCGACCCACAAAACCAAAATCAGTAGTTTATCATCTTTGTGTTGTGTATATAAACAGGGGTCTACATCGCATTGTCTGAATTGTTGTTTAATAATATAATCATGAAATACTGTATTCCAACATTGAGCATTCTGATTTAGACCATATAACGACGTGTTAAGTCGCCACACGCTATTTTTATTTTTCATTATAAATCCCGCTGGAGGGGTACTATAAATTTCACAGTCTATTGGGGCATCTAAATTAGCATTTTTTACGTCCATCTGATGGATTTTAGGTCATATTGCGATGTGATTTGCAGTAAAATTCTGATTGTCGTTAGGTTTGTGGTCGGTGAAAACGTAGAAAAATATTCTATACCGTAAATACCCTTTAGCAACAAATCTAGCTTTATACTGTTCTACGCCTGATGCTGTAGTCTTTTTTGTAAAGACCCATTTTGTAGAAATAACATGTTTATCTTTTGGGAGAAGCACTATCGTATAGGCATCATTGTCGGTTAAGGCATCTATTTCTTTTTTCATGGCAATTTTCCATTCATCACAATGTTCTGAATTAATTGCTTCGTTAAAGCTTTTTGGCGCGTTTTCCATTGAATAGCAATAGTCGATTTGATAATCTTTTATATTGTCGATCACAAAAAAATCGGGTCGTCTTCTATTTCTTTTGGGATATCTTTCACCTTTATCGCCATCATCATCATCATCATCATCATCATCATCATCATCATCATCATCATGGATACTCTTGTCTTCGTCATTTTTATTATCTTCGTTTGTTTTAATTATTTGAGGGAAGATAATTTCATCTTCATATGACGGGTTTTTCATCTTTAAAATTAAGCGTGTCTGTGAATTTTACAAATCAGATTCTCTTTATTTTATTTTTCTCTGGGGAAAAATACTAAATTGGCTGGACTGTTTTTATCGTATCCAAGAAATATACCTCTGTCGGCTTTAATATTCAATTTACTCTTTTTATCTATATATGCGAAGCAAGTTGAACCAAATATATGCATTCTGCTTAAATTTGTTTGTTTTTTTTTACCACAGAAAGATTCATATGGAGTTTTGGATAGTGTTTTGTTAAAACACCTGTTGCGTATATAGGCTCCCGCCATAAGTGCGTACGTCCAGAGGTTTTTGGGGAGTTTTGATTCAATGAGTAGGCATCTTGCCATTTCAAAAAGTGTCCGCCACGCTCTTTCAGCAGTCCCGTTTTGGTGTGGCGCTCTAGGAGCTAATTTTTCATGCCTGATATGATGGTTAATTAGTAAAAGTTCAAAGTCTTTATTGGTGAATTCCGTACCGTTGTCAGAGCGAATACACTTGACTTCACCATAGGGAGCCATGTCGGCTAGATATTTTTTAGTTGCTAGCAGGGTATCAGATTTGTTCTTTAAAAAGTAAACCATTATTAAACCTGAATGGTCATCTACGAAATTCAACACATATCTATAATGTTCTCTGGCTATAGGTTCCACGGGACTATTCAAGTCACAATGCACCATTGATAGGATTTTTTGGCTTTCTTGTCTGGTATCTTGCTTTGATAGTTTGTCATTTTCCCTTGCGTACAGACGTCGCAGTTGAAGTTTTTTATGTTTGTATTTTCATTCCATCAACTACAGTCGGCAACTTTTTGATATCAGGAATAGTGCAATGTCCAAGAATTTTATGCCATGTCTGTAGATCATGGCAGGCAGTTTTCGATGGGACTACGCTATTTAAATAATATAGTCTTTCATTTTCTTTAATGTCGAATACAGTTCCATTCGGGCATGCCAGTTTGGATTTATTTGGGATAATTGCACCTTGTTTTGTGGCAACTTGTACAGAAAATATATGTTGTTTAAATTTTGGGATTAGAAGAGCGTTTTCTAGAATACAGAAACACAGTTCACCTTTATTGTTCTTTAGCGAGATTTTCGCATTGCCTCTTTTCAAAACGATATCATTGACTCGACTCCCGTCAGCTAGTTCTACAAAATGATTTTGTGGCTTAAAGTTGGGATCAAAATTGATAAAATCAGATTCCTTTGTAATCACATGTGCCGTGACCCCACAATCGACAAGTAAATTATTATTGTTTGTTGAAACATCAAACGTACACGAAAATAAAAATGTATGTTCTCTAACGGAGCTCTCCACATTTTTAATGTAGTCGCCATTTTGATTCCTGTATCTACATTGGAAACTCTTGTGATTAGGTCGTCCAGAATTATAGCAAATAATTTTTGTACTTTTCTTAGGAGAAAAATTGTTTTTGGAAAAGTTGCGGTTTTTATTCCTGGCATTGGTATACTTTAATTTTGGTGTTTTTATGTGTGTATTTTTTTGGGGCAAGTTTATTGCTTGCTGCCTGAGGCGCCCCGACCGGGGAATGCCGACGGGGTTACTCAGGCAATTTTTAAAATTGCAGGAGTGCCCCTTCTTTAGGGGAGCCTGCGGGGTTCCCACTTTCCGGCCTTGTGCCACATAATGCTGATGTGGGCAGCATTTAAATAATTACCCCATTAAAAGGTCTTTTGAGTCTACGCTGCGATTATCCTGTAAATTTGTTATCTCCTCTCTGTCTTTTTCCTTTTCTTCCTCTTCACTGAGCCGGACTTTTTTTTCTACACAACTTTTTCCCCCCTCCTACTGTTTTTACTGTTATTTATAACAGTTTTGTGAACTTTTTTAACCGTTTTTAAACGGTTCGGCTATGGCCGCTCCTGCGAGCCAAACGCCTGTCATCATCAATATGGAGACGGAGAACGGCGCAGCTGCAAACCCGTGGACCAAACCCCCGAAAGTCGACATAGACATAGACCAGTTCATAGAGAAGGCAAAACAATGCCTGGACAAAGTCACCAACACCGGACTTATAGTCGACAAGCCGAAACGTGAAGAAATTAACAAGAGGTCCTTACACTATTCGTCGTGGATAGAAAGACCAAAAAAGTAATACGAGCTTCAGTCGACATAATCATAAATCTACTAGCAAACGCCGGATTGAGACCCTTACGCGTCATCAAATGTAAAGGGTACAATACGTGGAGTGCGCTCTTCAACACCGCGCAGGAGTGCCTCACTATTTCCCAAAAGGAAATTATCACCAAACAACACATCCTCAGAACAGAGTATATGGGTAAGAGACGCACCACAGTCTCGGTATTCCACGTTCCGCACCATATAGACGGCGAACAACTTCGTGCTTTCTTCTTAAAATTCGGGGAGATGGTCCACGAGGAAGTGGACGAGTTCCACGGAGTATGGAGTTTTGACATACTCCTTAATAAAGAGGACTTTATGAGTATCCCATTCTTCCTAGAGGTAGGCGAAGAAAGACTACCGGTAATAGTGGCCGGCAGACGTCCCACATGTTGGAACTGCGGGGAAATCGGACACCTAACATCCGAGTGTCCACTTAAAAAAAACCCACCAAACCCAAAGAAAACTACAGGCCAACACTTAGGAACCAGCATGCAAAGTGCTCCCAAACAACCAGCTGACGAAGCGACCAACGACACCCTGAAAGGAGACCCCTGGCAGATCGCTCCCGGCAAAAAAAAACCCTGGACGCATCTCCCTCGACCAGATGAGGGAGGAAGCCATGTTGCAGAAAGACCCTGGTAGGGAAAAGTATCTTGAAATTATAAACTTAAAAAAAAAAAACTGGACCTTCAAAAAAAACAAATACCCCAATCCCCATGTAAATCACCCCCACCCAAAAACATGAAGCTAATCACTAGTTCCCCCTCTACATCCAAAACCCATTCCCCGTTCAAAATGCCTCCTCCAGTCACATCTCCCGTCCCTCCAAAAACACCCAAACTAATACCACTAAGCCCCCTCAAGAAAAACAAATCCTCCACTCCTGTCCCAGCTACCTCTAAGTACCCTCACAATACTCCTCCTGCTTCTCCTGATAAACCCCAACTAACCCTATTAACATGGACACCACCCCCGCAATTGATATAAAGAAAAAAACCCTCTACCTCCCTGGAAAAGATATTTGTATATTAAATGTGTTGTATTGTGGTGTGGCCCCCAGGTTGGGAATCGTAGTAGTTCGTAGGACCCCCTGGTCGTGGCACATAGCAGTTTTAATTACGTCGATCGTCCGTGGTTTCACCTGTTTACTAAGCGGTTGTCATGACAACGAGTTAAGACTAGTGAGTTATCTCACCTTAGACTGGCACTTTTTCCTTATCTTGCCTCTCATCAATTGTCAAAAATGTCATAACAACGTTGAACCTGAAAACAAATCGGTTGACAACTTAGAACGATCAGCCGTAACTTAACAATATGCATAAAAGACGTAAGTCACAATTGCATTTGTTTTTGTATAAAATTATATTTTACAATATTATACACATTTACAATTTAAACAGATCGTCTTTTTTCTTTTGGTGGTTTTGAAGTTCACAGCGATCTGAGGAGGGAAATTGACGTTTCAATGATCCTGGTCTTCAGCGACGTTCTGTCCCTTGTTTCTCCTCTCTCTGCTAGCTCTGTTATCTGTCGCGCGTCTGTTCCTTATATGGCATTCAGCTCAACTTTCTGACGTCACACGTCCTAGAGCTAATTTACATATAACCAACAGAATATTTAGGTCTCGGCTTCCACGTGAGTCCTTAGCACCTTTTTTGTTTTATTTAAAAAATCAGACGATTACTTCTGCACGTGCCGACAATTCACCTGTCATCAGTAAATTCCATTCATTGCTTTTCCATAGAATGCCGTGCAAAATATGCGAATTCCTGTAACCTGCTTTTTCGTTTTGTCAACAATTACGATCGTCCGACTTTTTCTATTTACACTGCGAATTCTTTTTCTTTAATTCATACTAGTGGACTATCAACATTCGAAGTCCACCTATCAAGTTATTAAAAAGGGATTTTATTTTAACCTTTATGTATCGGTTGGCCCTAGCCAAACGCTACATAACAAATGCAGCTGCATTGAACAACAACAAAAATTTTAAAGGCGCTGACCTCAGCAAGTTAATCGATTTCAGGGAGATAGGGGGGAAGCTAATAGACACCCCCACCAATTTCCCCAATGCAAAACGGGTTTTGACCGTTATTAGGAAGAAAGAAGAAGCCAAGGACATATGGCAAATGCTGGAGGAGGCAAACAAGAGCTTCAATCTTTCCCCTCCCATAGTAATATTCAAAGACTCTGATATAAAAAACCTAAAAAAATGTTGTGTTGGGAGGGTCCCGGTTAAAATGCACCCCTCCCTGTACAGGATAGTAAAACTAACCTATCCCCTGCATGTCGGCGGTATCTCTCGTGACGGACTCATCGATACTGCGATGGGTACCTATTCCCTCACGAGAGCTGTCGGCACGCTCACGACCGCGATGTTCGTTTCTGGTACTCAACCCTAAGGCACAATCATGGATCTCAAGCTTGCAAGTGTGAATGTCCGAGGGCTAAGGGCCGACTCACGAAAATGGCGCTTGAGTTTGGACCTGCAGCACCTCGGAGTGGATATTTGCTGTGTACAGGAAACCCATTTTATTCCTGGTGACCATTTACGTGCGCTGTATAAGACCTTTAAGGATTATTCAGCGTACTTTAATTCTCACTCTAGAGGGGTCTCTTGGCTAGTTAAAAGGTCTCTAGATGCGTCGTGTGACCCGTGCTATATGGATCTGGAGGGAAGACTATGCGTTTTGGATGTTACCATAAAGGGTAGGGCATTACGTCTTATTGGGGTTTATGCACCCAATAGCCACATTGAGCTGGCTGCCTTTTTTCGGCGAATCGAGCAGTTCATGGATACTTTTCGAATGGTTATCTTAGCGGGAGACTGGAACACGGTCCTGGATCCCGAGTTAGATCGTTTTGGATTACCTTCTAGGGGTACTAACAGAGATCGGGATGCTGTTTTATTCCTGAATTTGTGGATAAGTTTGATCATCGACAAATTCCGAAATGAAAAGCCCCGTGACTTAGTGTGGACTTGGACAGGTAGACGCGGCTCCGGTTCGGTACAGCTCTCGAGTTATATCGACCGGTTCTTAGTTAGGAGAGTCGATGTAGGAGTATTGAATTGTCCAAGTTTCCACAACATAGTTTACTCGGATCACAGACTTGTACGGGTAAACTTAGATAGACCTAAGCCTAGATTAGCCGGTTACTGGAAGCTCAACACGTCGTTATTCGATGTGAAGGGCTTCCATACAGCGGGAACTGACGGGGGCAATTATAGGTAATAGGTGGTGGGTAAAAATTAAGGAAGCCATTAGGTCCTTTTCTGCCAATTTTAGCAAAAGACTCAACCTAGAATCTAGGGCAGCTAAAGCGACACTAGAATCTAGATTAGATCGGGCGGTGGAGGAGGGGCATAGTGCTAGCGTTAATTTAATTAAGGCTCAGCTTGCCTCCCTCACTGAAAAGAAGCACCAAGCTTTAGCGATTAGGGCTAGGTTAAAAAGAATGCCCCAGGAAGCAACAAACATGGCCGCTGAACTGCGTGCAGAGGAGCTGAGGCAAGCGGCCGATAGGCACATCGCTCGCGTCACATTGCCGGACGAGCGTACCGTGACCACAAACCAGGGTGTGCTGGAGGCGTTTAGATCGGTCTGTCATTAAAACAGTTCGACACCTATTTGGCTGACTTTTCTCGTCTTTCGACGACCGAAGCGGCTAGGTGCGAAGGTGGCATAACGGAGGATGAAGTCATTGAAGCCTTAAAGCGGGTCGGCCTTAATAGATCGATGGTCTGCCCTACGAAGTGTTTTGAGGTTGTCGCACATCTTTGTCCCTTTGCTGACGGTTTTATTTAACTCATGGTTTAGGAACGGCTCAATCCGCAAGTACTTTACCATGGGTGTGGTAAAGCTTGTCTGTAAAAGCAAAGATGGTGGGGATGGGTTAGGTAATTTCAGGCCCTTAACGATACTTAACGCAGAGTTAAAGATTTTGGCCAAGATTCTCGCAAATCGTCTGCAGCTTGTCCTGGTTCGTCTAGTTAGCCCCGAGCAAACGTGTGCAATGAAGGGCAGGACAATCCAGGATAACTTGCACACGATACGCCTGATGATAGAAAAAGTTGACACTGAGGCCGCGCTGATCAATTTAGATCAGTCCAAAGCCTTCGATAGGGTTGATCATCGGTACTTGGGGGCTGTTTTGTCGGCGGCCGGTTTTGGCCCGCAATTTCGCTCGTGGGTTCATCTTCTCTATGCTAACCCCGCGGTGATGGTAGAAGTAAATGGTAGGAGGTCGAGACCCTTCAGTTTGTCACGTTCCATTCGTCAAGGGTGCCCGTTATCACCCATGCTGTACGTGCTAGCAATAGAGCCATTTCTGCGCAAGCTAAGGGTGAACCCGGTCCTACGCGGAATCACTTCGCCAGGTGCGGATGCCCAGGTAAAGTACTCCGCCTACGCCGACGACGTAACTGTGCTTGTAACGAGCAGTGCTGAGATTAGTGTCGTCGGTGTAGAAATCAGATTGTATGAAACGGTAACAGGGGCCAAAATTAACTGCAACAAGTCTTCAGGTTTGCGCATCGGTGCCTGGAGGGGTATGCCCCTTCAGGGACCCTTTAGTTGGAGCGACGGGCCTTGCAAGATACTCGGCGTCTGGTTTGGTCCTGATCTCCAGCTGGAGAAAAATTGGTTGGAGGTTCTGAAAGCGGTCCGATCCGCAGCTGCACTGTGGATCAGTAGGAACCTTTCATTAAAGGGGAGAGCGGAGGTGTGCAATACCCACATCTATCCAATCTTCATTTATCGTCTATCAGTGCTTCCAATCCCGTCAGATACACTGCTTTATCTGCAGAGGGCTCTTTTCAACTTTCTATGGCTTGGAAGGGCCCCTATGGTTTGTCGCGATGTCTGCTACTTACATCCTTCTGAAGGCGGTCTAGGTATGCCAAACGTGGAGATTCGGCTCCACACATTACGGCTCTACTACCTAGATCGAATGTGCACACAAGATAGGGAAGACGGTGCCCTCTGGATGGAGGACACCAAGAAAGCCTTTCCGGCTTTGAGACGGGTGCACAATTCCCAGGGGGAGGCACACAGGTTGCCCCGAGGTGAATGCCCCTTCTACTGCGAGTGCCGGCGCGCGCTGAAGTTCCTCTTAAGAGTTAAGGAAAGCCTCTCCAACGCTCTGCTGTTGTCCCGAAAGGCATTATATCGGGTACTAGTGAGGGGATCCGTAAGGGATGTTATTGGTGAGGGGCCCCCTTTGACGAAGGGACAGCTCCGCTCAATCTGGCCTTGGGCGCCTGGGTCGGGTGGCCTCACTAATGACGAGGCATCCTTGACCTGGCTGGTAATTCGGGATGCTCTCTGGGTCGTTAAGAGACTTCACTCAGCTGGCTTGGCAACTTCGCCTATTTCCAAGCGATGTGACGATGAGGTCGAGACTTTATGTCACGCCGCTGATTGAGTTTGTTACAGGTCTCATGGTTCGCATACTGAACATATCGTCATTAACTTTGGTTCCTATCAATGTATGTAGCAATTGGGCTCCGACAACGGATAGGATTAGAAAAGAATTGTGTTTGACCTTGCTAGCAGTTATGAGAGGTGTTATTTGGAAAACACGTATGAGAGTGGTCTACGGATCTGAGGACTTCGCTCCCCTCGACCTTATATGAATCTTCCGTTACAATTTGAGGAGTCGTATCAAGGCCGAGAGAGTTAGACTCTCTTCGTCAGACTTTGTTGAAAGGTGGGTGTCAGTTGCGCGTGTGTGTCGGGTGAGAGAAGCAAGTCTTGACTGGTTCTTGGATGTCCCTTAAGTAAAGAATTTTTAGTAACAAAAACGAACGTCAGCTCCGACTCGTTTAAAGTCTAGAGTAGGTCACGGTTAAGGCAAAATTAGAACAATTTTCCAGGCACTTGTGTTCATAACCTGATTAGTGTGTGATAGAGACCATTAGGCCCTTTTTAAGTTTGTCCCGTTTTTTTTTTTTTTTTTTTTTAGCCCCATTCCCTTCCCAATTTAGGTGACAGGTCGCTTGATTCGCCAGAGATGCGGGTCTCCTTTCGAAGTTTTCGTAAGAGGTGTTGTAATAAAGCGTTCGGACCCGCATCACCTTTTCGACTGGCGAATCATCGCACCTGCCACAGTTTAGTAACAGGGGGGTCTTTTGTTACTAACATTGTATATATCATTCTTTTTTGCTGTATTATAAAATTTTTATATCCCAAACCCCCCTTTTTCTTATGGGTTTTAATTAGTTTATCATGGTATGATGTTCTTATGGTGAACGACGAAGGATGTATATGCTGATGGATGTATAGTATGAATGTGGTATTGTGGTGAGAGTAGAGTGAATGTAGGAACTAGTTAGGTTAGATTAGTTAGCTTTAGACAAAGAAGACCGCCCTACCCCCCTACCCCATGTTCGGCCTTGTGCCAAATTTTTCTGAAAACATAATTGTATATATTTTCTGAAAATAAATATTTACCCCCATTCTGAATCAAAAATATTGCAACAACAACTTAATTGGATTATCTCCGTTCAAATCTTCCTAAGCAACGACATAAAAACATTTCTCAAGTAAAATAACTATGAATCTTCAGACAGTAAATAGTTTAGAACACTTCACCCGAAATGTCCTACAAGGTTCATATATATTTAATACACCCATTTTACTTTATTCTCATATTCAATCAAATTCTAAACCGGAAATGGTATTATATCCATGTACCAATAGAACGATAATATATAAACATTACTTGCTACTAATACAAAACTAAAACTAACCATAACATCTTTACAAGGTTGTTACGGCCATAATATAAATATAGATACCAAACTTTTAAAAATTCTTTTTTACAAAAAATCAATCATTGGAAAATAAAGGAATTTAGGAACCCAACAAATGGGATATATTTAAAAATAATTTCTTTTTTTAATGGCTTAGGGCTCACCGCAAAAACTTCACATAACTCTGTTCTTAAATAAGGATACGAAAATTAGGCGATACATTAATATTTAAACGGGCTTTTCCGTAACCACAACCAAGGTAAATGTTTCTCGCATGCCTTTCCTGTTAAGGATCCCCCTCCCCCGCTTTTGTTCTTTCTATTCAAAAAATGCTACATTGCCTAAAGTGTATTTATTCATAAAGTCTGACGAAATGCTGGTTTTTGAAAGTTTTCAAACGATATAATGCTTGAAATTGTCAAACTAGACATTGCAACAATTGTAACGTAAAATGAAATACACTTTTTGTTGTCATCAACACCTTGTTTTGAAGTCTTGATTTTGCATACACAGTATATTAATGCTCAATTATGAAATATGATAATTTTGCAGCTTAATCCTTAAGTCAACCATTTTGGCTTAAAACCTATTGGTATATGAAAGTTTACTGAATTACACGAACTCAGTATAAGTCTATATATATATATATATATATATATATATATATATATATATATATATATATATATATATATATATATATTCATATTGCTCTGTCTAAACATTGAGCACTCTTTGGTAGACACATTGTATTTTTTGTTTAAATAACTAAACAATACTACCAATATATATATATATATATATATATATATATATATATATATATATATATATATATATATATATTTAAAAAAAAAATTTTTTCTCGGAAGTAGAGTGAAAAGCATATCTTATTTTTCTTTTATTAATATTATTGGAATCTGTTCTTTTTTCCTTGTACACATTTTTGTGAATTATTCCATGGATTTTTGCCTTTGGATTATTATGGACCATCTTCTTCCAATTATGGGATTTTCTTGGATTTTACATGTACAAATGGAAATTCTTTTAACTTTCTTGAAGTTTTACATTTGGATTTTACCGTCACTGGATTTTTTTATCTTTCACCAAACTATCCATTCATGTGTAATCACCTTTTTTCTTCACCATATTCCCTCTGCTTCACTTTTTTTGTTTTCAAGTAAGATCTTTGACTTGTTTCATCAAATACTTTTGCGTGTAAAATCCGATCCCGCATTTTGCTAATTTCTACCCTCTGATGAGAAGGAAAGTATTTCTTCGAAACTCCGCGGATTAAGGACTATCCCAACTCATTTCAAAGTGTTTTTTAACATATTTTATTAACTGTTTGCTCATATATATATATATATATATATATATATATATATATATATATATATATATATATATATATATATATATATATAGAGAGAGAGAGAGAGAGAGAGAGATAGATAGATAGATAGATAGATAGATAGATAGATAGATATAGTAATAAAATTAAGCTGCAAAATAAATTTTCAATGGTTAGGTAAACCTATCTAGATAAAAAAAATTTCTACCCGGTTAAGAGGAGCAAGTCCTGGACAGGGTTCAAGTAGAGTCGCCAACCTGATGTCCTAAACTGTCATCTAAGCTTCAACCTCTGTCCCATCGACGTGACGTTGCATTCCTCTGTCTGTTCTACAAGTATTTTACTGGTGAATGCTCCAACGAACTACAAGCCCTTGTACCCCCTCGACGTAAATACCCCCGACAAACCTGATAAGCAGGAAAATCCCATCCCTACACAGTGGAAATCTCTAGATGCAAGAAAGCCTTCTACTCTGATAGTTTCTTCCTCAGAACTGCTAGACTTTGGAACTTCCTTCCGAGTTCCTGCTTTCCCAACTGTACTGATATGCAGAAGTCCAAGTGTGATGTGAACGGACATCTCGCTGCTCGACTCCCTTCATAGTATCCCTGCAACTTATATCTCCAATAGTACCCCCCCCAATATCAAAGTGGCACTTTACCTTGTTTGGGGTGAAAATGGAATTTTAAAAAAAGAGTAAATTTACATAGGAAATTTATTACCAAGTCAATTATTATTAAGCCAATTATCACCAAGTCAATTATTATCAAGTCAATTATTATCAAGCCAATTATTATACAGGCAAATATTACCAAGTCAATTATTATCAAAGGCTATCCACCAAAAATTAATTCAAAACATTAGATTTTAGCTTTCACCAGGAAGTCGAATATACGCCAAGTGACATGCAATGTGTCACAGATAATTTTAATCAAATAAATGTCTAACATTATGAGAATTGCCTGAAAAAATATGCAGATTACAAAAAGGAGGTTTGCCGTATCAAAGTGAACCATTTTTTTATATAAAGAATCGATATAAAAATTGCACGTTTATGCGAGACAGAAACAGGCACCATGCCAACAAGATTAGGTAAGCAATTTGATTTATTGTATGAGGGTGTGTTCTAATGCATAGCATATCTTAAATGGTTTGCATCTTTCTGAAAGTTAACAGTTTATTTAAGGACATGTCAAGAACGGGCCTTTCTGCGGCAAATAAAACGTTATTTACGAAATAGTGAGGTTGAATAAGTGTAAACAGAATTCGAACGAATTGCTGTGTTCGTTTGTATACCTGTTATAGAGATAATTGGTGTATTCTTTGCAATTATGGATTTCTACACGATTTATTTACTAGAAAGGGATTATTAGTTTGGTAGTTAGAGGAATTTATACTTGAAAGAATGTAGCAAAACCCGAATGGTATCAAAAAAGAATAGACTTGCCTAAAAACTTGAGCGAGATTAACAAACACGCAGATACATCCTCTGTGGGCAAACTGATTAATAAAGACATATTTTTTACAAATTTTGAAAATTAGAAAGATCTTTTATATATATTATAAAGTAAAGTCAATTTTCCTATATTTCCTTAGTTATTATAGCTTCAAGCACAACACTTTATATGTTAATTTATTCCACACGCCACTTTGGTCAATTTATGATGACCGTTTTCAGAAAAATATGCATTTGTTTTGCGTTTCTTTTAAATTATCTGAGCTTTTTTTCATGCTAAACTACATCTCTGAACACAGTCCCTTACATAGGAGGTTGCAGTTATTTCCTCTTTTATTTAATACCTACTTCTACCGTCCGCAGAATCACCGGAAGACTGTGCTTAATATGTTGATTTTGGGCTAAATAATTATAATATTTATTTCTTTATTCTTACTATTGTCTATATACTAAACTAGATTTTAAATCTAAATATAGATCCCACCCTTCAAATACCCTTCTTCCTTTTTAGGCGCATATTAAAATGATATCATACAGAAATAAATAGCGGGTTACGAATTATAAAAAAAGCATTACTCTGACTCTGGCTACCTGGGGTAGCGTTCAACTATTAAATAATAAATAAATAAATAAATAAATAATAATAATAATAATAATAATAATAATAGTCCAAATAGTACCGATAATAGTAGGAGCACTAGGAACAATCCCGAAAAACTTCGAAAAAAGAATGTCAGAAATTGGAATCAGAGGAATAACTGCAAAAGTACAACGACTAACGATAATGAAAACGACTGAAATATTAAGGAAAACCCTTGAATGCGGAGAATAATAAAAGACAATATAACGAATAAGCGTTACAGGGAATGAAGAACACCGAAACTGCATATTTACAAGTTCTACACCCGCCATCATGCACTCCCCCCATTGTTTAATCACCGACCCCCCCCCAAAAAAATGATACCAAAGGGCCGAGAGGGGTCAATAAGGACTGAAAACCGAGGAGCGAGCACCAACCAGACCTCAGCTGGGCAAACGCAAAGAGAACTGGGACCTTGGGGAGGCTGAGTGCCACTCAAATTCCAGCATAAACCAATGGCCACTACCAGCGAGAAATCAATGGTAAGCGGCTGTTGCGATGATGCAAATTCATTTGCAAATGCTATCGAAGGAGGTGGAGAGGTCTGGACGTCTGGGGAGACTTGTCACTCAGCTTCCAGAGAATACCACAGGTCTCCAATCAGATCGTTTGTTGACTTGTGTGAAAGCTCCATGTGAGCCAATAATAATACGTAAATAATTCCGAACTAACTATTTTCTGCTGTACCAGTATGTGTCTGTAAAATTATGACATTGTTTAAATTGCAGAGATCGTATATTTTTAAGCATTATTACTTTTATTTTTATTTTTTTAAATGGCTTAAAGCCATCCCGGGTGGCCAGGGTCACCCCAGCTTATGGTATATAATTCGAATAACAACAAGAATTAAATTCCCGCGACACATTTAATAATTTTTAGTATTTTTTGGTTAACGATTACTGCTATGGTTTAATGTATAACGTGAGTACTCATGCGCCGTATAGATTTAAAAATAACGTTGGAAATTGGCGCGTTCGTTCGTTCGTTCGTTCATTCTTTCATTCGTTTTGTTTGTCGTCCATTTATTACGCATCCCTACTGGTTGTATTTTATGTTGATAAAACCTTTTTGCTCATTTAAAAAGGTCTTCATTTTTATTACAACATAAAAAAAACAGTAACAATGGATACGATTTTGAGATCTAGAAAATTTGAAGGATCGTCGGAAACAACCGCTGACGATTGGAACTGTAGGGGACTAGGATATATAAATACCCCAATCCCGTTACAAGAGAATAATGAAACGAATGAGGAATTGAAGGAAACAAAGGCTCAACTAATGGATAAGATAAACGTGGTTTATTTGCTACTGAAGGAAATGAACGTTTTAGTTACAATATGTCCGCGCGTATGTGGCCAATGTTCGTTGCAGGACTGGTGTTGCAGCCAGAAAAGGAAATGTGTCTTCATCTCAAGTTCGGGTCACTATTGTTTGTTCGCGCGTGGGAAGAGAAATACATGTTGTAGGAAAATTGAGAATGGTAGTCCAGCTTGTGTATGCATTGATCAGGAGTGACTTTTGTAGGGTATTATAATTAAACAAAGCGTACTTATCTTTTCAGACGACGGGGGGTGGTAAGTGGCGGCCAGTCGTGCTACTTCGGTGATATGTGTCAGGCTTTTAACTGGAGAGCGACGACTACATTTATCAACCTAGCAGCGCTAGTTTTCGCCTCCTGTGTTTTTCTTCTTTTTCTTCTTTGGTTTGTGCAAAATAGGCATTGTTAGAATTGAAGGCGTCTCGGCTCATAACGTGAGAGCGGAGTTGGCTTCAGTTCACTGGTGCCTTATTTCTTCTTCTTCTTCTTCTTCTTCATCTCTTTAGGTCTGGTGGAAGACTGTCCGTGCGTTCACTGACGCAGCTAGGCGAATCTCTCTTTCTTTTCTTTTTCTTCTTCGTTTCTTTAGGTTGGGTGGAAGACTGTCCGTGCGTTCACTGACGCAGCTAGGCGAATCTCTCCTCCTTTTCTTTCTGGTCCCCTCCTTTTATAGTCGTAAACCGGCTCCCAGCGGCTGTGATAATTTAAGCCTTTATTTTCGGCGGGGAGCTCTGCCATTGGTTCATAATTCTTTTATGGCTTCTTATTTTTCTTTTTCCAAACGGAAGCGATGCGTGGAGCCATGTGCAAAGGACGATTTTTTATTTTGTCTCTTATGCTGGAGACGTTAGCATCCGGTTGGCATGTTCCCACAGAACCACTGGTATTGCACCCTCGTCAATTGTATCGACTCTCTAACAGCCGCTCATCCTGAAAATTCTCCGAATAAGCTAAGTATACTTATTAATTATATATCACCTAAAGTATATTCCCTGATATCAAATTGTATAACATTCGAGAAAGCTATTAGTAATCTTCAATCTACCTACGTCAAACCAGTTTATTCTGTTTTTGCTCGTCGCCTACTCGCTACTAGAAAACAGCAACCAGGTGAATCAATTGATCAGATCCTCTTAACTTTAAAATTTTTTTCCAATTATTGTAAGTTCGAAGACGTCACTGCTGTTCAGCATGCTGAACTAGCTATAAGGGATGCCTTTATTACAGGTTTCACCTCCTCAACGATACGACAAAGACTACTAGAAAGCTGTGAAATTAATTTGGATAATGCGGTAACAACCGCAAGAAGTCTCGAAATGGCTCAACACAAGGCAGCGGCTTATGACGCTTCGTCAGTTGTAGCAAAAGTATCAATGTATTCAGAAGAATCTAAAAATAATCCTACGTCTGAATTAACTAAAAAATGTGCTGCTGTTTCTAGAACTTATCAAGCAGTTCACTATGCCAAATGCCAATTCTGTGGACGTGAAAATCATTCACGAAACTCGTGCCCTGCTAGGAATGTATGTCTTACATGTGAAAAGAGAAGTCACTTCTCTAGTCTGTCGGTCTTAAAGAAAGCAGACACCTCTTAATATAAGAACTAGTTCTGCGAATATTGCTCTCACAGCCTCATTACAAAGGACACCTCGCTCACAATATTCTATTGTAAATGCAACAATAAACAGCACTTGTCTGAAAGCTATGGTAGACAGCGGAAGCACTCAAAACTTCATAAAAATGAACGTCGTGAGATCACTTGGCCTTCGTATACTACCTTCCAGTGACACAGTAAGTATGGCTTCCTCAAACCTCACAAACAAAACCCAAGGTCACTCTGTTGCATCTATCGCAATTAATGGATAGATATATCCTAGTATGCGGCTGTCTATTCTACCCGACCTTTCTTTTTAATGGAAAAATACCCCCCTTACAAATCTGTAATGCCGCACAGATAAAAATAGAGCCACCTGCTCTTTTTGCCAATTTATCAAATAACTGTAAACCAATCACAACAAAAAGCAGGAATTACTCTACATCTGATCGTGAATTTATTCAGAATGAAGTACAGAAACTCTTAAAAGATGGATTATAACAATCTAATTCCCCATGGAGAGTCCAAGTCTTGGTAACCCATAATGAAAGACGTAAGCGTTGCATGGTCATTGACTATTCTGCCACTGTCGATATACATTTCTTGATGCATTTCTACTTCCAAAAATCTCAAATATTATACGCCAACTATCGCAATATATTTTTTTTAAATAAATTAGATTTGAAGTCTGCGTATTACCAATGCCTTATTTGTAAAGATGAAAAAATTTACACAGCATTCGAAGCTGACGGAGGCCTATACGAATTTTATCGGTTACCTTTTGGATTAACAAACTCGGTAGCTGTGTTCCAATGCATTATGCACAATATAATCTAAGAACACGAACTCAAAGGTACTTTTGCCTACATAGATGACATTGTCATCGGAGGAAAAACTTATAAAGGATTGGACAAAAATATGAAAGCATTTTAAAAAGTTGTCGATCGTCTTGATCTGCAACTAAACCATGAAAAAGTGTAAATATGGTAAAACCAAACTCAGGTTTTTAGGGCATCTATTCGAAAATGGAATAATCAGTCCTGATCCACATAGACTCACACTACTAAAAGAATTACTAATTTCGAACTTAGCAAGTCACTCTAACGAGCCTTAGGTCTCGTCTCATAGTATTCACGATGGATAGAGAATTTATCCGATCGAATTTCACCTTTGTTAAACATTACATCATTTCCTATTACTGAAAAACTCAAAAATCAATTTCAGGCAATAAAAGATGAAATTTGTAAGGCTTCAGTTGCAGCCATAGAAACGGATGCATATGTGACAGCATTAGCAGACAGCCTTTCTCAAAATGGGCGTCCAGTAGTGTATTTTCAAGGACCCTGACGCAGTCAGAGCGTCGACATTCAGCAATAGAACGTGAACCAGCAGCCATTCTTAAGTCTGTGCGTAAATGGCGTGATCTCTTACTCGGTCGACATTTTATCATCATTTCCGACCAACAGGCCGCTTCATATATGTTCAACACTCAGAAACCAAACCGCATTAAAAATGATAAGCTACTTCGATGGAGACTTGAACTTTCCACTATTCTTATGATATAGCATATAGACCAGGTTCCCTTACTAACTCTGCAGATACTCTTTCTCGTCCATGCTCTACTTTGTGCTCATTATCACTAAAAGATCTGCATGCAGCGCTCTGTCATCCAGGAGTATCGAGGCTGAATCATTTTGTGAGACAGAAGAATCTACCATTCTATATGGAAGATGTTAAACGTACCTGCGCTGAATGTCAAATATGTGCTGAACTAAAACCAAGATTCTTCAAAGCCCCTCAGGTCGATTAATCTATTCCCGATCACTCTTTGAACGCTTCTCAATAGATTTCATGGATCCAAAACTATCTACAAATAATTGCAAATACCTACTCGTTATCGTAGATGAATGTTCATGTTATCATTTTATCTATGCATGCCAGGATATATCAACAAAACTGTCATAAAATATCTCCAGAATTTATTTACCTTCTTTGATTGCCCAGATTCCATCCATAGTGATCGAGGGAGTCAGTTAATTTCAGGTAAACTAAAAGAGTTTCTCTGGCAACATGGAGTTATGTTTACCCATTCAACTCCATACCATCCAATCGGCAACGGACAATGCGAGTGAGTAAATGGTAGAATTTGGAAAACGATCAAAGTCGCCATTAAGACCAGGCAGTTGGATGATCATCATTGGCAAGAAGTACTTGACATTGTTTTGCACTCTATTCGATCTCTCCTTTTTACAGCAACTAACACAACTCCACATGAGAGAATGTTCAGTTTTTCGAAAAGGTCAGGTATAGGATACACTTCCCTGAGTGGTTGTAAAGAGGTCCAGCTATCCTTAGAATGTTTGTGCATCAACACAAGTCTGCAACTACCAATTTTGTCAAAATTCTTTTCCCTGGCGGCCGTCAGTCAACAGTCTCAACAGAAGATCTAGCTCATACCCCTGCCACTGATCCAGCCTTTACAAACCTGGGATCTCCTGTCTTCACTGATCATTGTAAACCATCAGAGTCTACCCTATCAAATAGCTCTGAACCAGAGGTGACTAATCAACAAGAACCCTCTAAGTAATGCCACACCAAATGGTGAACCTTTCTCTTCAGCCGATAAAACAAAGTGTTCAGAAACAGAAGAGCAGCAGCAGCCAAACGCGAAGAAAGATGTTTTGAAATTTCTTCCAGAATTAACAAAACGGGGACGGAAGGTCATTCATAACCCGAAATTTAAATAAAAGGTGACGGAGAGTGTTATGATGTAATGTGTAACGTGAGTACGCATGCGCCGTATAGATTTGAAAATAACGTTGGAAATTGGCGCGTTCGTCCGTTCATTCGTTCGTCCGTTCATTCGTTCGTTCGTTCATTCGTTCTGTTTGTCGTCCGTTTATTATGCGTCCCTACTGGTTGTATTTTATGTTGATAAAACCTTTTTGCTCATTTAAAAAGGTGTTCATTTTTATTACAATTACTCCTCGGTTTTTGCCCATTCTAGAATAAAGGAATAGCATCTGATCTAATCTAAAAACATATAAAGAAAAAAGTGTAACCATTAAGCGTGGTCGGTAATTTCGTTTTAATTCGCTTCGTATATTATTATTCGATCTTTTGTAAATTCTTCTTTAACATATATATTTCCTATTTTTTGTTTTGAAATTGTTGACAGGTCTGGTCACCTAAGTGATCGGACTTACAGATCGGAATGAGAGGCACACAAAAACGTGACGGCAATAACAAAGAACAAATGGCAAACGCAGATGTTATGACCGAGATCGCATTTTATTGCACCAAAAGTACGAAAGAAATTAATGGGTAACTTAAGGAATTGGTTTAGCTACGTCTTTGGAACCTAGACAGCAGAAAAGGCTAGAATGACGTATTTGAAACCTGGAAGGAGGAAACTGGATTGATAGAAATGAGAGTCTTGAATAGCATGAAAGGCTGGATTGATAGGAATGACGTCTCTGGAAATTGGATAGCATGAAATGCTGTCAAAAGGAGTCCCTCGGGTGTGTGAGGAACCTCAGGTAAGTCCGGTTCGTATGAACCTGGCCAAACACTTGATTGGCATGAACAGATAATTGTAAGACACTGACGGGAAATGGAAAGAGAAGACGTCGACAGGCACTGGAAAAGTAAGAGCCGGAGCTGCTGGAGCAAGAAACAGCAGTTGGAGAGACAGAAGCTGGAGCCAGAACTCTAGATAAAGGAGTAACAGAGAGTAGGAGCTGTATGAAGGAGTTGGAACACGCGCTGCAGGAGCTGGGACCAGAGCTGAAGAGGAACCGGGGCAAGAGCTGGAGAGGCAGGCTGGAAACATGTTGACATCTAAGAGAGCAGAAAAAAATGGAAGTCTGATCGCATTGTGGTATGTTGAAATTTGTTCTAACAAGAGCAGCTTAATTGCTGTTGTTGCTGGGCTCATCATCAGTTCTTAAAGTCCGGTGTTGCCATTTAGTGGTCGAGAAATCTAAATCTGTAGGGCTTCGGATGGCAGAAACCCATCAAGTGATGTGTGTTTCCATGGAGAAATTCGTAATTGTTTTTTGTTTTTTTTTTTGTTATAGACAGCTAATCGTTTTAGGGGCGTGACTTAATGCCTTGTTTCTAAAATAAGAGCGGTGAGAGAAACTGCGATATGATATACTTCACCCACAAAAACTGGCCAATATTAAAAGAACCCTTTTTCGCCAACAAATATCAACTTTGTGTCCACTTTTTTACAACTTGCCCTACTATTCGTTCACAATTCCTTGTTTTCCTCCTTACTTTTGCAAAAGTTAACAAATAAACAATCTTATACATGTATTTAGTGACCAGCTAAATAA
Source organism: Euprymna scolopes (assembly GCF_053919585.1). NCBI lineage: Eukaryota > Metazoa > Mollusca > Cephalopoda > Sepiida > Sepiolidae > Euprymna > Euprymna scolopes. The sequence goes on along the minus strand of NC_136493.1, from coordinate 145,260,868 downwards.
AATCGCTCGTCAAAATTACAAGAAACCTCTCCAACCACCGGTATCCATGACAAATAACACCCTATCTGAGAATTCTTCCTTAAACTCCTCGGCCTAACATTCATGGGTAATATGAACTGGAACAAATACATTGAGGACACTGTAAAGGCTGCTGCCAAGAAGGAGAGTTCCCTCTATCGTGCTAGAAAGCTACTCACACATAAGAGTATTCTGTACTCCTACAAGGCTACCATTCGCCCATGCATGGAGTATTGTTGCTACATCTGGGCTGGTGCATCTATCACTAGCCACTCCCTCTTGAATAGGGTTCCAAAACGTTTCCAATTTTATAGGTGCCACTTTGTCGACTAAGCTCCAACACCTGACCCATCGCCGTAATGTTGCATCTCTGTGCCTGTTTTACAAATATTTTAATAGAATGTGTCTGATGAACTCGTTTGTCTTGTGCCCCCTCGACGTACATATCCCGAACAAACCCGCTTAGCAAAAAAACTCTCAACTCTTCACTATTAAGGTTCCTAAATGCCATACAGCTTTCTATTTTAATAGTTTCTTCTCTCGAACAGCTAGGCTTTGGAATTCCCTTTCTGCTACCTGCTTCCCTGGCTGTACTGATATGCAGAAGTTTAAATGTAACGTAAACCAACATCTTGTTAATCTTTCCAAGGCATGGTTCCAAATAGTAGCCTTTTACCTCCAAGTGGCGATGTGCCCTGTTTAGGGTGAACATGAGTCATAAAAATAAAGATAAAAATAAAAATAAAGGTAATCAGAATATATTCAGCCGGAATTTATTCATTTCAGGAACAAATTGGCTTTGTCACAGTTCGCCTACGCAATTCTAGCGCACCGAATCGTGATTATGACGCGATCTTTTTACACACAAATCCATGGGACTATAGTTTTGTCTAATCGCACACGTAGACAGTGAACAGACCAGCACATTCTATAAAATCAATACAAAAGTCCAGACGCGCCAAAGACAAATCAGTTCCAGACAATGTCCGCAAGTTACTTCGCCGTTACCAGTGATTATCACACGTGTATGACTGCGGCAAAAGATGTAGAACTGCACCGTAAAGAATACCAAACTCAAAAGCTGCAACAGATAAATTACTCAATCCGTTACTAATGAAGCTCTCGTAAACAACGAAGAATGATTACTTTCCCTTGCAAAAAGATTACCTTCCTGGTATATTTTCATTCACGGTCATAAAATAATAACAATTTCCTTAGTCGCAAAGGATTTCATCAAGCACGAAAGATTTCCAGTCAATACCTTTACAATTACACAAATATTATTTTTTCACCTGGATTATAATTTTAGGCTTTCGTCTTATAAAAATGCAAATTTCTCCGCTTTATTCATAGATGTTAATCTTATTAATTTCATGCTGATGGGAAATCACGAACATACAGAATTGAATGCAAATTACATATGTCCCATATTTTTAAATAACATATGTATATAAAAAAAAACTACTTCTGTTTAAATAACATATGTATAAAAAAATACTGATTAAATAGCATTTGTATAAAAAAAACTACTTCTGCTTAAATAACATTTTTTTTATTTTGAGTTTTAGAATTTGTTCCAGAGTTGTTGCTATTTACTGATGTTTTTTTTTTCCTTGTTAGGAAAAGGAGTTTCGACCTATGCTCCCGGCACCGTCACAAATTCAGACGTTGGTCGTTACCCTTTTACCTACATGTCTATTGTTTTTGATGAGATCATTTTTTCTTTTTCTTCATCGTAACAATCTTTATCTAGAATTTCTCCTGCCTTTATGTCGTTTTATGCATTTTTTGTTTAATTTGTCAGTTTTTCTTTATTTTGTATGTGTACTTTTTAGTACGAAAAACTACTTTCCAATTTAACTTCAATTCGAAGTTTGCGGTATTCCCCCACCCTCAAAAAAAAAAAAAAATCAAAAGAAAAAAAACAGGAAATTTTTTTCTCATCGATTTCTTCTTTCGGTTTTTCTGTCGTTTTATGAAAATTGGGGTTTGAAGTTCCACGTTTACTTTAAACAAAAAACATGCTCTTCGTTAAATTTAAAAGGAAACAGTTGTTTTCCATTTACTTCATGGAATCTGGGTTCAAACCTAGCAATTAAAGCAACAAATAATTCAATAGAACTTGGAACTGTTCCCGGGCAATGTCAGGACATTGGTCCCACTTGTCCTATGTATAAAGTAGACAATTTTCCCTTGTATCTTTATGATTGATAGCGTTTTTACTATAAGCTTCATAATCAAATCTGTTTCATCACCTATTAGGCATATATTGATTTGTTAACAAATACAAATTGTATTTGCGATCGATTTTAACATTTAATCCTGATCTATATTTTGATTTTGATTATTCATAAAGGGAGCGAGGGAGAATTTTTACCATATCACTACAATATATTCCCACTTTTTTCTAGGACACTGGGAAAATATTTAAAAGGGTACAATTTTCCATATTCATCGGTTGTAAATAATATTTTATTGACTTTGATCGCTAATTGAAAGTTGGTTTCTTAAAAGTAAAGCATTTCAATAATGACATATTTTTTAAAATTGTTAAGATATAATCAACAATCAAAACAAGGTAACAATAATTAGTCGAAAGGAATAATTTGGAAATATTTAAACTATTAGAAAGTCATGATTCATATTTGTTTGATCCATTACGGTTAGAATTATTACTACGTTATTATGTAAACAAAAATAATTATTTTGATTATTTACATTTGAAAATTTTTTATTCGGCTTAATTTTTTTACTAATTCATTTGAATTATGTTTTTCAGTTATATTATAAACACGGACTACTTTTATTGTTCGTTTAATTTTCAACACCAAAGACAGTAAAGTACAGGCCATTGTTGAGATGAACATACAGTATAATCATGTTGATATACCGGTTCTCTTTAGACCAGCAAAGATATATTGGACTTGGTTAGTACCAGATGGGTGAGCATTTACGAATACCAGGCGCTGTATGTAGGATGCTGCTGATATCTCCCTGCAAGAACTGCAAAAACCTAATGTCATCATCTCCCCAGGCGGGGATATACAAGCGACTAGGGACCGTTTATAAATTTAATATATTTGCGAACCTCTTCCTTTGGAGGAAACCGGTTCAACCTTATAGCGTTAGTGCTGCTTTATTACGGTATTGATAAGATGGCTTTTTTCTTGTTGATTGAAGTATAGTTTTGTTCCTGTGCCGGTTTAGAAGGTCGAACCTCCCAGGTTTTGCCATCTCCCTTTGAGAAGGGGTTAGTTGGTTGAGAATTACATGAGGTGCTCCTATCGAGGAATACTAACAAGGCTGTTCAAGTTTTTTTTTTGTATAGAGTCCCCTTCCTTTAGGGCGCTGACTGTTAGAATCGCACTTTCAAGCCCTTGTGTAAATAATACTGCCGTGATATGGAAAAATCTATAAAAAAACTATCTAAACATCCACTGAAACTCGAAGGAAACAGTTTATATTTCGGGTTGATATTTAGATTTAGTCTGCAAATATGATTTATCTTCCATTGTTTGCTGCTTACGTCATCAACAAAATTCCAACACGATTTTGTATTGCCAAAAGTTCCCAAATAATTTTCTTTTAAATGGTTTTTTTTTTTTTTTTACTTTTCAACTTTTATTTACATTGTTTGAAGATATTTGTAGGTAATTTCTGCTAAATAATCCTTTTATTCGTCTTGTTGCTTTTGCAAATATTCATTAAGGCGATGTAACGTAACACGACATCATTTCCGGTGAGACAAATAAACTTCCAACTTTGCAAATGTATATAAGCAAAAGAAAAAAAAAAGAGTGCAATCTGTATTAAATAATTTAACTTATTTTTACATTTTTATGGGAATCGCTCGATAAAGCCATTTGACAAGGACCTAACAAGAACGAAATATGAGCATGGAAAAGACAGAAGAGGTCTATTAATCTTAGTCTCAAAAAGATCAAAGTTACAGATAGGAGGAAAACAGTCATTGAGAAAAGAGTTCCACGAATCCACCGTTCTTGGAAATATGCTAGTAAAATAGGAAGCTGTATTATAAGGAGGTATAAAAACAAAAAAAAAATTGTTGGAAATCACTGGACAAACGAGCCAAACAAGCTGGAACAAAAGAAGCAGGAGATAGATCAGACAATTTTGAACATAATAGTATTTGTAGAAAAAGCTGAGATTAACATCACGTCTGTGAGAGAGTTTACAAGAAGAAAGGGTGGATGATGATGATGATGATGATGATGATGATGATGATGATGATGATGATGATGATGACGACGACGACGACGACGATGATTATGATGATGATGATGATGATGATGACGACGACGACGACGACGATGATGACGATGACGATGACGATGATGATGATGATGGCGATGATGGCGATGATGATGATAATGATGATGATGATAGTGCTGCTGCTGCTGATGATGATGATGATGATCATCATCATCATGATGGTGGTGGTGGTGGTGGTGCATTATGAATGCATTAAATAATTGCTGATACTATCAAATTACTAACAAAGATGAAAATTTCAAATAACACAAACTAATTAAACTAAAAGTGTATTGAAAGAAGAGACCAGGTGTTTGGCATTTGATTATAATGATCTAAGTGTAGTATCTGTTCTTAGATTCTGACACAAGAATGTGTCTTGCAGAGATGCCCAACGCTTGAATCGGATCGGTTCTGTCCATTACTAGATCATCCTCCAAGATGATCTTCCTGGGCAGGATATTAGTTCATTGTCAGTCGCCTGAGGTTCTTCTGCTGGAGAATTCTGACGGATTTGATCACAGCAGATTTCTCATCCATTCAGTATCCCTATTTAGGATATCTGCATCCCTCATGTTAAGATGACGATATCTAAGGTTGCTGTGGTGAAAGTGGGTAACTATTTATCGCTCTGGGGTTTATGTCTGTGTTTGTTCGTCTCTTTCATTGTAACATTCCCCTTCTCTCTCTCTCTCTCTCTCTCTCTCTCTCTCTCTTTCTCTCTCACACACACATTCGCCCTGACCCAATATTAACAAGGAATCGTTTTATCTTTATTTGAGGTTGTTATTCTTTACATAATTTAGTTTTTATGCTTTCCCGATCTTACCAAATCGCTGATAAGAAATTTTTTTTTCACTCATTTATAAATAATTAACTATAAAAAATCATTACCCGGTGTAGCTTCGGAATTAACATAATGTCATGAAAATAATGCATTAAATAAATTTAAAGCCATAAAAATAGAATTTTATGAAGTATTTTATTAAGATGGCCGACTTGTTTTCTTAGAAATGCGAGATACTCGCTGATGGCTATATATATAAATTATATTTTGTGGAGAAATTATTTTGTATAAATAGAATTTACATTTCATAAAGTAACTCATTTCAATGGCAAGCTTGTTTTCTAAGGACAGAAAAGCATTCTGGAAGATTAAATATATGCAGTAAAGTATTACTATAAGATAAATATTTTGAAAATATTACTTTAATTTTACGAAATTATTCATTCAAAGAACCGAAGTGTTTGATAAGAAATCGAAATGCATTATAATGGATCTAAAGTAATCAGTAAATTATGTTTATAATTGTTTTAACGAGATTTTAATCTTACGTAACAATTTTAATATTACGTAATAATTTTAACATTGCGTAATAATTTTAGTATCACGTAATAATTTTAGTATCACGTAATAATTTTAATATTACGTAATAATTTATCAAAATAACAGAGTAATTTTCTAAAATAAAAAGTGAAATGGTTTCTAATTAATTTCATATAATGAATAAAATACGATTATGAATATACATTTCATGGAATAATCAAAATGCATTCTGGTGGATTTAGTCTAATAATTAAAAAAATGTAAATAAGTTATTTTTTCCAAATAAGGTTTTTATTCCAATAAATAATTTATTTTAATCGTGATAGTATCGACATATCTCCCGAAATGTGTTACGTCCAAGGATGGAATACTGCTGCCATATCTGGGCAGGAGCTGCTAAAAACAGCCTATCATGCCTTGACAGAGTACAAAATAGACTTCGCGGCTTAGTGGGGGGATGCCCTTTTCTCTACCCTGCAATCTCTCTCCCACAGAAGAGACGTTGCGAGCCTATCCTTGTTTTATCGTTATTTCCATGGCAGGTGCTCGTCTGAACTCCAATCTCTGGTCCTCCCTCGCCAATCTTTCACGAAAAACACCCGTCTAGCTGAATCCACTGTCAAAAATTTCCACCACTCTTTATCTGTGCCTAAATCAAAACGTGGATTCCATGAATAAAGCTTCTTTCTTAGAACTGCACGCCTGTGGAACTCTGTTCCGTCTGCCTGCTTCCCACCTGACTACAACTTGGATGTCTTCAAGTCTAATGTTAACAAATTCCTAATGAACCGCCCCCTGAAGTAAACACTTCATCCAATCTCCACACAAACGTAATGTACTTGCAATAACCCTTATCCCTGAGTGGCTTCCAGACCTTGATAAGTGGTGACCACTGTGTAAAAAAAAGAAAAAAAAAGGAATTGAAAAATAGAGTAAAAACTGAAAGTATAAGAAGTGAGGTTAGCAGAAAGACAATGAGGAAGAGGTTGTTCACCCAGGCGCAAAGACGGTCGTCTAGAATATGATTAATTTAATAGATGCCGGATATTGAAATCCATATATTTAGAGTTTGTTTACGAACAATTTTTACGTATGAAGGTGGATTTTGTGACTGTTTACGGACAGTCTTAAGTTTGCAACAGTTGAAGAAAACTTCCAGTTGGGGACATTCGACGACAGGTGGCAGCTTGAACTAGATCAGGGGGGAGGTCAGGGGGTCGAGATATGCTGACGAGAACCGACGACAGTTAGGCCTCGACAGACGACTAAGATATAGACGTAAGCATTTTGGTCGACAATAGTATCTCACACATACACAACTTATACATACATAATGCGTCGGAGTTTTGTTATCTCTAGTGAGTTCTCTTTGTTTATTTGTTAGAGCACACAATCTCACATAACGACTGACATTTATTTTAAAGAAAATGAATGAACAAACAGTGAAATAAATATCTAAGCCTAAGTGTTCTGTTTGATTTGAAAAAAAAAAACTTTCGGTTACCAGCTGTAAACGCTTATTGTGAAAAGTGTAAATCTAAATCCAATCGCTGAAAAACAAAAGATGACAACGTAATAACCGTTATTATTACATTACTGACGAATAAAGCTTGTAGTGGAAACAATAGAACTCGTTGGGATTGCTATTGCATTGCGCGTTGATGCTCGGGAGGAATGCACGCGCGCAACGTCAATTATTGTAAAACAGTAAACGCGACAGTAAATAAATATATTCAATGCAATAAGCGCGCGATCATGAAAAAAAAAATGTATTCTAAATAAGTTCATCCATTAATTTATTTATTTCGGACCATTATTTTCATCTTTCTTAGATGTTGTTTTACGACGTTTCGACCAACTATTCCCCTGGCCTTCGTCAGGTGGTAACCGCGACGGGATAGGAACTCCGAATCGCCTAACTGTATTCTCAGCAATTACTGCAATCCATAGTTATTGTCGTCTCACCACGTTTTGGCCAAGTAAGCCTCTGGTCGGCTTTGGATAGAATTGAAACCGCTATCTTCAGACAATTCTCACCTGAAACCGTAGAGATTCAACGTCTCTATCAACTGCGCCACGAGCCCCGAAGGTCGATCAAGGTTGGATTTTTTTGGTTTTATAAATTCATGTTTATCCATTATCTGATCGGGCCCGTACCGAATGGTATATATATATTATTGTATTGGAATTTATTATTGAGATGGGTATTTTTTTTTATTAATTTATTTATTGCGGACTGTTATCCTCATCTTTCTTAGATGTTGCTTCAGACGACAACAACTATGGATGGCAGTAATTGCTGAGAATGCCATTAGGAGATTCGGAGTTCCTATCCCGTTACGGTTACCACCTGACGAAGGACAGAGGAATAGTTCGCCGAAACGTTGTGAAACAACATCTCAGAAAGATGAGGATAATGGTTCGAAATAAAATAAATTAATAAATGATATAATATTGTTTCGGAGATGGGTATATTTGCCGATGACACCACTCTCTATAACAGATATGAGGGGAAAACAAATGAACACATATCCAAGAAAATGGCAGAAACACTAGAGGATGACCTCCAATCCGTAGTGGAATGGGGACAAAAATGGTTGGTCTCATTCAATGCTGCTAAGACTAAGCTTGTTTCCTTCAATAACTACAAGAAACCTTCTCTACCACCAATAGCAATGGCCAAGAACACATTGCCTGAAAGTACTTCTTTTAAACTCCTCGGCCTAACGTTTACAGGGAATATGAACTGGAATAGATACATTGAGAGCATTGCCAAGGCTGCTGCAAGGAAGGTTGGCTCCCTCTACCGTGCTAGAAAACTACTTACGCCTGCCAGTATCCTATACCTCTATAAGGCAACCATTCGGCCATGTATGGAGTACTGTTGTCACATCTGGGCTGGTGCATCTGCTGCTTGTCTCTCGCTCCTGGACAGGGTTCAAAAAAGAGTCGCAAACCTGATAGGTCCTGAACTGTCATCTGGGCTTCAACCTCTGTCCCATCGACGAGATGTTGCATCCCTCTGCCTGTTCTACAAATACTTTAATGGTGAATGCTCTGACGAACTGCAAACACTTGTACCTCCCCGACGTAACTACTCCCGACAAACCCGACAAGCTACTAAGTCTCATCCCTTTACAGTGGAGATCCCTAGGTGCAAGAAAGCCTTTTACTCCAATAGTTTCTTCCCCAGAACTGCGGGTCTTTGCAACTCCCTTCCGGGATTCTGCTTTCCCAACTGCAATGATATGCAGAAGTTCAAGTGTAATGTTAACAAACATCTTTCTACTCATTTTCCTTCATAATGACCCCGCTAACTAAGTCCCTGATAGTAGCCCCCTGCTTCAAAGTGGCACTGTGCCTTGTTTGGGGTGAAAATTGAATAAAAAAAAAAAAAAATACTCATTTCAATAATGAATTCCAAGTAAATAATTTACAAGTTAATCCATGTTTTAAACGAAAACAATGCAATAAATATTGCGTTAAACTGATCGAATATCGAAGAATGCAGTGACGAATTAATCATCGAAGCTAAGTTACTGAATCGAAGAGAAGTCAAAATTAATGTGTTTTAAAGGATAACCACTCAACATTGTTGGAATTTTGTATATTATATTAAGTGAAATATATGCGGAAAGCAATGGTGTTTACGTTTAGGGAAGATCGAATTGGTTTGGAGTGACCAAATGCAGAAAGTGTTTGTATCTGTTAATATTTTGCAGCATGGGAGAATATAAAATAAATTATTTAGATTAGGGAATCCAAACGCGTCTGCGATAACAAAAAGTGTAGGTAAAGGGAGTGTCCCTTATTTATTTTGAAAATGTATTGTATCTAACGCAGACTAGTAAGAATTAAATAATAATCATTCTGTAAAAAGTCTTCTCGATGTACATTATAATAACAAAAACTTCATAACGGGATTTTTAGTGTCTATTAAGGATTACAAGGCATCATATAGAAAAGGAAATTAATGTTATAATTGAATAAGTTAGAACTAGGGCAAATTTAGATGAAAAATAATTTAAGCCAACTGCGATTAAAACTCTGAACATTTATTAGTAAGTGCCACGATAAAAAAAAATCATGAGCCTGACGTGCTAAGTTAAATAGGGAATAAAAAGTTTTAAAATATGAATTCTTTAGAAACTTTGGCATTTTTCTACTTTTGATTTTGTTTAATTGCCTGGAAATAGATATCATGCGATGTAGACCAATAGATTGAAAAATAATATGATAAGGGGCTTAGAACCTGATGATCAGTATCGATGTGTTGAGGTTAACACGACGTCAGGAGGCAATCCAATCCCTGATAATTACGTAGAATATAGATAAGTAAAGTTTTCAAAAACGCTTACTATTGTAATGTGAAATTAATATATTTAAAGTTTTGAAAAGATAAATAAAAGATAAATAGAGGCCTGTCGTTTTTCTGTGCAGGGGAATACGGTGTTGACACATCACCAGATCAGTCTATATGTTCTATATAGTCTCTTTTTTATAAACATTAGGTCAATTAGTGTATCTCCTCCTCCTCCTCCTTTTTCTTCTTCTTCTTCTTCTTCTTCTTCTTCTTCTTCTTCTCCTCCTTCTTCTTCTTCCATTCCCTTTTTTGTCTCTCTTTAAATTGTCATGTATTTTTTACACAGGAAGTAGAAAATGTTAGCGTAGACTGTCCAATATAAGTTTATGAGCATCCTTTATATATCGCTTCACCTCATTTATACTCACATTTCGGCCGATGTAACCTCCGACATTCTTCATGTGTATTTTGTTGTAGTTCGGATTTTTCTGTTGAACTCAGGGATCTGCATGAATCACTTATTTAATCTACAGAGATAGCATGTCCTCGTTCTGTCAGCCATGACCGAATGTCTTAAATAACTCTCAATTGCATTTTTGAGTGTCGCCTGCACTGAGGATTAAACCTTCAACCTCTAGAAGGGTGTCACTTAGAACTGAATTTTACCTAGTACATTATTCGTTACGCCATGGATCCTTGAGGAGGTTACATCGACCGAAACGTTGTGATAATAACGCTCAAAATGAAGATAGTAGTCCGAATAATCTAATTAATTCATATTATTGTTTGAAATCAGACTGAGGATTTTTAGTTCCAATGACGTCACTGCAAGACGAATAAGTGTATTTATTTCTAGTAAATTTTCAAGTGAATGATTATCATGCCAGGCAGGAGCGATTCAGGGAAGGGGGTCTGTATCAACGGTCACAAAGCTTTTGGGCTTTGTAGACCACTAAATACGTTATTTTAAATTTGGTGAACCTTATCAAAAAAGCTATATACATTCATCCACTACTACTACTACTACTACTACTACTACTACTACTACTACTACTAATACTACTACTACTAATACTAATAATAATAATGGTAACAATAACAATAACAATAATAATAATAATAATAAAAATAATGATTATAATAATAACAATAATAACAATAATAATAATAATAACAATGATAATAATAATTATAACAATAACAATAATAATAATAATAATAATAATAGTAATAATAAGATTAAAATAATAATAATAACAATAATAATAATAATAATGATAATAAATATAAAATGCTAAATTAATAAGAATAAGAATAACAACCATAATAAAAATAATAATCTGAAAACGTTTTATTTTATATATATATATATATATATATATATATATATATATATATATATATATATATATATATATAACTTGAGTTCCTTCAGCTGTAATCGAAACCGAAACCAAAACTTATGAAAATTCTTGGTAGAATTATGTATTATTAGAAATGGAAGGTCATAACAATTAAATGCCAGTCACTCGGAAGAAAAAAGATGTAAGCGTGACACACAAAATAATACACACGCTATCGTATTAATATAGATGAGAGTCAATCGTATTAATATAGATGAGAGTCAAAAATTGAATCTTGCTCAATATGATTAGAATTTAGTTTTGAAAACTGTCGATGCAAGACAAATCGATAAGGTTTTCTTTTTCCCTTTGTTTAAATTGTTAGATTCAATATTTGTTGCAATTGATTCTGTTATCCGCACATTTCCATAACTAGGATCTTCTTCCTTTGAGTAATAAAAACCAAAATATTCAGTCAATTTCTATAAGAGCTACTGGATAATTGATACCACTTGCCGGTTGACGTCTTTCCTTCCCAGATACTCATCAAAATTTATAAACATTGGCGACAGCGATATTTTCATTGGCGACAGCGATATTTTCCTGTCAAAAGCATCTATTTTACCTCGGACACTAAACATAGCCGTAAGTCGTCCCTCCAAGGTTAGGTTTAATTCATTTAACAGCGAATAATTACGTACCATCTGTCCAAGTATTGTTACGAACTCATGGTCAAAGAAGAGTTTGTGGCGATCAAATGAATTTCTACGAACGCTAAAAAGCAAATGTTTTTAATGGCTACCTTTTTTCTTTTTCCGCTTTGATGATGTCCGCTCTCTTCATTAAGTCGGTTTTCACAGAGATGTGTGAACTCCAAATATTTTACAAAAAAATAAAAACCCAAAGAAGTAACACGTATATGTTAAAATGCTAAACCGTAAGTCGTTCCTCCAAGGTTAGGTTTAATTCATTTAACAGCGAATAATCACCTACCACGTATCTAAATATGGTTACGCACTCATGGTCAAAGTAGAGTTTGTGACGATCAAATGAATTTCTAAAAACGCTAAAGAGCAAATGTCTTTAATTGCTACCTTTTTTCTTTCTTAGCTTTCTTGAGTATCGCTCATTTTCATCAAATCTGTTTTCACAGAAATGCGTGAACTAAAAATATTTGTCAACCAATGAAAATCGTTTCACCCCCCCCAAAAGTAACACGTCTACGTAAAAATACTAAGGCAGTTCTTACTTAGAAAATTAAAAAAAAAATCAGTTTTCTCTAAAATACTCAAGCTGGTCGCAATACCTAAAGACTCCAGAATGTCGACTCAACATCTTCCCTTCCCTTTTGGTCGGATAAGGTGAGAAGAACTCAATGACTCACATACAAGCCTTTAAAAAACGACCCTGTTGTCTAACTCTGTCCCGTGGGGAGGCATAGTAAATAGGTACAAGCCTTATTCGTCTTGCACACACATTCTTACGCACTTACTCAAGAGTCAGGCGAAGAGAAACGGTTTGCTACTCACAACTATGCATGCATTAACAAGAACAAGGTAAACCAACGCACACACATACACAATATCACGCTGCCAAATACTCACATATGTATATTGATTACATACACATATATTTACACTATGGACATTTTGACCTGTTTTTTTTTCACTGTTTATGTTTTAGTACTTACTACTTGGTGACCTTTCTATTTTATCATGTTTCATTTACTTCCATTTTTATATGCATATCTATGTATACTTTATCTTCTCCTTTCACTCAAGCATAACATTTATACCCAATATATATTAAATCTAGGTGTCATTCTTGGCTATATGAGTATCGTCATCAAAAGATAAACTCTACCAAAGTCAGGAACTGCTCTAAAAGTTCGATAAATTTAGGAGTATTTGCCTACCAACAAAAATAATTTAACCCAGAAAGAAAGTTGAAGAAACTATTTTTTCCCCCGCACAACCGTATCAAAACAGTGGGTTCATCGAAAGGAAGAATTTTCACAGGAATATCGAATTCACAAGCAGTCCACAGTCTGTCAGGAAAAATGACAACGTTAGGTTTTTGCAGTTTTTGCAGGGAGGTTTCGACATCCTCCTACATACAACGCCTGGTATTCCACAATTTTCACCCATCTGGAAATGACCATATCCAACGTTTCTTAACTTCAGTGATCTAACGAATACGGGTATGTCTATGTGGTTATCTCATTTACAGTTGTTGAGATCTTCCTACATACAGCGCCTAGTATTCTCAAATGGTCACCCATATGTTTCTGACCAGGCTCAATGTTGCTAAACTTTGGCGACCTAACAAGAATCGGTGTGTCGATAATAATACTCCATATGCATCATAGCGTGATGTGGGTGAGTTCATTGCAAACCCATTGCTTCACTATTTTATAAATGCAAGAATTGAGTACTTTGCATATAATTCTCTTTATAATTTTAACAGCATCTGATAATGCTTTGTGCAGTTTGGGGACATTTGTGGGGACACAAGATATTCATGCTGTATAATACAGTGCATAAAGAGACTGTCTGGGTGAGTCATATTTGTAACTTTTGCCATAACTCTTTAGCAATATCCAGTCATATTTGCTTGAGCAATATCCAGTCATATTTGCTTGAGCAATATCCAGTCATATTTGCTACAACTTTTTAACAATGTCTAATCATACTTGCAGCACCATCTGTAGATCTCCCAATGCATCTTCGTTTCATTTCGAAGGACATAACTATCAAACACAATAAAAATTCAAAACTAGATGTTCAATCCGGCAAGCTAATCTTCTTACAATTCTCTTTTGCACGCAATCCTTTAGTTTGGAATTCCTCATCTTTGATGAGTGATGTTTCTGACAAAGGTGAAAGAAAACGTTCTACCCTCGGTTGGCATTTTTGTGCAAGCAGCAGCCAGAGATGATTAAATTATCTTTCCATTCTATTCTTGTTGCCATAAAACTAATAAAGGTGATGAAGCTAAACGTTTTCTTGGACTGACATTATTTGCTTGGTAGTCAAAGACTCAAACTTTGAATTAATTGTATCGAATTCAACTTCAATCGTCACCAACGCTTGCAATAGTAACACAATAACCTCGTGACTGTAAACGACACTGTCCCTTCCTCTCACTCAAGCTTGCTTTTTATGCAGTTTTTCACCCTGTCTCATTTGCATGTGTGCCCTCTGTTTTCTCGTGATCTCGCGATCTCGCGAGACCACAGTTTAGAAAACACCAGGCGCCATGTTTTTTCTCTTTTCCCACCCAACGTTTCCCTGCGGCAAGTCCACCCTTCCTCCCTCACGCCACCGCTCGCACGCACATTCACACAATGCATAAATACACGGACGCTTGCTACTCTGGTGAGTATTACATTAATTCCTAAGGAGGTCGTGCTTTCAGCATTTGAAAAATACTGGGGCTGCATCATTGCCAATGGTAAATTTTACCGTCCCAGCAGACCACATGATGAAGATCAAAGAGAGGGGAAAATGAAGCAAGTACATAGAGTTTGCTAGATAACTGAAAATAAATATGAAACATGAAGAAAATCAATATAATACCAATAATTGTAAGAGCACTAGGAACAGTACTGAAAAAATACACTTGGAGATATCGAAATCAAGTGAAAGGCTGGAACTATGTAACAGGCAGCAATGATGAAATCAGATGAAAACTTAAAGAAAATCATTGAATACTGAAACCACACCACATAAACTACAAATACTAACCAACTACATAGAAACTGCAAGAATTTTAAAACAGAAAGATTGAAGTAACATGGGAAATGTGCGTCCTGTTATGATATAGACCATTCTCCTGATTCTTTTTAGGCTATTCCATCTTCCCAAAAACTCTTTCCTGTCCGATAGCTTTTAAAGAAAACTTTATAACCGTCCTTATAATGTAGCTGAAACTACAAGACATCAACCTTGGTTAATAACACACAAACTAGTTGTGAATCCAAGAAAAGGCCATGTTTTTAGAAAGTGTATACGGCATAATCACATTGACACATCAGTTCACGTTAGATCACTGAAGTTAAGCGACGTTGAGCCTGGCCAATACTAAAATGGGTACCCATTTGGTAATACCAGGTGCTGTATGTGCTCGGAACCTGGAGAGCGATTGGTGCCGCTAGGCTATTCTTGCTCGAAACGTTGCATGAAATAATGCAGTGTGCCCACGATCCCAGAAGGTCGTTTTTTTTAAATCAATGGATTTGTACGCCTCTGAAAGTTTTTACAGTAATAAGAAAAATTAACTTAATTTCATT
The DNA here is from genome assembly GCF_053919585.1 of Euprymna scolopes. Taxonomy (NCBI): domain Eukaryota; kingdom Metazoa; phylum Mollusca; class Cephalopoda; order Sepiida; family Sepiolidae; genus Euprymna; species Euprymna scolopes. The sequence continues at coordinate 145,245,314 of NC_136493.1, read as the reverse complement.
AACGCGACATTACCCGCGATTTGGTTTTGTTTTTACTGAAATTGTGTTGTTCGAAAAAGCGTTAATCGGGAATGCATCAGCAGTAAATTGATATATATATTTCTTTAGATAATCATAACACAGGACATTCACTTAGGGTTAATACATAGGTTTATTTGCAAAGGGAATACAAAGCGAAAGTCTTTCTCTATCGGTGTCTTGGAATTCTCTGATTCTCGGAGGAGTATATCTGCATTGTCTATATATTATTGTACGGAGGGGTGCTAGGTCATTCCATTAAAACACCTTCCCCCAAGCTAAATTCTCCTCTAGAATTTGACTTTACCATTTAGTTCTTTTTGAGCTTGAACCAAAACGTTTAGCCCTTTTCCTTTTTCTTTCACTTCTCGTTAGAGTTTGCATTTGGGAATTCTTCGATTTTGGAGAGTGATTAGTTTTCGGAGTCACCGACGCTTTCCTTGGTATTTCCTTGTTTGGAGGTTCAATTTGGAAAGTGTCGTACAACACTTCCATTGGTAGCTCTCGGTTTTCGACCGTTTCCGTGTATCTTGGTTTATATGTCTTTTATGGTGAAATGCACGTCCTTTTATACAGACGGTTCTCCCGATTCTTTTTTAGACTATTCCATCTTCCCAAAAACTCTTTCCTGCCCGATAGCTTTAAAAAAAACTTCATCACCGTCCGTATATGTCCTGTACTTTATATTATCTTGAATAATTTTTCCCTTATTTTCTCGGAATTAATCGGTCGAATACAGAACGTACTTTTCTGGCAAACATTATTTCAGCTGGTGATCAATTTGCAATAGTACTCTGGTTTGACGTTATTCTATAAATTGTTAGGAATTTTTTAATACTCTTTTCTTCAGTGCCGATGTTGTCATTCTTTTTCAATGCTCTTTTGAAGGTATCGACAAACCTTTCTGCTTGCTCGTTAGAGCGAGGGTTATAAGTTGGTGTTGTGATATATTCCATGGCCAGGGACTCACAAGAGTCCTTAAATTCTTGTCCTCTGTACATTGTACTGTTATAGGTAGTTCTCTAACAATATTTATTACTATGTCTGTTAGTTCATTTTCTTCTTTTAGTGCTTCTATAACCATTTCTTCGAGCAGATCTGTTTTACTTGGAATCAATCTCAATAGACCATCTGTATGTGCCCGGATCTTTTTACAAAAACTGTGGATGATGTCCACTCAGTGTAGTCCACTTTTTTAATTATTCCATTTTCTTCGCGTCTCTTTAGTTTTTCATCTATTGTTTCCAATGAAGAGAATGGAACCGTCCTTTTAGCTTTGATCACCGATTTAGCTTTGTCTTTCAATTCAAATTTCATTTCATTTGTTGTACAGTATTTTTTTCATAGTTGACACGTCGTTTAACCCTTTGTACTTTGGCAATATTTTTTTTGTTCAATACTTGTATTGTCCTGTTTAAAATTCAACAACATTTGACATTCTTCCGTAACTTTTTGTAAAGTTATCTAGATTCATGATTGATAATATCCTCTGTATCTTTAGCGACTGTTAAACCCTGAACAAATATTAAACATTTAAACATGTGTTCTTTTAGGTCTTTTATCCTGAATAATTCACATTGAGCATCTACTTATCCTGCATAAGCAATAAAATCCTCCTCCTTCTCTTATTTCACAATATTTAGACACTTATGACGCGTATAAAATAAACTACCCCGCTCCCCGAAAATTTTCGGTAATATATCTAACGTTTCCTTAAAAGAAATATCTTCAGATTTCTTTTAGAGAATGAAATTTGTATACTTGGTATTTTCCTGAGTACCAAGTTTTTGTAAAAGCAAAATATTTTTTCCTCGCCAGACCACGACTGACATCTTTTAGAAAAAAATATTTTCATATCTTCTAAAATACGCTGGAAAAGTCAAACAATTTGTTGGTTCATACAAAATTTCTGATAGAGAGTTTGCAATTTTTTCTATTTACCTCATTAATATAGTTTGTAATAATGCCCTTTGTTTTAATTATTGTTCTTGCAAATATTCCAGTTGCTTTTGTTGCGTTTGCAAACATATTTTGGTTGTAAATAGAGTAAGTAGAAGACTGTAGCAATTTAAGAAGCAATCTCGCAAAAGCTAAAAAGCAAACGGCTTTACTTGCTAATCTTTTTCTCTCTCTCCAGTTTATTGAGATTCACTCCTTTCATCAAATCGATTTTCACAAAAACGCATGAACTCAAAATATTTTCCAACTAAAAGAAATCGTTCTAAACCTCCAAAAGTAACACATCTATGTGAAAGTAATAAGCCAGTGAGAATTAAAAATTCATATAAAACGTGATCAACAAAATCAGTTTTCTCCAGAATTCTCAAGCTAGCTGCAGCACCAAAGAACTCCAGAACGTCTGCTCAATACTCTCCCCGATTTTGGTCAGAGAAGGTGGAAATATATCAATAGTTCATATACAAACATTTTCGCATATTCCTACACAATAGCAATAGTCAGACGAACAAAAACGAATTGCTACTCACAACTATACACGCCTTAAGAACAATGTAAACCAAAGCACAATGTCACACTACCAAATACTTATATACATATATTGCTTACATATGCATATGTTTACACTATGAATAGTTTGAATTGTGACTACTAACCCAACTTTCTTTATCAAACTCGTGTCTGTATAAATGACTGAAACCAACTTTTATATTCTTATTTTTTGTATAAAAATGTTTTGTTAGAATATTTTTTTCATTATTTTTTTCATTTACAAAATTCTTTTCATATTTTTAGGTAGCACTTTGTGGCCTTTCTATTCTATAAATGTTTCATGTATTTCCATTTTCTATACATGCTGGCCCGTATGCCCCCCTCATTTATTTCTTCACTAAAATATAACTTTTATACACAATTTATATTAAATTCTTTGCAATATAAAAATCGACTATTGTCCTCCAAAATTGACCTACCATGGTTAGAGACTATGACACAAGGCAATAGGAAAATTGAAAAAATAAAAGATAACGACGGCGATATATTATGAAAAACACTTATCGGTCTTATGTGGTGCTAGTTGTAGTAAATCTGAGTGTGAGAGTGAAAATTGCTTCGACTTCCTGTATGCATGATTGTTATTTGTCAAACCGGAAAAATATATCGAAATTATTTAAAGCCAACAATAGAATGGGAGCACATTTTAATAAAAACGCATCAATGATTGACCTAAATCGTGACTCTTGCCGAATTCTATGTACAGATTATGTTTACATAACTATAATGACAAATTAAATAGGGGAAACATTCATTTTAATTTATTACAAAATGGAGAATCAGGTGTAGATTTTCTTTTCAGTGAAACATGATAATTTTAGTAAAAATTTGGATCACTTTAGTAATAAACATATGGCACGTCACAAAGGGAAATATTTTCATGTTTTATGGCTATACAAAAGACAGAAGATGATGTTGGTACAACAAATTTATATACATACTTGATGACAGGAAAAGTAATCCTAAAATAAATATGAACGCCTGGTGCTGCATAAATGACCTATGTGCCTGTTTAAGTTGCATGCACTCGATGGTTAAACTTTTATAGCATTGAACATAAACAGAAGGGATCTGTATTCAGTGTTATAACCATCATCAAAAGACTGAGTCTGCTTCCCAAACGACTACAATATGAGCGTCTTCAAGTCCAATGTTAGCAAATACTTGTTGAGCCGCGCTTTGGATAATTAGTTCCTCTTAAGTAATCCTCTGTCCATTAAACTCATTTATTCTGGTACTTTCTTATTGGTTATTATCATCCATTGACAATCCCTTTAACTCCTATTCTCGAATGGCCTCTGGGTTTTGATAAGCGGTTACCCATTAGTATATATATATATATATATATATATATATATATATATATATATATATATATATATAAATGCAACTTTGTCTATCTGTGTGTATGAGTTCGTTCCTTATAGACTTCGAAACGGATGAACAGATTTTCTTTTTCTTCAGTGTATAAGTCTAGGAGTGATCTTAGTTAAGTTTTGTCTCAGAATACACCCCCCCTCCGGCTAATTACGATAATCGAAATCGTTATTTTAATTTGTCTATCATCGATAAAGCCTTTTTCCATGCCATTGCTTAGAAATAATAATATGACACTAATAGGCCGTGGAAATTCTACTGTGGGTAATTTGATAGCGTGTTTTTTTTGTTTGTTTTTTGCATTGCGTGGTCTGGAGGTTAAAACTCCGCGCGTAAATTTCTTTTTTTTTTTTTTGTTAACTGCAAAGAATTTTATAGGACTTGAAAATTGATGTGTTTTTTAGCAGTGCAAAACTTTTGAACGCCTATTGAACAAGCAACTGATCCTTAAGAAATTGCAAAACAGTCTACACACATATTTAGTGAAAATGTGATTCAGAGGTTTCTTATATGTTGGTTTAACAAAACATCGGCTCCAACAACCAAGCACAAGTGGGATGGCCGGCAACATAAGATAAGGAAGTTTTCGACACAGTTGACTAATTGTAGCTATACAGCGAGATAAATTCTTAAATAAAGTCAATGTTGATCCTGTGGTTTCTTTCGCATACAGTTCAAGAAATCATGACTCCTAAAACCTCGCCAAAGTAGTTGGTTTTGAGCTGGAAAAAATAGCTGCTAAGGGGACAAATCAGAAGAAATAAGATTGCTGTTGGCACGTGCATCCACTGGGTGGAGGCCAGGTTGATCAGTAAGGTATCAATATAACAGAAATTTACTTAAACAATTTTAGGATTACAAAAAAACCCGAAAATATTGGAATTACCAAATATACATTTTATAACTTACTATATATATATATATATATATATATATATATATATATATATATATATATATATATATGTATATATATATATATATATATATATGTATGTATATATATATATATATATATATATATATATATATATATATATATATATATATTAACAACAGCAACAACAACAGCAGCACGCATTAGACTTGACACCTCAAGGATTTTACTTGCAAAAAAAAAAAACAACAACAAAAAAAAAAAACGAAACAAAACGGTCAATAGAACTCTTTCACTCTCTGTTATGGTCCGAAATATATCAGAAATATTTCAACTTAAAAAAAAGAAAGAAATTGAATCGGATTTTTCTTCCTTTCTTTAATAAAATATTATATAGTATAAGTATTAACTCACTTTTAAGAAGCACAAGGACAATGGAATTTAAAATGTTGAGGTTAGAAAGAACGACCACGTGCGAATTTGTATTTTTTTTTTTAAATAAACAGATATTTATTCATTTAAAGTTTCAAATTTTCGGCTTATAAAAAAGTCTTCATCAGGATTTTTTTAAAAAACAATACAATATATATTTTTGTCTTTTTTTTTTTCTTACATGCCATGATGTCGTTTAGCGGAGTGGTTGTGTATTGTAAGTCCAGTGGTAAGCGCTATTCGTGCGCGAATGTGTAGTATAAGTATTACGCCACTTTTAAGAAGTACGGGGACAATGGAATTTAACATTTTTAACGTGTTCCAAAAGGAGTTTTAGCTGTTTATTCAATGTTTTATGTTTTATATAAATCGGAAAACTCGGAACTTTGGGGTTATCGGAATCGGGAAAATTTGAGCCTCATTTTCAATTCCAAACCGATTCTTTTATTTTTTCCTGGAAATTATAAAAAAAAAACAAACACAGATGTTTTTATTTATTCATCAGAAGAATATTTATTTATAACATGAAAGTAAGGGACACATAACCAGGATTTCTGTGTCCAATTTACATATTTTATTGGTAAATTATGCCATACAAAGTAAATAATCAAGAGTTCACGTACTTTTATTGCCTTAGAAATCCTTTTGAAATGCTCATACTTATTTTAGCACCTAGGTAATAAAAGTCAACAGTTACCCCTCAGAGATCACAGTTAAGGTAAAACTGTGAAACCACTCCTGAAAAGTTTTATTTTTAATTTTTCTGGTTGCGACCTGGCTTTGTGTTGTCTGGAATGGTTATCTTTGAAATAATTCTGTTTTATTGCATTTATTTTCATTTATTTTTTTGCCACAAATGAAAATCACATATAAAAATCTTATATGTAAATCCAAGCTTGGGATAAAATACGTAAAATATGAACGCTTAGAAATTTATCAAATTATAAAAAGAAATTATATGCAAATTAAAAGGTGCCTGGAAAACTCGACCACGAAAAACTCGTCCATGGAAAACTCGTCTATTTTTGCTTGGTAGGAAAACTTGTCCCCTATTGAATAAATATCGATTGAAAACACATTTTATAACCGTTCGTGAAGACGATATTGTTTTAAAAGAGACTACACCTCCATAATACTTTAAAGATATTTTTACTTGTTTACTGTTGTTTAAAAAAAGATAAAATTGATTTTTCTAAGTGTTCATTTTCTACCTAGCTTTGTAAATTTTTAGTGATTTAACTTATTTTAAAGGGTTTATTCAGTTAAATAACAAGTGGTGTCGAGTGTTACATTAGAACAAAAATAATATCCGACAAAAAAATAATGCCGCCCCCCAAAATAATTACATATTATTTTACGTTAAATTTATATCAGAACCTGATCTTCCACTCGAATTTAGGAAAACTTGTCCCCGGAAAACTCGTAACCGGAAAATTCGTACCCGGAAAACTCATATTCGGAAAACTCGTACCCAGAAAACTCATTCATTTTCGCTAGGTAGGAAAACTGTCCAGTATTGAATAAATATCGATTGAAAACACATTTTATGACCGTTATTGAAGGAGATATTGTTTTAAAGAGGGAAGACATATCCCATAATATTTTCTTTTTAAATATCTTTACTTGTTTACTGTTGTTTTAACAAAATACAATTGATTTTTCTAAGTGTTCGTTTCCTACCTAGCTTTGTAAGTTTTTAGTGGTTCAACTTATTTTAAAGAGTTTATTCAGTTTAAAAAGAAAAACAAGTAATATCGAGTATTACTTTTGTACAAAAAATGTTCGACATGAGAGGATCACGTCTTAGGAGTTTCGATAATCGCTCAAAAATATAAAATTAAATAATATACTGAGATAGATATAGTTTTAAAACGAGCCCCCCCTCCGAAAAAAGTAAATTTGTATATTTTTAGGTAATGCCCAAGGTCACTGCTCAGAAAAAATATCAAGCTACCGGAAGTGGATAGGATTGATTATGTAACAAAACCGAATAGAAGTCACAAAACACGAAACATATATTTATTTTAAAAAATTCTTTAGTTTTTAACACTTCTTGTGTTATAACGAAACAAAAAAAAAATAGAATAATAAAAAAAAAAGCAAACACTTCTTGTATTATCATAATAAAACAAATATTTTATTTAGAAAAATTAATTCAGTTTTAACACTTTTTGTGTTCACGAAACAACAAAAGGCCTTTGTGCGGTACGCGGACAGCGGCCATCTTGTTCCGTTTTACTAAACTATCACCAGGTGGCGCTTCTCGGTCAAAAAAACATTCAAATTATTAATTTGTTATTGACCCTTAAAATGTTTAATTTAAATTATTTATTTGTTCGAAAAACAAAAGAAGCTATTTTACTTTATAAAAACCCAATGTTGTTTTCATTACAAAATTGTTTTATTAAAATTATATTTTTTATGCAGATTTTTAAATAAATGCTTTTACAATTATGTATTGATACGTTTTTATACAATAAATGTATTGTTTTCGAATATTTTTCTATTCGGAAAAACACCCTTGTTTGTTACTTATTTGCTGCGTTATTTGACTAAGAAGAAATTGGACTATCGCCCTCTAACAATATCCGCCGTCTGCATACTGCAGAAGAGCCCCCCAAATGACTTTTAAACAAACAAAAATCTCATATCAAATAATATAGTGTTTTCGGTGTTTGTGTATTTTTGGTACGCGCTATTTTTAAATAATGTTTTCGGGTTAAATTCAAGTTTCACGATATCTTTGTTTTTTATTAAATTGTTAGGTTGAAGCACAGAACAGTTACTAAACACCCTCCCCTCACCATCTTAAGAATGGCTTTCGAAATAATAATGTCATTATTTCCGCGCAGTACCAAAAATACATAAGTACTGTGTTTTCATTTTTTGTTTCGTAATAACACAAGAATTGTTACAACTAAATTAATTCTTCTAAATAAAATATGTGCTTTCTTTGATAATACATAAGTGTTTTCTTTCCTTTTTTGTTCCATAATAACACAAAAAGTGTTAAAATTAATGTATTTTTTAAAATAAATATATGGTTTCGTTTTTCGAGTCTTGACTCCGTGATCAAGTTTATTTTTTTAAATAAAAGTAAAAATATTTTTAAAAAATATTATGGGGGTGCGTAGTCGCCTTTAAAAAACATCTCCTTCAAGAACGGTTATAAAATGTGTTTTCGATCGATATTTATTCAATAAGGGACTAGTTTTTCTACTCAGCAAAAATGAACGAGTTTTCCGGGGACGAGTTTTCCGGGGACGAGTTTTCCGGGTCCACTCTAAATACTAAAATGATTCATTTTCTTTCCGTCAAATTTTTTTAAGGGTTTCATACGTAATCTATATATCTGTAAAAGTGAAAGTGTCTGTATATCTGTATATCTGTGTGTCTGTGTGTCTGTGTGTATACATTTCCCTACGCAATAACTCTATCAATTTTAAGTCTACAGACTCGAAATTTAATATACAGGGTACTGAGATTTGGGAAAATCGATGTGATCGGTTTTCGGTCAGAAATTTAGCGACTAAGGGGCAAAGTTCAACGATTTGACCTTTGAGAACTCTACCAAACTCCTCTGACAATTTTGGGTCTAAACAGTTGAAATTTTTGGACATGGATCTAATTTAATAACTTTATTTGAGCGCAAGACAATAAATTTTAAGGGGTCATAATAAGGGTCAAAGTTACAAAAATTGACCACTTTTTTTTTTGCTCAACATACATCTCCAAATACCCGGGCAACGCCGGGCACCCATGCTAGTCGCCTATAGAGTAATATTTTATTTTGGAATGGGGATTTAGCTGAGTGTGTCAATATACAAATTTGTCATTATTATTATTATTATTATTATTATTATTATTATTATTATTATTATTATTATTATTATTGGCTCATATGGAGCTTTTACACAAGTCAACAAGCGATCTGATTGGAAACCTGTGGTGTTCTCTGGAAGCTGAGTGACAACAAGTCTCCCCAGACGTCAAGCTCTCTCCACCTCCTTCTATAGAATTGTCAAATAAATTTGCGTCATCGCAACAGTCTCTTACCATTGATTTGTCGCTGGCAGTGGCCATTGGTCTATACTGGAATTTGAGTGGCACTAAAACTCCCTAAGGTCCCAGTTATCTTTGCGCTTATCCAGCGGAGGTCTGGTCAGTGCTCTTTCCTCGGTCTTTCCATCCTTCTTGACACTTCTCGGCTCTTTGGTATCACTTTTCTAGGGGGGGGGAGACGGTGATGAGACAATGGAAGGGGATGAGTGATAGGGGTGTAGAACTTGTAGATATGCAGCTTCAGTGTTCTTCATTCTCTGTAACGCTTCTTTGTTATATTGTATTCTTGTATTATTCTCCGCATTCAAGGATTTTCCTTAATATTTCAGTCGTTTTCATTATCGTTAGTCGTTGTATTTTTGCAGCTATTCCTCTGATTCCAATTTCTGCTATTCTTTTCTAAAAGTTTTTCGGAATTGTTCCTAGTGCTCCTACTATTATCGGTATTTGATTTTCTTCATCATCCAAATCCCTTTTAACTCTCTGGCTAACTCTGTGTATTTGCTTCGTTTCTCCTTTTCTTTCATACTCACCCTGTGGTCAGCTGGGACAGCAAAGTCTACGATTTGACAGGATTTTTCTTTCTTGTTAATTATTACAACATCTGGTCTTATTGCTTGGATGGCTTTGTCCGTCTGTATGTCTATGTCCCATAGGATTCTTTGATTCTCGTTTTCGAGTGTTGCTGCAGGTTTACGCTTGTACCATTTGTTTGTACGTTCAAAATGCAGCCGTTTGCACAATTCCCAATACACCGCCCTCCCCACTTGGTCATGCCTGTTTTTGTATTCCTTTTGGGCCAGTTTTCTGCATTCACTTACTAAATGGTTTATCGTTTCGTCTCTTTGTCCACAGAGTCTGCATTTGTTGTTTTCTTGTGTTTTATCGATTCTTGCTTTGATATGGTTGGTTCTTATCGAGTTATCTTGTGCTGCGGTTATTAGAGATTCAGTTTCTCGGTTTATATGTCCTTTTCGCATCCATGTCCAGGTGTTTTTGTTATTCTTATCTTTTGTCATTCCTATGAATCTTCCGTGGAGTTGTTTCTCTTCCCACTTCTCTTTTCTCGTTTTGTCATTTGTCACTCTGTTTTCTGTTTTATTGTCTTTTTTTTCAGTGTCTCTCGCTGCCATAATTATCCTTTCAGTATTTTGCATTATGTATTTTCTAGTTCTTTTTTTCTGTCCTGCATTATGTATTTTCTAGTTCTTTTTTTCTGTCCTTCACACAGTCTTCTATAGAAACCAGTCCTCTCCCGCCGTCTTTCCTTTTCATGTAGAGTCTGTCAATATCGTCCTTTAGGTGTAGAGTGCATCATGCATGGTCATGAGTTTCCTGGTCTTCTGGTCGAGCTGTTTCAGTTCTTCTTTTGTCCACGCTATGAACGGACCAGAGTATCTTACTAGTGATACTGCCCATGTATTTATTCCTTTCATTAGGTTTCTGCTATATAATTTCGTTTCCAGGAATTTTCTTGTTATCCTGAGGTATTCCTTTCCAATTCTCTTTTTCATTTCTGTTGCTCTGATGGTGTCCGCTTCCAGAATTCCCAAGTATTTATAGTCGTCTTGTTCCCCTAGTGCCCTCATTTCTGTTTGGTTGGGTAGTTCCATGCCTTCTGTTGTTTCGAGTTTTCCCTTTCTTATAACTAGTTGTGCGCACTTTTCCATTCCAAATTCCATTTGGATATCTTGGCTGAAGATCCTGGTAGTGTTAATTAGTGTTTCTAGCTCCTTTTCGGTCCTTGCAAAGTTTCAAATCGTCCAAGTACATCATGTGGTTTATTTGAAGAACTTGTATCCGGCGTAGCACTTTCTCAAAATACTATTCAGGGGCATCATGGCCATGATGAACAGTAATGGTGAGAGTGAGTCTCCTTGGAAGATGCTTCTTCGTATGTTAATTTCTGTTATGTGTTGTCCATCAGCTGTCAATTCCAGTCTCCATGTTTTCATTGCATTTGCTATTATGTTGGTGATCCCGCTTGGTATTTTATACATTTTTAGGCATTCTATTATCCATACTTGGGGGATCCTGTCGTACGCTTTTTTGTAGTCGATCCATGCCATGGCTAAATTCTTTCTTCTTCTTTTTACCTCCTTTAGGATCTTTTGATCTATATATAGCAGATCATGTGTTCCTTTTATTCCTTGTTGGCATCCTTACTGTTCCTCAGGGATGAATCCACGATTATTCAGGGAGTGGTAGATTTGTTCCCTCAGTTGTGATGTCAGTATCTTTCACATAGTCGGTAAACATGTGATCGGCCTATAGTTGCTAGGGACGGTTCCTTTCTCTGTGTCCTTCTGTAGCAGTGTAGTCCTACGTGTTGTCATCCAGTCTGGCACGCCTTGATGCTCTCCAGTTTGCCATTTTTCCTATGGTTTTCTTTAGGGTTTCCTTGCTGATTTCATTCACTGTTCCTTCTTTTATTTGTTGTGACTCTTCTTTCATGTCTTTCAGCCATTCAGAATTTCTGTTGTGATCTCGTCGCTCTTCCCATATTTTACTCCAGTAGAGTTTTGTTTCTGTCGGATTTAGTTGTTCTGTTTTTGTTTTTCCCCCGTTCACATTTTGGTAGAATTGACGTTCATTAGTTTCAAATGTTCTGTTTTGTTTGCATTGTTCAGATTTATATCTATATCGTCTCAATCTCGCTTCTTTTGCTTTTATTTTTTATTATTATTATTATTATTATTATTATTATTATTATTATTATTATTATTATTATTTGCATCTCGTTTTTGTTATTGTGTTTTTTTACAGCAAAGCAAATCAATTTAATAGTCTACCAAATTTTTATAATTGAAGTAAAATTCCATTTATAGAGAGAAGGCACAGAATAGTTAACAAAGCCCATACCTTATATATATATATATATATATATATATATATATATATATATATATATATATGTATGTATGTTTATGTATATATATATATATATATATATATATATATATATATCACTAATATATATTGTTTAAAATATAATTTTTTTAATTTTTTAAAAATATAATTGCTTAAAATATAATTTAAAATATAATTCTATATATATATATATTCTAATGTATGCATTAGTGATTGGACGATTCTAGTATACCAATACAATTACCGATTCTGTTCTAAATTCTCGATTCCGATACAATTACCGATTCCAATTTCAGTTTTATTAAAATTTCTTAATATTTTTTTTTAATACTGAATTACTGTAAAATCTCATGAAACATCTGCAGATATTTTTTGCAAACGTAAAAATACCCTTGTGAGGAATGATCTGTGGATTTTAGTTTTACTCTTAGTTAAAAATCAGTGAATATTTATTATTTTATCGTTATCACTATGCATGAAAAATTAAGTTTTAAACAAAAACACACAAAAAGATAAAGAATTAAAAGAGTCGTTTTAGGTAATGCAGAGTAGGCACAATTCTTTTTTTATTTCCAATACCGATTTCGATACACTGAAAAATTCCAATTTTTCTGATTCCTGATTCAGATTCTTATTAATCTTCCTAACACTAATGTATATATATATATATATATATATATATATATATATATATATATATACACAAAAGTAATCTTGTGTTTGTGTGTGCAGAACGGTCTCTGCTAAACTACTCTGTCATATTTTGGTTTCCAGGCTTGAAACTTAATATATATGAGATTCGGATCCGTGGAACAAACTCGATTTGGTTTTTAAACGGTAAAAATAACTACTAAGGGGTAAAAAAATTTTTAATGTAACTTATAAGTAGACTAAACGTGTGTATTTTATCCGCGTGCAAGTATAAGCGTCATTTTTAAAAAGGTTTTTGCATATATATTGACTTAGATCATGTGGTAACGAATAAGGTTGGAGAGCTATATGTTTTGGTTTTGATTATAGCTGATTTCGCACAATTCATATTTTAACTTTTTAAATCTCTACTATATATTGGGTACAATATAATAATCTGTAGACAATTAGCTCTATAATAATAAATATGAAATCTGCATAAATTAAAATGTTATATTGAAACTTATTTTACGACCGGGCAACGTCGGGCGGTCTGCTAGTATATACACACACACACACACACACACACACACACATATATATATATATATATATATATATATATGGATCTAATTTTATAATTTGATTTGAGCCCAAAACAATAAATGTTAAGGGGTGGTTATCCAGTCGTCCTGATCTTCTCCTTGCCACTGAACTCAAACAGTGCCGATTCAGGAGATATGTGGTTGGAGATGCGCAACCCTTGCCTCACAATTACACGCGCTACTGACCCCTAAGGGGTTTCTCTTGTCTTCCAAGACTGAACGGAAGCATGGATGGGTGGATATTCCGGCCAAAGCCTGGGTGGGATGTTGAGTAAACCTTGGGTTCTTTTCGTTAGGTCAGCTGGTGGAGTCCTTTCTAAAAACTGATTTTATTGATCAGGTCTTATAGTTATTATTAAGATCACACTGGCTTACTAAATTCGCGTATAGGTATTACTTTTTGGAGCTTAGAAAGGTTTCTATTGGCTTAAAATATTTTTGAGTTCACACGTCCATGTGAAAACTTCTATGCTTTGGGGAGTGAGAAGTAAAGCTAATTCCAAAGAAGCAAAGGATGTAAACAATCATAGCCATTTGTATTTCAGTGTTCGTAGGAATCACTTTGCGATTCGCCCGCCACATGTATAGACGCACAAAGAAAGCTCGGGTAAGCTTACGCTTGTTGCGTTGGGCAATTCGATTGTCTCAACTGCAATTGCTTGATATTAATAACCTAACTTCAAATAAGGAATTGGATAACAGTGTATTTATTTTATCATTAGCACTGTAATATCATAAACATGGACATCTATAAATCGATGAAACCCAATAACAAAACGGTTGTCGGCGTTCGATTGTGTTGGTTTATTCTCAAGTAACAATTTATAACGCCTTTGTTTACATTTGCCTGGATGTCAGCAAGTTCAACTTTATCATTATCATCATTATACATCGTAAATCTCTATCCAGATCACGTTACGTATACGTATGCAGTATTATGTAAAGAAATTATTATGAATTTTGGAAAACAGCTGCCAGGCGCAATGGGTCATAATGTGGGCTATACTTAGTTGAATTCAGTTTCATGCAAAGAGAGTACAAATTGGGTTAAACGTTCAGATATCTCAAATTTAATAATGGCAATCAGACATTAATAAGAATTTCATTTTCTTTGGAATATTCTCAAGAGTTTTATGGTGCTATAATATGAGAATAATCTTGAATCTGAAAATTCAAATATTTCAGATTTGCATTAAATTTTATTCATAGTTATTAGACACCAATGAAGTAATATTTCTTTGATTTTCATGTGTTTTTAAAACCCCTTAAAGTTTTCTAGAATAAAAAAATCATTATTTCGATTTTAATTTTCCTGAGTGGTACTAAACTATTCTGTTCGGTGAATGTATAATATCTAATATGGTATATATAGCTAATATATATATATATATAGCTAATATATATATAGCTAATATATATATAGCTAATATATATATATATATATAGCTAATATATATATATTAGATTTAAATAATATATATATATAAATGAAAAAATATGAATAAATATAAATAAATAAATAAATAATAAAGATAATAATAAAAAATATAATATATATATCTATATATATTAGCTTTAAATAATATATATATATATTATATATATATATATATAAATTATCATTAGCTGTGTGCGTGCATAATCTATTATATATAGATATAGAGATAGACAGATATGTACAATAATATATATATGTAGAAATATAAATTTTAAAAACTGTCTCACAGAAGATGGATATTTAATGAATTCGCAACTGAAACATGTATGCAAATATGAAACTAATAATGTATGTATAAATAAAAAGCTTATACTACAATACAGTTCTGCCTGTTATTGAGCATTATCTTTTAAGTACGGAATCATTTTGTTTTTGTTTTTTACAAGGAAGTCATCACTTATCAAGGCTCGAATGCCACTCAAGGATCAGGGTAATTGAGTGTACTATAGCCACCGGGACAACAGCATAGTAATCGTTAATAGTGAGCATTTGGTATAATTTGATTATTTAAGGGCACGGCTCAGCAAAAACTTGTGAAACAACAACAATACTACAAGTGCTCTCACGGTCTCTCTCTCACTCTCTCTGTTTCTGCATATATATATATATATATATATATATATATAAAAAGCTGAATGTGTGTGTGTGTGTGTGTGTGTGTGTGTGTGTGTGGTCACGAATAGGCTCCTATATGGTTGACTATTTTAAAAAACTGATTACATATAATGATAGAACATGTATCCAGACACAGGAATGGGTATATTTGATCTGGCAGAACGATGGTTCATTAAAAGTGAGGGGTCTGCGTTCGCGCCTGGTCCACAAAGTATGGAAATAAAAAATTTAAAAATTAAAAAATAAAAAACGTTTACAAGTGTTTTTGATGTACATAAGAATACCTTGATAAGTATGTTTTAACTTAAATAGGGATGGTATAATAAAATTTTGGGGTCTGCGTTCGCACCTGGCCTCCATAGAATGGAAATAGCCACAAACTTTAAAAAGACTTTTCATATCTATTTGCGTAAGTATACTTTGATAATTATGTTTCAGTTTGAAGAAATATGGTATAATAAAATTATAGGGTGTTCGTTCGCACCTGACCTCCATAGAATGGAAATATGTCACAAAGTTTAACAAGGTTTTTTAATATAGATCCACAGAATATTGTGATAAGTGTTTCAGTGTGAACATGTATGGTATAATAAATTATGGGGTTTATCTATTTTATTTTTACTTTCATCATATTTTGATACCCCCAAATTCAACCCAAATTTACAACCCTTCCTTTTCATAACCTATCATACTTTCATAAATCAGAGTCCACTTTTTGTAGGCTGTTTTTGAACCCAGTCAACGACGGGTACTTTTGCTAGTATATATATACTCATACAACTTCATTTCATTCTGAGATGTTACTATCATATCCCATAACAATATAATATCTACGACCCTCTATACTAAACTCACCGACAGTCATAAGTTCCTCAATTTCAACAACAACCACCTGTTAAACCTAAAATAAATATATTATTTACAGTTCATGCATACGAATAAAGAGCATCTGCTTGGACCCCCTAGACTACATACACCATATCACGAGGCTTACACAAGAATTTATTGATAACCAATACCCCATTAAATATATTAAACAAGCTATAAAAAACTAATAAAATTGATAGATTATGCCTCCTTCGATACAAGAAAAAAACACAAACAAACGCATCCCCATGATTTTCTAGCACGGTCAACAAATGTGCAAAATTACAACGCACTTAAAGAAAACTTACAACAACCTAAAAAATAATCTCACCTTTAAGTTCATATTTAACCTTCCACCTATTATGCAATCAAGCAACCGCCCAATCTTTCAGCCATTCTTACCCTCTCACGAAAACACACACACGACACACAGCAACACGGGAATTTCAGATGTAATAAACTGCAATGCCTTATATGCACACACATAAATACCACCCCCCTGTTTAGTATATCCGAAACTAACATCCATATAAAACCGACGCATCTAATATGTGACAGTTCAAATGTCATATATTATATATATTGCTCCATTTTGCAACAATAGAGGATATATTGAAGAAATCTCCCACCCCACTAGCAAGCCCCTTCAATTTACCTTGAAAAAGAGAAAAAAAAGATTGACAAAGGAGTCTTACTCTGAAATATACTTCTTAAAAAATAAACACTCGTTATATTTTACACTATATATATATATATATATATATATACATATATATATGTATATATGTATGTATGTGTGCATGTATGTGTGTACACATATGTATATTTATATAAAAAAAAGAGCAGAAGTGAGGAAAATCGTCTACCTTAAACCACTAACCTAGTTCTAAAACAGATCCTTTGTTCGATAAAATGCATGCCCATTGGCTGATAGGAAGGGGCGCGGTGGATACTAGAAAGCTAATTGGCTAACTAAAATCCTCAACATATATAAAAACGAGAAACAACCACAGAATTTGCGCATAAGCCTGACGAATCCTATAGTGGATGAAACGCCGAATATTCAGTGTAGCTTAATCGCCATATATATTTTATAAAATACTATATATATATATATATATATATATATATATATATATATATATATATATATATATATATATATATATACTAGTGGCCTAGCAAGGCCACAGGAGAGACAACAGAAGCAGCAAAACTTAAGCTGGCCTGCCATGACACTATATGTACAAATGTAGGCAAATTTGTGCATATTTTATTGGTTTGAAAATATAGGTTCTTTTTTACTAATTGTCATAGAATTTTAACCATAGAATAGTATTATACACTTCAAAAAGTCTTCAAATTTTCATGTTATTTGTCCCATAGAACCAAAGATATAAGCATTTCAATATTCAATTTTGCTGCAAATATATATATATATATATATATATACAGAGAGAAAGAGAGAGAGAGTGAGGGAGAGAGAGAGTGAGAGAGAGATGTACCACTTTTTTGGCAATTTTATAAGTTCGAAACCCCGGCGACTATTGATCAGAATTTAACAAATGAAGGTTCGTTGGAAAGCTAATGACCTGTATTGTGTAGTGGGCTAGGTGATATTTGCCCTTAAGGTCGCACATTACTGTTTAAACAAGTGGGGGATCACTTTTCTGTATCAATTTAACGTAAAATGAGCACCCACCTTCTGGCCACTATTGCTATAATTTGGGTGTTTATTTTACGTTAAATTAATGTAGAAAAGAGATTCCACACTTTTTAAAACTATAATTTATTCATATCATTTAAATTACTCTTTTTCTGGGATTTTAACTGTTGTTTTCGTTTTTAGCACCCTCGAAAACCTGTAATATTGGTAATTTTAAAGGATTTTTCGTGGCTGGAAAGATACTGCACTTTTACCAATATTTCAATCATAGTCATTTGTTTTTCTAGTTTTGCATATGAATTACAAAATATCTGATATTTCTCCCAAACCTCTGGCCTTGATGGAGGAGATTAAAACTTGCTGCTATGACTTCAAATGATCTGAAATAACAGCAAGGGGAGACTTGATTCCAAATGTTTCTCATATGTTATATTTCCTCTATTTGGTTTTCATACATGAAGTGAATTTCACAATGTATAAGGATTATTTGATAGTAAAGATATTCATAATTGTACCCTATTCCCAGAAGAGGGGAGTTATAACATATGAGAAATATTTCGAATGAAATCATCCCTTTGCTGTTAAATTAATATGATTATATAGAATTCGTTTTAGATTTTCTCATTATTATTTTTTTACTAGCAGGACCCATGTTTCGACGTTGTCCTGGAAATGCAGAGGAAACGAAACAAGAATTGCACCTCTCAGTAATAAAAAAGTTTCTTTCTACATACTACTGTACCGTTAGTTTGATATCAAGTACTCGACTGAGCTTCAATCTATGATCCCGCCCTGTAAAATATTTACTACAAACACTTGTCTATCTATAACCACTGCCAACAACCCCCTCTACTCTCTATCTGTGCATAAAACGAACATTCCATGAGAAAAGTTTATTTTCTAGAACTGTCTGTCTCTGGAACGCAATACCGCGGATCTGCTTCCCAGCTGACTTCAACATGGTCACTTTCGAGTCCAATGTAAACAAGTTCTTGTCGGCTGTCTCCCTGAATAATCAAACTCTCCCAAATTACGATCATTATTAATCATCGCACTCACCGAATACTCGACACATATTAACCCTTATCTTCCCGTAACTTCCGGCCATGATAAGCGATGGCTCCATATGTAAAAAAAAACAAAAAACAAACCAAAAAACTACTGAGTTTATCTACGATATCAAAATACTTGGTTTAAGTTATTGGTATGAGAGAGAATACTTACTGACTTGCTTGCTTAACTGTGCGTGTATGTGTATGTTTTAGGAGCTGGGCTTTGCATTTGATTTACGATTTATAAAATTAATAAAATAGCCGACTGGTTTACAAATGAACCAAAATGTATTATGGTGGAATTTAATTTCACACTGAAGTAAATGTGTTAGGTGAAAGAGATAACAATGAAGTTTTTTTTTTCTTTTTGCTTGATAATGGTGTGTATGGTGAGAGATTTGTTTAATGAGAATAATGCGAGAAAGGAGGGGATACTCACTGACTTGTTTGCTTGGCCGCTGCGGCGCTGCGTGTACATGTGTTTTATGGGAGGTCGTATTTATAATGTAGAATTGCACCACAACTCCCAAAAGTGGGGGAACTTTTATCACTGAAAATTCTAATTTTCTATCCATGATAAAGAAATATCCGTAAAATATTGTATTTACGCACATTTAAACAAAAAAATTGTATTGTGGACATAAAATTAGCATATAAGTAGTAATATATACTAGCGGGACCTGTGGAAATTCCACAGTGGCATAATTTATATGTAATATATTGCTGCTGGACATTTTGTAGACGTTCAGCATGAATAGAGATCCGACGATATTATCGTAGCCCTTTTGTTAAAACTGCAAAAGTATTTATCTAAATAATCTGCTTAATGTAATGTCAGGATATATATCTGGTTATAAAGATTTATCTCCAATATCCTTTAAGGTGACGGCCAAAGAAGTTAGGTTAGGAACGGGATGTTTTCTTGCCCACAGGGAGTGTGTGTGAGTTTTTTTGTTTCTTTTTTTTTTTTTTGATTTTGATTTTAATTTATAAAGGTTCCCCTGCAAAACATTCACAAGAAATACTCGTCTAACTACAACCATAGTTAACAATTTGTGCCTAAAACTAAATGCAAATTCCATTACTATACTCAGGAGTCTGAAAAGAGACATAGCGACTTGTTATAGGTTAAATGGTAATAAACGAAAGGAACACAGGATTTTTAGGGGAAAACATGTATTCACGTATATTACAGGCAAAGCGGGTTGAGCAATACTATTCCTCAACAGTTGGGTGTTTGCACACGTCCTCCTTGGCCGCGTGCCAATCTCTGACTGCCAGGCACCGTTACTCGTTACGGGAAGTGACGTCACCAGATGAAGTGACGTCATGGAGGCGCGTCTCCATCCCCTCCTCCCAAGCGTTTTGTTCATAAAAGCTGTCAGTACCTCTTCCTTTTAGGGTTTACCATCAATGGCTCGGTAACCTTTCTCTTATGGAATGACTGCCGTCGTTCAGGTGTTGATTGAGGAGGTTCAAGATCAAAAGTTTTGAAGACAGTGCTATCGGCTCATCTTCCAATTGTGGACTGTCGCTGGTTTCAACTGATGGACATCTTCTTAGTTGGTTCTGGTGACGTTTGTGGGTATATGTTGGTGTTTGGATGATATATACCATGTCACTGACTCTTTTAGTAATTGTACCCACCTCCCAGAATGATGTGTTGTTTTTATAACTTTTTAAAAACACTCTTTCACCTGACATAAAACGTTTACTGGGTACACAAGTGGTTACTAGTAGCCTTGACTGTTTGGGTAAGAGCTTGTCAAAAACGGGTCTCATTTTCTGTGCAAACATCGTTTCTGCAGGAAGCTGCTGTTGGTGTGTTCGGGTTGGGTGTAATACTATACACGTGTAGAAATTGTTGCTTTGGCTTGGGGAATTCTTTTGGAACAGGTTTTTTAGCTTCCGGCTTTGCAGGTTCAGTGTTTTTGCCTCCTTTGCCAGATTCCGTTGAATCTTTTAACTTGTCCTTCAGTTGTTGCGATTCCGTGGACGAGCTTTCTTCCCTATGACAGAATTTATTCATAGGTTGGTCCCACAATTCGAATCGCTCCATTTAATCAGTACCGAACAGGTTTTCAGATGCCCTATGTACATACACTTTCACTATTTTAGTAATACCATTTAAGGTCACCGGGAGTGTTAGCTCTCCCTCAAATTCCACTTTATCGCCTGTCACAGCTCGAGCTGATTTGTTCGTCTTCTGCATGGTTGATTTCCTTAGCCTTTTCCACGTCTTAAGGTCAATGATGAACAGGTCTGATCCGGAATCCAATTGTAGATGCACAGTTTTATTTGTGATGTTAACTGTGACATATTTGCGCTAGTTGTTATCCGAATTCAAGTCGGATCTAGTCTATCGGACGCTGCTTTTGACCTTGTTCTTCCTGCACTGGGTCGCTTTGTAGCCCTTCCTGCCACATTCGTTGCAGTACTTATCTTTGTAAAAACATTGACTCGACCAATGTTTCCCGCCGCAGCGATAGCACGGGTTTATAGGGGCTCCGGGTCTTATGACTGGGTGGTACTTATTAGGTGTAACTGGAGTTTTCTTACTTCCAGCTTTGCTTTTTCGGGGTGAGTATTTTTTCGGTCTGAAGGTCGACCTTGTAAGAATGTTGCGCCTGACTCCTCGATGTGTCTCGAATTGTTCCTTATGCAGACTACCCGTTGACAATCCTCGAACAACTTCTGGAGGGTGAGGCCCTGTTTACTCTCAAGTCTAGAGAGGACACGTTGTTTAATTTCAGCGTTTTGTGAAAGAGACTAGACCCGGCGCAAAAATTAAACACTTGAAGTCATCTGCCAATAAGTCAGATAGACGGAAATCATTGCAGTGTTTATTTACCACGGACGTGAAGGTTAGGTAATCGTCATTGTTGCTTTTTTGCAGGTTCAATCACTTCCATCTTCTACGAAAGAGCATAGAATTCGGGCTGAACAGTTTGGATAAAAGTTTGACTGCTTCAGAAAATTCCAATTCACTCGTCTTCCTGGGGAGAATATAATCCATAAATTTGCTATGTTCTGTGGTCCCTAATTTCCTCAAAAGTAGGCGAACTTTTTAGCGTTGTTCCACTCTTGACAATTCACGGTGAATAGATCCTCATATCTCCAATAGAAAGCATCAAACGTCCCATCCAACTCCGGTTGGTAGTTGAACGTTTCTATAGCATTCCATATTGTACTTTGGGAAAAAACAAAACTGTCGTCCCTGTGTTTCGTTCTATCGAATATTTTTAACAATAGTTCTTCTTGTCTCTGTTGTTGAAGCAGCATTCTCTCCTGTTGCCTCTCCTAAAATTGTAACTGGATCTGTTTATCACGTTCTTTTAAATTTCTTCAGCCTTCTGCTGTTGGTCCATCTGGGCCTTGATTAGCTGTATTAATATTGTTTTAACCTCCTCCATCTTATAATGGCTTTTCCAAACGCATGAAAAAAAATTATTTCTGTTTTTGACTGGAGAAGAGAGATAAAATAATAATAATAATAATAATAAGAAGAAGAAGAAGAAGAAGAAGAAGAAGATGAAGAAGAAGAAAATGTATTTTCCTTGAGTGTGTACGTATGAGGAGGGAGCAATATATCCCTTACTTCTTGGTAAGATAACCTTCTTGGAGATAACCTAATATGAGGGTGGACAAAAAAAATTTACTTGGGAAACAAAAACAAAAAAAATGTACTGTGATTTAATACAGTTGCAAAAGAATAAAAATAATTGTGGAATTGTCTGGCAGTTAACCAAAATGGCTGGTTTTTTTTTGGGGGGGGGGTCCGCACACGGAAAAAAAATTTCACTCTAGAACCGACAGTTAAAAATAGAATATTCGAGAAAATTCCGCTCAATGAAAAAAAATCTTTCTTTTAGTCCAAGTAAAACGAAAAGGGGAAAAACATTTATCTCCCGTTAAAATATTGCATAAAGTTAGCAGCAAAAAACAAAGACAAAAAAAAACGTTTCACTTCATTTGAAAAATGTCCACATTTGCATAAGAATAAAACGTAGACAGTTACAATTACAAATTGTTCTCGCGATGAAATTGGGTCAACATTTTTCTCTTTTTTTTTCTTTTTTCTTCCAATACGCAACCAAATTAATTTTTAATGCGTTTCGTTTCAATTTAAATATAGAGACAAAAAGATTAACTTACAATTTAGTCGATAACTTTGACATGTGTTCGTTTTCTTTATATTTTTTTGTTTTTAGGATTTTGTTTTTAGAACGTAATTGCCAGCCGACTTCTTAGCTGGTAAATCCGAAGTTCTTTTGAAGTCAATTAGAATTATTTTTGTGGAGTTAATCCGTGTGAAAGTCGAATCCCTCGTCACCAGTTGTTATGGGGTTAAATGGTAATAAACGAAAGGAACACAGGATTTTTAGGAAACAAACATGTATTCACATAGATTACAGGCAAAGCGAGTTGAGCGATACCATTCCTCAATGGTTGGGTCTTTGCACACGCTCTCCTTGGCCGCATGCCAATCTCTGACTGCCAGGCACCGTTACTCGTTACCGGAAGTGACGTCACCAGATGAAGTGACGTCATGAGATAGTCCATTAATACCATGGAGGTGCATCTCCAACACGATTCCATCTCTACTCTTTCGTTATTTTCATGATCAGCTATTCAAATGAGCTGCTATCTATGTAGAACATTCGTAGTGGACACTCGTCTAGCTACAACCACTGTTAACAATTTCTCCTACTCTCTATCTTTTCATAAAAATAAACACAAATTCCATGAACAGTTCCTTTCCTAGAACTGCCAACCTGTGAAACTCTATATCGTAGGGTTGCTTTCCAGCTAGCTATAACATGGTCGTTTTCAAGTTCAATGTAAACACGTTCTTGTTAAGCCACCTGCTTAAATAATCAAATTCTATACAATTTATGCCACTACCGATCATTATGCTGTTGTCTCACTGACCATATTATATTCATTAACTCTTATACTCGAGTGGCCTTCAGCCTTGATAAGTGGTGACTCCTCTTTAAAAAAAACATATATAACAAAATGATGAAATGACTGACTTGTGTACAAATAAATCAAAATTCATTATAATGAAATAAATGTTGGAGTGGGGTTGAAGGGATATTTAGTAAGTGTTCTCGTCCATAGTCTGAACAATTATTAATAATAGTTAAATTTATTTTCGCAGTGGAGTAAATATTTTATTTAATTTACAATCAATTACAAGAATAACATCGCTAACTTGTGTGCGAATGAACCGAAATGCATAATGGTGGAATTTAATTTTGTCATGGAATTAATGTGGGAGGGAGTGTCATGCTGAAATAAGTAAAATAACAAAAAATTAGGAAAAATTATCGAATAGAATATCAGGCATAACATTTTATTAAAAATAAATATAGGTTTTATTAGAGTATTTTTTTGATCTGCTGCTGATAACAGTAGAAGTACCGGAAGTTGCCTTAATCAGGGGAGATAAGTTATTCTTTCATTTAAGTAAGTAAAAATAGACGACGCAATACGATAAAACTACAATTTATTTATCTAGAAAAGAGAGAATGTGTGTGTGAGGACAATTCTCAATCTATATACTCAACGATTTTTTTTTATAGAATTTAAATTTGGTATATAGGCTATTCAGACACATGGAAAACTTTTTTATGTGATAAAAAAGGCTGCTAAGAGATCAAAATTGAAAAATTGAAAAATTGGTTTGCGTTGGTCATCGGATTTTTATCTGTTTCCAAATGTACACGTATGAATGGTTCACATTACAGATTCCTTATGTTAAGAATAAGTAGGTTTGAAAACGCTTTAAAGATCGTGTCAAGCGGGCTTAATGCATATCGTACTTGACTCACTGTTTTTTATGTTTTGGTTTCGATCTTAGCTCGAGTATTTTATTTTTACTTACAAGAAGTGAACTGTTTAGAAAAAACATAATACTCACATACACATGTCTCAGTTTCTGTTTGAATTAAAATATAATATTTATGCGTATTTTACAATCGGGCAACGCTGGACGGCCTGATAATTTACAATAAAATTGATCTTTACCTGTAATTAATCTTCTATTCAATCATTTATTTCTAATTTTTAAAAATTATTTTATTTATTTGAGCATGACACTTAAGTAGAGTAACCTGTAGTGATTCCATACATGGGACAATTCCATACGTGGATCAATTCCATACCTGGGGCAATTCCATACCTGTAGCCCGTAGATATTCCATACCTGAGGCAATTCTATACCTGGAGCAATTCCATATCTGGAGCAATTTCAAAACTGGGGTAATTCCATACCTAGAGCAATTTCATACCTCGAGAAATTCCATACCTGGAGCAATTCCATACCGGGGGCAATTCCATACCTGGAGCAATTCCATACCTGGAGCAATTCCATACCTTGAGCAATTCCATACCGGGGGCAATTCCACCCCCTTTCAGTTGAAAATCTGTTCAGTTAAAGGAAAGTAATTCAGTAATTTAGAGAACTTTTCTTCAAGAAGGTGATGGGTTTGTTGATGCCTCTCCCTCAAAGTGCTAGAACTACATCTGCTGTCTACAGTTAACAGCCATTGATCCAGCAACACAATCCAGATCCATCCTAAGGTAAGCACAACAATTACACTTTCCAATCATCCTTATAATTGCATTCATATCTTCTCTAATGTTCTAAGTTGGTTATTTACTGTGAGTTATGTATTAAAACCATGAAAGAAAGATAAAAGGGGTCTAGGCGTTCCCTGATGTTGAATTTATGTTTTCTAAGATGATCATGTGCTTGGGTAAATTCCATAACTCTGGTGTATGGAATTTACTAAAGGATTCCATCACACAAACTAATAGGTGTTTAACATGTAAAAGGCTTTTCATTCTACATATTTTAGCCTCTGCTGCCATCTCCTATTAGTGAATTTGTCATTATTCTGTATTTTGTCATTGTTCAGTTTACCCGCCAGAATCTGGCCATGCCTCTCAATAAAAAAACCTTTTCCAAATCTCTTCAAGTTGTTATAGCAGTCAAACTATTTCTCAGCAGACGAAATCAATGCACGGTTCAAAAGGTGTGGAATAATGCCATGGGATCCTACACAGATACCAACCTCTGTTGATGACTCTGCAGAACTGTTTAATCGACCTGCACTTTCACTAGCATCAGACTACCTGGCCAGATTCTGACACTTGAGAACTAAACGCTGACATCACAGAACTACAAAGAAACAGCTATTACTTAGACAGTGATGGTGATCCTGAATTGGCTCCTTTCAAAGTCAGAAGAAACATTTTTGAAAGTTTCTCTTCTGCCATGAACAAAGGCTTGTGCAGTTCGTGTTTTGCCAGAGATAATTGATAGTTGAACAGTTTCTATGCGCTTTTCTTTTTACCACTGAACCTATTCTATACTGTTTAATAAATGCTCAGTTTATTCGTTGGCTTTATTTTTATCTTAATTTGTTGATGTTTCCTACATTATGTAATTGTCAAACGGAATTCAATTACCTCATTTTTACATTTACTCCATGATTTTGTAAAAGTCAACTTTTCTACTTCTCTGATTGATTTTATTTGTTCTTTGTCAGTTGTATGATGTATGTATATTGTATAATAACGTATGATAATTCTATAGCAAGCCCCACTCTCCCCAATGATTTATTTCTACTTGTGCAGCTGCCATTGTTTAAAGGCAGCATGCAGATTTAACCGACTAACATGCTTGCCAGTCGGTTTGCCTCAAACTGCACATTCGACTCGGCAAACCACTCCCTCCCTTACTTTCCTTTGCAGACAGACGCCACGCGAGATGATCTGAAAATCACTCCTTCTCAGGGGCATGGTATCATAAAAAACCTAGACACTTCAAAAGCATTATGTACCCGATATCATCCCGACTGTGCTATTAAATAAATAAATAAATAAATAAATAAATAATAATAATAATAATAATAATAATAATAATAATAAACCAACTCCAGACAACGACAACAGTAGAAATAAAAAAAAAAATATATTAAAATGAACAAGACAAATGCAATTGAGGATCCCACACACTTTGTCCACTTACAAAATAAATGCCTAACCAAAAGCATAGTTTACCAGGCCACAATATTTGCGAAAGAAAACCCGAATAACAAGAAATATTATATAGGCATGACTTCCTTAGATTTTAAAACCCGATATTATGACCACAAAAGTACGTTAAAAAAAACACACCGGATGAAAACAACGCTAGCAAACAAATACTGGGAACTCAAAGAAAGTAGACGTCCGCCGGTAGTCAAATGGAAAATAGTAAGACAAGCAAACACACGTAGAGACCCAGACGATCCATGTACATTGTGCCCTCATGAAAAATTTGCAAACCTATACTTTAAAGAACCCCAACATCTATTAAACTGTAAGAGAGAAATAGCAAACAAATGTGTACACAGGATAAACTATACTCTAGGATAGCGATACAAAATAATTTTAAAATTAACAAATACAATAGAAAATAAATAAATAGAATAAACATATATATGCATAAATTATCATATATATATATATATATATATATATATATATATATATATATATATATATATATATAAACTAACATAATATTAAAAAAAACATTTAACTACACCTAGATTTGAAATAGGTCAGATCAATAGATATCTACGTTTCCCGCTTAAAAAGCACACGCAAAGGAAGGATTGAACCCAGGTCAACTGGGCCTTTATCCTGTAATTACTTGCCCATTGGCTGATTAGAAAGGCAGCGGGAGAAACTAGGAATCTCGGCTAACATCCACATCTGTGGTGACTTAAACGTCCATAACGTGGAATGGCTGACCCATTCAAATAAGACAGATGATGAGGGGAGGTTTTGTCATGATTTTGCCATTGCTTATGACCTCACTCAGATAGTTCGCGAACCCACCCGTGTGCCCGATGCACCCAATCAATATGCAAGCCTCTTAGACCTTTTTCTCTCAACTTCCCCTGAGCTATGTTCATGTACCGTTCATTCTCCTCTAGGATCCTCCGACCACTCTGTCGTATCAGTTAAGATAAAAACGAAATGTAAGAAGCCCCCAGACGTACCCCTCCACCGTACTGTATACCGATACTCTATGGCTGACTGGGATAGCTTCCGTACATTCATATCTGATTTACCTCTGCACTCCATGTTTAAAAAGGAAGTGTCCTCTATAGTATCAGATCTGACCGAATGGTTAATTGTAGGCATAGACCAATTCATACCATCTAAAAAATTCCAACAAAAACCCAACAGCCAGCCATGGTTCTCCCCAGAATGTGCTGCTGCTATCGCGCACAGAAATCACTTTTTCCATAGCTACCAACGTAATAGATGCACTGAGACTAAAGCTGCTTTCAGGACTGCCAGCAACCACTTTAAAAGAGTAATAAAAAATGAAAGAGAGCTATATGCCCAGTCTGTTAAATCCAAGGTAGCTGATCAGCGGCTTGGTTCCCACCAGTTTTGGTAAATAACAAATAGGATCCTGAACAGAAGTGTGCGTTCTATCCCAACCATTATCAATGGACCAGAGGTCATCTCGTCAGCGTCAGACAAGGCCAAACTATTTGCAAAGAACTTTGCAGCTAATTCTACCCTATGCGACGAAGGCCATCAACTCCCCATATTTCCTCCTATAACACAGAACAAGCTAGGTAACATACAAATATCCGTGCATGAGGTCGCCAAGCTAATAAAAAACCTAGATTCCAGTAAAGCAACTGGCCCTGATGGCATCCCAATTATAGTGTTAAAAAAGCTTCAACCAGAACTTGTTCCCATACTTACGAAACTATTTAAGCGCTGCCTTAAGGAGAAGTGCTTTCCGACCCCCTGGAAGACCTCATCAGTTTGCCCTGTATTTAAGAATTCAAGTGATAAGTCATCTCCCTCTCAGTACAGACCAATAAGTCTCCTCTGTGTTATGAGTAAGTTGCTGGAATCAATATTAAATAGAGAAATAGTCAACCACCTCAGCAGGAATAACCTTCTTAGTGACACACAATATGGTTTCCGCTCTGCAAGATCCACCGCAGATGTGCTGACGGTTATATCCCACAGGATTAGTGAATCTCTTGACAAAGGCTTCCTTTCTAGGGCAATTGCTCTTGACATATCAAAGGCCTTCGACAAGGTATGGCATAAGGGTCTACTTCACAAGATTTCCAGCTACGGTATAACTGGAAATGTTTTCTCAATTATTAAATCATTTCTCTCCGATAGGCTCATAAGAGTAGTGGTAGATGGACAAAAATCGGAGGCCTGCAATATAAATGCTGGAGTCCCTCAGGGGTCGATCCTGGGCCCAACTCTCTTCCTGATCTACATCAATGACCTCCCTAAACACATACTTAAATCATTCGTTGACATCTATGCTGATGACACGACCATCTACGGCAACACATCAAAGGCTGTAAATGACAAAGTTCTCTCTGATTCTCTCTCCTCTGATCTCGAGCGCGTAGTTCAGTGGGGGAAGATGTGGCTAGTTACCTTTAATGCATCCAAAACCAAACTCCTATCTTTACATCATCAACGCTCTGATCCCCAGCTGGCATCAATTGTGATGGATGGCTCTCGTCTGGGTGAGGCCCCGTGTTTTGACAAGCTTCTGGGTTTGACCTTTACTCCTGATCTGAAATGGAACACGTACATCAAGTCTGTTGCCAAGGTCGCTGGAAAGATGGTGGGATCCTTCTACCGCTCCAGAAGATATCTCACTACTGATGCAATTCTCTATCTATATAAAAGCCAAGTACGTCCAAGGATGGAATACTGTTGCCATATCTGGGCAGGAGCTGCTAAAAACAGCCTATCATGCCTTGACAGAGTACAAAATAGACTTCCTGGCTTAGTGGGGGATGCCCTTTTCTCTACCCTGCAACCCCTCTTCCACAGAAGAGATGTTGCGAGCCTATCCTTGTTTTATCGTTATTTTCATGGCAGGTGCTCGTCTGAACTCCAATCCCTGATCCCCCCTCGCCAATCTTTTACGAAAACACCCGTCTAGCTGAATCCACTGTGAAAATTTCCCCCACTCTATATCTGTGCCTAAATCAAAACGCGGATTCCATGAACAAAGCTTCTTTCTTAGAACTGCACGCCTGTGGAACTCTGTTCCGTCTGCCTGCTTCCCTCCGGACTACAACTTGGATGTCTTCAAGTCTAATGTTAACAAATTCTTAATGAACCGCCCCCTTAAGTAACTCCATCAAATCTCCACACTAACGTAATGTACTTGCAATAACCCTTATCCCTGAGTAGCTTCCGGGCCTTGATAAGTGGTGATCACTGTGTAAAAAATATATATATATATATATATATATATATAAACGCGAGACAACTACAACTCTCCGCATAAGCCTGACGAATCCTAGCATGGTTGAAACGTGGAATATTTTGTGTAGCTTAATTTCCATATATATTTTTATAACTTACTATATATATATATATATATATATATATATATATATATATATAGAGAGAGAGAGAGAGAGAGAGAGAGAGAGAGAGAAAGAGAGAGAGAGAGGAACAGATAGATAATAAACGTATTAATCATATGTATGTTGTTTAGCCAGGAGGACATGATATTGACGAGTAAACTGAGTCATGTTGTATCAGACTTAGCACACGGGATATTTTTACAGTTCATATGTAAGAAGAATAATATATGCTTCATACCTTTTTTTCTTGAATAGTTCTTCTGTATCTTCCCGCTGCTCCGTGACGAACCATGAAGCGATCAGCACCATCCAATTGAGACATCTGTTCTTATTTGTAAAACCATAAAACAACTCTTTATATTTTTATAATATAAATTTATTACAGTTGTCTCAAATGGTTTTCACAGGATCTGCAGTTCGTCTACATTTTCTATTCTTACAACCCGCTCCTACCTGTCTGTCCACCCCTGTCCAGACGTCTGTCCTCTCTAGTGGTCAATTCTCTAAATCTCTCCAAAACTAACTACATCATGCGTTCTCTTACATCACCTAACTACGTGTCTCAGACCAACCTAACGTCCATTAGATTTGGATACCTGCAATTAAACAAATTCTTGATGAGCCATCTAAATTGGATTATTTAAATCCAATTGAAAAAATTATACTTCTAACGATAACTACGATATTGCCCCATTGACTACTGTACGCTCCATTAAATGTAGTTTAATGGACTGCTAAACAGCAAGAAAATAAATAAATAAATCAATAATAAATAAATAAAAATAAAAGTAAATATATAATAAATAAATAAAAATAAAAATAAATAAATAAATGAATGAAATAAACAAAAGTTCAACTAGAATTCGTCACTGTCTACTTTCTCTCTCACCTTCCAGCACAAAAAAAAATGTATAGGAGTATAGATTAAATAGAGTGAATTTTGATAAGGGTCGCATTAGTACATGTCAGGATAATCTATCTGCAAATAGAATTATACCGGCAGACGAGTGACGTGATTTGAAGCGGAGATTTAAAGGTCAAACCCGCTAAATAAAACTTATCGTCGAACGATAGATGATATTACGGCACATTTTGGAGCGAGAAAAATGAAAGTTTTACAATCAATCTCTCTCTATCTGTCTCTCTCTCTTTCTCTCTCTCTCTCTCTCTCTATCTGAAAGTGATTCAAACGGATCAAGTCCAAATAATGTAGAAATAATCTAAGTTGAATGTTACCGATCCCTTTGTCCGTCTGCGT
Source organism: Euprymna scolopes (assembly GCF_053919585.1). NCBI lineage: Eukaryota > Metazoa > Mollusca > Cephalopoda > Sepiida > Sepiolidae > Euprymna > Euprymna scolopes. Next base: position 145,213,537 of record NC_136493.1, on the reverse strand, counting down.
CGTTCATGTTTTACGTTAATAAGTTAGTAAAATAAGTAATTAATTAGTTATATAGTATCTCTCTCCTTAAGTTCTTGAAGGGGGGATGGGGCTCCCAAAACACATGAGAATGCCGAGCAGATATGATTATTTTATTCGTTAATAGCGACAGTCCTCCATAAGTTATTGATGACTGCTAAAGTAGTAACGGTTTTCCATTATAATTAAAGTTGGTTGCGGTACAAAGTTCAACTTACTCCATTAATAAATAGACAATAACAGACGACATTTAAAGTTTACATATAACCATCTTTTATTTGGAATTATCCCGAAAAAGAATCAAGAGACAGCTAAGAGTCAATCTTTACAAATAGCGCCACTTGTTTGGTAGATTTTGGAGGTCCCCCTTTTAAGGGTTCCAATTTGGGAGGAATGTTTTTGAGGAGGGCCGTTTTAGAGAAATATTTTTAATGAAAACTTTTGAAATCAGACTAAAATATGTGAGAGCGAGAGAAATGTTATAAACACTAGCAAAGCAATAAGTTCGAAAACATAAATCCACAAAAGAGATGTTTTATACATGTTTAAAGGTGGAAGTTTACACAAATATGGAAGCATAGAATGTTTGTCAATAATTTTAGTATTTGTAGAGTAAAAAAAGGTACGTACGCTGAGATATCGAGGAAGTCAGAGTTGATTATTTAAGGACCGTGGAATATTCACGAGTCTTAAAATTATAATCAAAACTTCCCCACTCAATTATCCAAATATACTTAATTGAAAGTTGTTAATAAGAGTTAGTGCTCATCTCTGTTCATTGTTGAAAGAAAGGTCAATGAAAAATATTAGGAGTATTAAAATGAATAAGTTTATACAATTGTTTTCGATGAGCAGACGACATTCTGAAAAGGTTGATGAGGTTTGTGTATGTGTCAGCATGCTATATTTATGATTGCGTGTTTGCGTGAGTTGAGAAAGAAATCTCGGGTCCGACAGAGGGGCAAAGAGGTATGGAGACAAAATAAATGTTATTTCTGTTGTGGATTTTTACTCAACTGTTTATTGAAAAAAAAAATCCTGGCTTGTATGCATTCAGGGTGGATCAAAACGACAATTTTAATAAATTTATAGAAATGCATCTGATTGTTTTGTCTTTTTTTGTTTTTTGTTTTTTGTCTTTGTTTTTTTTTATTTTTTTATTTTTTATTAATTCAGGGAAGTGCATGCGTCGAACTGGTTGCGCAGAGACAGGTTTAAGCATTTTATTTTGGGGAAAAATTGAAACAGCACAAATCCTATGCAGGCTAAACCGGCTTCCTCCAACGGAGGAAGTTCCATGGGTGTATGAAATTAACAAGCAGTTCCACGTCGCATGTATATCCTGTTAGAGGAGATGACGATTTTGCAACTCTTGCAGGGAGGTGTCGACGTCCTCCTACATACAGCGCCTGGAATCTCGAAATTGGTCATCCGTCTGGTACTGGCCAGACTCAAGATTGGTTAACTTCGGTGATCTAACGAGAACCGGTGTGCCAACGTAATTATGCCATACATTTCATTTTGGACGCCGATAAATAAACTTCGCTAGCTACACATTTAGCATGTCGTTGGCGAGTTAATAAAACCAACGGCATACGTCTTGTTCATATCATGTTTTAATTTCAACAAGTTAGACGGGAAAAATAAATTGGGTAGGCGTTGCAAAAAAAACAAAAAACAAAAAACAAACAAAACAGAAAAAACGTTCAATACATTTCTGTGTTTCTAGGCCAATACTTCTGTTGGCCGGTTGGCGAATTATATGTAGAGAAGATATAAGGTTCTCCGAAGGTATAAACTCAGTAGGCTGAGGAAAATTTTGTGGTGATTGAATCGCGAAGCCATTACTACGAACGGTTAAATGCAAATGAATTTCCATCTCCGTTTGCTTTCTCACTTTCCAACTCACTAACAACTTTTAGCTTGAAAGTGTTAAAGCAAAATAGTTTCAGTCAATTAAAGTCCTTCCAAGATCCAAAAAGTAACACTTATACGCGAAAGTAATAAGCCAGTGTGAAGTTGGAAACTCCTATAAAGTGAGGAGACAAACAGCCAAAGGCATCCCGACTTTACCAGCCGCACCTGCTTGATCTACTCCTTGATTCCAGACTTCTTGGCCTTTTTTGTTCTCAGTCAGTGGAAGAGAAATCCTCCACGACTGAGACAATTTTTATTTTTGTTCCTTTCTCCACGTTAAAAAGCGACCCTGGTGTCTAACTCTGTCCTCGTAGAGAAGCATTGTAAATAGGTACTCATTGATCCCAGGCCTTTGCCCAGGATGGCAATACGAAATACTCATCACATCAGCTGCATCTCAAACGCTCGCGCACACACACATATGTGTGTATACGCACTACAAGAACAACAGTAACGAATGCCACGCTGCCAAATACTCAAATACACATATATTCACACAATGAAAATTTTGACTGTGAAAATTGTCATTACTGAAAAGTAATTTTGTTGTATGAAAATGCTGTATTATAAAATTACGTATTCTTTTGATTTCTCTTTTTTCAAATTTGTTCATGTTTGCTATGCAATGGCACTTCTAATATTTCAATGTTTCATTTTATTATATTTTATAATGCATACCTTATGTATGTATATATATATATATATATATATATATATATATATATATATATATATATATGTATATATTCTTCTTCTTCTTCTTCTTCTTCTTCTTCTTCTTCTTCTTATTATTATTATTATTATTATTATTATTATTATTATTATTATTACGAATGGTAATAAAAAAATATAAAAATACATTTATGAAATACAAACAATGAAACAAAGTGTTCGATACATCTTGCTGAAATAGGAAGAATGGGGAGACTCTTTCAAAACCCGTAAAATATAAAATAGACGAACGAACAACGTATGAAAGTAACGAAAACACGAACACAGGTGGTAACGTTTTAAATTAATTTTATTATAAAAATTAAACTATGGTAGGGAGGGGAATGAGATTAAATAACTAAAAAATACGAGGATATGGAAGGGGTATCGTACTCTAATACCTAAACAGGCCAACGAAAAATATATCAATACGTATAAAAGAAAAAAATGACAGAATGAAGAACTCCTTTCTTCCGCTGTTGGGATGGAGTTTTCCTCGGCATTATCTCCTCCGACGATGTCAGGTCGTTTCCCCTCCACATTCGTTGCCGGGATGGGATTTTTTCACATCTGCCCTGCACGGCGGCTCGGCCAATAGTGTTCAAATAATATCTCTTCCCCCCCCCTCTCTCTCTCTCTCTCTCTCTCTCTCTCTCTCTCTATCTCTCTCTCTCTCTCTCTCTCTCTCTCTATCTCTCTCTCTCTCTCTCTCTTCTCCGTAATTTTCTTATCCTTATCCTTCTTTCTTTGTTCGCTTAGTACCCCGAACTAAAAGGGGCCAGAAAGTGTGTTGCTGACCGAGTGACCTGTCAATTCGTTCTCATCTGCTGAAGATCTTTCTCACCTCTCTCTTTCTCTTTCTTTCTCCTATACTCTCTCTCCCTCTCCCCCCCCCTCTCTCTCTCTCTCTCTCTCTCTCTCTCTCTGTTCATTTTGTCTCGGCGACAATAAAACAACAAAAAAACGATGCATTTTTCGTCGGCCTAAAATTAATTTTCTTAAAACACATAATCTAATTTAAGGATTATATCATAATACATACATACATACATATATATATATATATATATATATATATATATATATATATATATATATATATATTCGTTAATTTTCATTCCTTCGCTAGAACGATGGCTTTTTACCCTAATTTATATTAAATGTCGGTATAATTCTTCGCTATATACAAAGTCGTTCCAAGATGACTCTACCAAAGCCGGGAACCACGCCACAATTACACGCCATGGACATTTCAAGAGTTAAAGAGATCTAATAGTGAAGCGAGAAGGTTGCATGCACGGCAACCGAAAAGGCGGAACTGCCTGCTCGGCGATTCACCTCCAGCTCCACTCTAGATCCATTAAACAAGTTCCTACCAAACTTCCCTATGCGGACGGAAGCCACAATTGATGATCTGAAACTCACCCTTTCTCATGTCTACGACATAAAAAAAAACAGACACCTCCAAGGCGTGCTATACTAATAAGAAATGCTCAGCTGAACTAGCCCCGCACTTTCCAAACTGCACAACATATGCCTTTCTGAATCTTGCTTCTCTCATAGCTGTAAGATGACCTCTGTAGTACCAGTGTACAAGAATTCTGGCGAAAGGACCAACCGTCTCTATTACCGCCCTATCAGTCTCTACTCCTTCTTTGTTAAAATCTTTGAGAAGCTAAGCAATCAACGCTACTCCACCATCTTGTAAACGTTGATCTTCTTTCTAACAAACAGTACGGATTTAGGAAATGTCTTTCTACTGCAGATATTTTAAGTCATCTCTGAACGCATATACTATGCACTGGATAAAGTGGGTGAAGCCAGGACTGTAGCCCTCGATATATCCAAGGCCTTTGACAAAATCTGACATGAAGGGATTCTAATGAAAATCAAATCGAATGGTATAACTGGACAAATACTAAATATAATTAGATCCTTTTTAGACAATAGGACCATGGTCATCATTGATGGACGTTTATCTAAGCAGCATAACATTAATGCGGGAGTGGCTTAGGGGTCGATATATATATATATATATGTATATATATATATATTTCTTCAGTGGTGAAAAACAAACCGGACTAGAGTGCTCAATGTGTAGCCAGAACAGTATATAGGAAATTTATTGCTGTGAGTCCAGAATGAATTTGCATATTGTTTCCGATTTTTTTCATTCTTATTGGTATTAAAACTCAGTCGATCTATGGATTCTGGCGAAGCTGGTCGGATCTCTCCTAATCTTCAGAGCATATCTTCCTAGAGGAAACAATATGTAAATTCATTCTGGACTCACAGCAATAACTTTCCTATATATATATATATATATATATATATATATATATATATATATATATATATATATATATATATATAGTCCCCGAAACAGTGTTTAATGATAAACAACTGATGACCCCTTTAAAAATAAATTATTACTGGTACTATAGTGATTTCGAGAGAGCAAGTTGATGCAGTGATTGCAGGTGATTGAACGATTACTGACTAAATAGTTTTCTAACAAACGATAAAAAATAGTTTTTGTTTTGTATAATTTTAAAGATTAAAAACTTCCAAGACTATATATATATATATATAAATTCTATATATATATATATATATATATATATATATATATATATATATATATATAAAAGTTTGGTGGTTAAATTTTTAATTCTGAAAAAAAACAACATATAGACACATATATTCGAATTAAGAATTTATTGTTTGGCAAAAGGAATATATAGAAGAGGTTGTGTTAATTTCCTTAATCCATTAATTTTCAATAATGACTCATATCATCAGAGGAAATGAAAGGCGGTAAGCTGTGAGAAATATGTCCATTCTCTCCATGTAGCCCTTTTTTGGGGGCGCCTAGCAGTGCATGAAAAAATATAAGCAAACAACAAAATTACCTTAAAATTGAACAGAAGTCTTTATTAATGTAATCCTCGAGGTTGCAAAAAAAAATGCTACACTTTTTTCAGCTGCACATAACTGGCTCGGGTATAATAGGATCTTATGATCCAAAAGTTCTCTTGGGAGTATCAGAGTTCGATTTACAGAGTTAACAGTTTATCCAGAGTTAAAGTCCATCTCCTTCTCGTTTCAACGTAAGTCGTCACTGTCGACAAGTTTAGAAATGTTTAACTTAGACTTTTCGTCTAAAAATGATTCGTTAACATCGGCACGCTGAAACACGTTTAACTTAGATTTTTCATCATAACGGTTCACTCATGCCTTGTTGGACAAACAAGTCCGAAAATTAATTAAACCCATTTTTTAGGGGTTTTAAAATCCCCTCGTGGGGAATATCTTGTGGCAAAGGCTGCCATATGGTGCGGCGGGAAGGGTGACGTCTCCTCCGTTCGCTGTCTTGTCGAAAACTGCTGTATAACGACGAGAGTGTTGACATTTTGTCCGTTCGCCGTCTATCCAAAAAAAAACAGTCTCCTGAAAAACAAACAGACACAAATTTCGCGCCCAATCTCTTCCGAGTGGCGTGACAAATTATTAACCAATGATAACTCCGCTGCTACTGCTATAATTTCTCACATAGCAAAATGTTCAGCTGTGAATAGACACTTATTTTGCTTTTCAGCACAAATATTGAAAATAGTTTTTTGAATGGTTGTTGATAATTATATGGAGATAATTATAGGAAGAGAGAATTTGATACAACCTGGGCAGTCCATTATCGGAAGGAGTAACAATGTCCTCCGGGGTTATAAATCCAGCTAGGCAGAGGATAGGTACAGGGAGAAGGTAGCATTTCCATATAGCAAAAAAGCGCATTGCTATTTATTGATTTTCCGAAAGGTATATGGGGCAGCCGCATTCATTGGTACGTTGAGTGTGTATTGGTGTATTTAGTCCAAAATCTTTTTCGGTGCTGACACAGTGTATCCGATGTTGGATGGATATACCATTCCATTGTAATTACCCCCGTGGGTAATAGAATTTGAGCATTCATTTATATATGCAATGGATCTCGATATCAATAGTATGGGTAGCAAAATAGCAAAATAATCCGGGAGATGATATTCAGAACGGTGATTTGAAGGACTGGCTTCTGGTGTGAATCTCGGTAGAGTGCTAGTTCGCTTTCTTGTTGATAGTGGATGAGAGAAGTCTTTTAGATGAGGGGAAGAGGAGAGTGGGGTGAAGTAGAAGGGGTAAAGAGAGAGAGGGAGGGTTAAGGTTGGGCGAGCAGATAGGTACTTAATGGAATTTGCTCGGGGGTGGATTTGTATTTTAGTATTCGGTAAATATGTTGACCTCTTAATTTTAAGTTCAAATGGAAAATGGATATTCTTGTGCTTTTCAATGGGAGTGTGCATGATATGGGATGGGCTTCTGTTTTTGTCTGTGCGGATGGGTGAGTAGGTGAGGTGGAGATAGAGATGAGTCATGGATGAATTTTTGGAATGCTTGGAGGGTTACTTGTTTAAGTGAGTTTAAGGTTGGGTTCTTTTAATTTTGAGGGTATATTGAAAGGCAACTTGATTAACTGATATATAGTTTGTTCATTACACTTGTTGCCGTAGTCTTATCTGGTTTAATTAATTTTATTTAGAATGTATTTAAAATGTATACATTTCTGTTTGGAGGCGATCTGTGGATGAGTAGGTTTTGCTGTTCGTTGGGTTGGGATCGATGTTTGAGTGAGTGCTTTATATACTGTGGTTAATTAGCTATTTTTTTATAGCGGGGAGATTTGATTCTAATGCGGGGCTGGGTGTAAAGTTGATCAAACGTGGTTTAATTAAACTATTTATATAATATTAAACTGTATACCTATCTGTCAAACCTAAACATAAGTGCAGATATAAGCACATATACATCCACAGACACACATACACACGCATATATACATATATACACACACGCGTGCATATACATATACATAGTATACACATACGCACATACACTGATACATACCATGCATATATAAATGCACACCTATATACACACGTGTACCGGAGTGTCAGGCTGCGTCCACATCATGCACAGCCGAACATCCCTATAATCATGTGCAAGCATGCAAGTCACACCCGCATAAGCAAATAACATATCTACATAAGTGTTATGTTTCAACAGAGATAACGGCGCGAACACTGATATATCTACACATACAAATACAACGAGCATGCACCTCACCGTTAAACATATACGTACATCAACAAATGATCGGGTTTATCTAATAGTTCTATTTTAGAGAGGGGGAGAATTTCCCATTTGCCTGCGCATACAGAAGGTCCAGGGAGATGCAGACAGCTAGAGTTTACTAACTTACGGCTAAGGTGTATACCTCCATTAAATGTCCATGCGCGTATACACACACGCATATATATATATATATATATATATATATATATATATAAATTTTTAAATTCTGAAAAAAAAACCCAACATATAGACACATATATTCGAATCAAGATAACCCCTTCTATATATTCCTTTGTCAAACAACGAATTCTTAATTTCAATATATGTGTCTATATGTTTTTTTTTCAGAATTTAAAATTTAACCACCAAACTTATATATTGCTCTATTCTTAAATATTGAGCTTTTCCTTTTTGGCTAGGATTATCCTAAAATTGTTACTTCAAGTAATATCCATCAGGATTTTCATCTGAATTCTATCAGTGTCTTATCTCGCATATATATATATATATATATATATATATATATATATATATATATATATATATATATGTGTGTGTGTGTGTGTGTGTGTGTGTATATTTATCTATCTATATATATATATATATCTGTGGAAAATATATTTCAATTATATTTCACTTTTTTATATATACTAATCGTTAATTTATGAAGCTTAATGTAATTCTAGAGCATTGTATATAGTGAGAGAGAATTATATATATATATATATATATATATATATATATATATATATAAGTATACATCGATTTCCGATATTTTTTCATTTAGCAACAATACTTAAAAATAAATTATTATATTTTTGATTTATAAATACAATTTAACCCAAATACTTTTAAAATACACAAGTAAAATATAATATTCAGTTTAGAGCATTAATGTATTTTATACATTTTATTTCTATAGATGAATTTCTTTAATTAAATAAAATATTAATCTTACGAATTTTAACAGTTACTTTAAAATATTTAGAAAAAAAACACACATTAATTTTGGATTTTCTCCCCTTTTCGCTAGTATCAGTTTTCCGAAAATGAAAGCAAAAAATAAACGCGGCGACTTAAAATGCACTTGCACCAATGATTTTAACTATACGCGGTTGGCTACACTCCAAGAACCATTTATAGGGTGGAACGATAAAATAGTTGCCATAGAAAATACATTATTCCATTTTCGTTTGATGAAAATTGGTTTCCTTTTTGGTTGTAGAGCCTCTACTAGTTGACCACTTGTGTACAAATCCTAAGAGCGATAGAAGCCTTCTATCACGTCTGAAAGTGACACAATGTTCAACAAGCGAGATGAGAGATACACCGCTGTACAACTCATGCTTTCTACTGATCCATGTTATGACAACAGAACCATTGCCAGCACCCTCAAAATGCAAATCCGGACGGTTAAACACTTGAGGGTACAGCTCAATGAAGTTTCTGGCCACAGTTATGGTCTTTGGTGTGGTTTCAATTGAGGGCCACACATGCCACCTCACATTTTCGAAGTTGGTTTGAAAGTCAACATCAAAGTGTACCTGAATGTGCTGAATAGTGTGGTGCAATCAGATGGCCATTCGCAGACCTTGGGTGTGGCAGCAGGAATCAGCGCAGGCGACAAGTCCAAAGAGACCCAGGTTTGGCTTCAGAAAGAGTGCTACGACTTTGTACCCTTCTCTCACTGCCCCCTCCTTCCCCGACCTGATTCTACTAGACTAATTCATTTGGTCATACGTCGAGGACATCAACAACACCAAAGCTTGATAGCTGCCATCCGCCGAGTATTCGCCGAGTATTCGCCGAAGCCCCACCGGCGTTTGTGGAAAATGCATGCTCCTAGTTCCGGACCCGTATTGAGGTAGTGATTGAGGGTGAAGGCGGTTACATTGAATAGATGTCTGCTCTTTTTAAAAATCAAGTTTCCTGAATTGATTTTTTTTCAATAAAAGTTTAAAAATAAAGCTGTAGTGTTGTTTTCTTTATGGCGACAATTTTATCGTTCCACCGAGTAAAATATTAATGACATGTAGTAATAAAGATGGAGGAAAGTAAATGTGAAAACATCCCATTTAACTCGAATTCAAATCATTGTTGCGCCCACGACCCAGCTCTAATTTAAGAGGGGACTGGTTGTAATTGTACACCGTTAACTACATTTTCGCCATTCATTTTGCCAGTCGGGACACGATTATTATACAGAAATGTACATCGCTCAGAAAGATGATACAACGAAAGGATTCAGTGTAAAGAATCGATTAAAATGAAACTAATCTATATGTATGTTTTGTTTTTTTGTTTTAATATGATTGGGAAATTGAAATCGCTCGCTTTGTACACTCTGTGCACTTCGCGATATAAAGGTGTGCGGTTTTATATAAACTAAAGACACCTCTAATTTCTCTCGCGCGCGACAAGTAATGATTCATATTTTTATGAAATATAATTCTGAAAACCGAGACGTGTTCATAGCATTTCACTTGATTGTACAATTATAAAATTATCACAGGTGTATTTTACTTGTTTCACGTTTCAACGTAGCCGTAAAAATGAAACGATATCAAACTAAAGTGTCTCATGCAAACTGCGTAACACATAACGTCTTCCCTCCCTCCCTCCTCTCTCTCTCTCTCTCTCTCTCTCTCTCTATATATATATATATATATATATATATATATATATATATATATATATGATCATGTCATCAAATAGTCAATCTTTAACAAAGCAAAACTTATCAAGATAAGAAAAGCGCAACACAATTAAGAGAGGTAAACAATAATATAAAATGAAAGGATGGGGAATAAAAGTTTATAAGTTTATTATATCATCAGAACAATAAAAGAAAAGTTAAGGGGACATTTAAGAAAAAAACTCTTTAGGCCATAGCATTCTGAAGCTAAAGGCTTCTCATCAGAAGAGGAGAAAGGCCAGAATCATACAAAATGGAAATATAGGAAAAGTTGGCCTAATGACATTTAGATATGATATAAGAATGCAGTAATTGCATGATAAAGTAAATAGTAATCAAAAGTAGGTACGTCATATAAGGTCAAATTGGAAGGTTATTATATATGTAGGCAATAGTAAAAAAGTATGGACCATCATGAAATAATGAGGATTACTTAAGAAGAGCCAATAATAAGAGAAGAAAGGAAAAAATAGGAAAGATAGAAGAGAAAGTGGAAAAAGAAGGGGAGGAGATAGAAACATTAAATAGGGGACATGGAAATACATAAATAGATAAAAATTAAAATAAAACGATCTGAAAGGGAAGAAAATGGGATTAGAAAAATCTTCAAAAAATGTTTAAAATAAGTTCAAAATAAAATAAAACGAAATAATAAAAATAATACTAAAATGATACAAGTTTCAGTGAAGTCTTTGGTTTAGGGTTCCGAAAAGCGAAGCATATGGCAATTGATTACAAATCCAACACGGTAAAAATGCGTGAAGCATCAACTCTTGGTACAACCCTTTAAATCGTGAAATTATTTGTACAGTGTAGCAAAATCCTTAGAATAACGGTAGAATCCTGTTAATTGATGCGAAAATAGATCCAGGTAGGAATTCTTGAAACGGGAAGGTACTTAGTGGAATTCCAAGAATTAGTAGGTTTCAATTCTGTCAAAGTAAAGATTTATATTGGAATATAAATTTAGTGTATCAAATAAGAGAGAGTAAAATAATTTCAAAAGCCGACAGGGTCACGTTAAATAAAATCAAAAATGGAAAATCCGTAATCAGAATGAAGGTTGAGCACAAATTTTTGTTAAATGCTGATTAAATCATTTTTTATTATTTATTATTTATTTTATAAACCTTTACCTTTGAAAGCTGTATTGTTTATCGCTCGTTTCCAGTCCTATGGCTATGTATAATGATATATTATTTACTTGTTTTTATTTTCATTCTCTATTTTTCGTTTGTTTTTGAGATTACTCTTGGATTTTGGAATTCAATTTTCGAATCTGGCATCTGGATTTTTGTGTTTTGGATCCACGACAAACATTTACATTATTTCTTGGACAGATGATAACCAGAGAGGGTTTACGTCGTGACTTCTATAAAGAGATATGCCCTGCCCAACAGACATAAAAGAGATGCAACAATAAGGAGAGTTTGTGAATTATCTGGCAAAGTTTCTACCTCACATCTCTAACGTAATGGCTTCAGTTCGCAAATTAAAAAAAACAAAAAAACTGAAGTACCATGGCATGGTCACAAATCCATTAAGACACTTTTGAAAAAAATCCAGAAACTAGTGAGTGACACACTAGTATTGAGATATTATGACCACAAAAACTGTTGGTCATTCAGTGTGATGGAATCAAAAAGGCATGGGAGCTGCATTTCTACAAGAAAATCAAACTTTAGCCTATATCAGTCGAACGTTTACAGACAAAGACCAGATATGCACAGATTGAAAAAGAACTTAGTAGTTGTATACGTATGTGAACGGGTTCACCAGTACACGTTTGGTCAACAGGTCACACTGCTGACAGAACATAGGCCATTGGAAGCAATGATGAAAAGAATAATTGGGGAAATGCATAAAGTGACTTACAAGTTTATAACGTCCTGGTCAGAAGATATTCCTTGCAGATACATTCTCAAAGACATGCATCAATGGAGTTAGTAATGAATATATTGATGATGATGTCAGCGAAAGGTTGCATAAATTGCACTTAGCCACAAAGGAAGACAGAAGCATGCAGCTGTTGAAGCGAGTAATTGTGGAAGGATGGCCAGAAGACAAAGACCCTATTTTAACATGCAGAATGGATTGATTGAAAAAAGAATTGGGTAAATGTCCATATATATACACACACACACACACACACACACACACACACACACACACACACACACATATATATATATATATATATATATATATATATATATATATATATATATATTGAGTGGATAGTGAATATATAGATGATGATGATGATGTCAAGCAAGCTGAATATATGTTCCTGTGACAGAGGAAAAGTTGATGGAATTACGCTCGGCCACAAAAAAGACAGAAGCATGCAGCTGTTGCAGCAGATAATTGTGGAATGATGGCCAGAAACCAAAGAGGTGAGACCATATTTACAGATGTGCAACGAAATGATTTTACAAGACAGCTTAATTTTCAGAGGAAATCTAGTAGTGGTTCCAACTAACCAGCTGGCTGTATTGAAAAAAAGAGTGGATTCCACATACCTGGGAGTGGAAGGATATTGCAGAAGACCAAGAGAATATTTGCACTCGCCAAATATGAACACTTTTCTATTTTAAAATAACCCACATGTAGAAAATATGGTATCCAAACGGACAGAGCTCTAAATGCTCCATGATTCCTGAAAGATCTTGGGCAAAAATATTAGATTGGTGCAAAAATAATGTCGTTTTTGCCGTTCAACTATATATAAAAACGATAATATTTTTGCACCAACCTAATCTCTCAGCAGTCTCATGGAACATTAAGAGCTCTGTCCGATTGTAGGGTATTTTAAAACATAGTCTGCTATCAGTGTTCATATTAGGCCAGTATATATAGTTGAACGTCGAAAAACGACACTATTTTTGCACCAACCTAATAGAAGTAGTTCTGAGCAAGTTGCAGATAGTGACTACCTCTGTACAGTTGATTACATGAGCAATTTCTGGGAAAATCATCATTTCTAACTAAACATCCAAAGATCGTGATCACTAAAATTAAATACCATTCTGCACGACATGGGATACTAGATCCGCTGTTCAATGATAATGAACCCCAGTTCAGTAGCCAAGAATTTTCCACCTTTGCAAGAAAGTGGTGTTTTATACACACCTGCCCGTCCTTACAATAGTAAGGCACATGAAAAAATGGAATTTGTGATAAAGATGACAAAGAACCTATTTCAAAAAGTGATGGATGATAAAGCTAATTCATATCTAGCGATGCTGGATCACAGAAATATGCTAGCTGGGGATCTTATCACCAGCATAAAAACTCATGTCCAGAAGAACAAAAACACTTCTTCCAATCAGAGAGGATCTACTAAACCAGGATTATCCAAAAATTTAAACAAGGTGATTAAGTGGGGGAGCAGGAAGCATTACTTCAATCACAAAGTAAAACCACTTCAACCATAGCAACCCTGAGATTTGGTAAGGATGAAACCATACACACAAGAAATCCATTGTGTGATGGAGACTGAACAGGAGACCACATCATGTCAAAGTTAATAGAGGGCTGCATCGACAGATTAGGACGGATTAAAAAAAAAAACAACAACAGAAACACCCCATTACCATCACTGATCTATCAGCCATAACAATTGCATAGTAAGGTACCACTAATATGAAAGAAGAAATTTTTATGTAATGTGAATAAATATTTGGCTGCATAATTCCCCATTTAGGATGCCTCTGACTTTTAATTAAAAAAAACCCTCCCCAGAAAAAGTACAAAAATAATGCGGGACTGAGCAATAACGTAATTATTAAAGCTAACTTCCAAAAGTTCTTTTTTCTTTTCTTAAAGTGAAACCAAAATAAAAAATAAAAGCCCCCTGGAAAAATCGGATAGGTAAAGCAAGCAGGAAAAAATGGTTCTTGTCCAAAATTCAATCGAATTAAGAAGAAAAATACAGAAAAATATATATGATGTACGTACCTGTTATAGAACAAAAATTTCATATTTCAGAAATCACGTAAATTGGTCAAGTAATTTTTTTTAATAAGAAAATCAAATTTTATGAGGAAGTCAGGGCGATGTGTCTCGATTCGCAATATTTAATAAATGAAGGAAAACAACTCAATTTAAACTACTGAGACAGAAATAGAGATCAAAATTAACCTTGTAATGTCTACGAATTACTATCAATCGCTAAATAGCGTAAAAAAGAATTATTTTTTATGTAAAAATCTACTTGATCAATTTATGTGATTTTTGGAATATGACATTTTCGTTCCGTGAAAAAATGTCTGTACATATTTTTAAATTAGGCTGGATTCTGGACAAGAACCACAAAAACAAAAAAATAAGTGGTAAAACAGTGGCGGCTGATGGCAGATGTTTGGAATTCCGAAATGTATGCCGCCATCAACATGGCTGTTTACTCATTTTACAAACGGCCATAAACTGCGTTTGAAGTTTAATTTAGATGCTTTAAAATCGATATAAAAATATAAAATCGATATAAATGATTGCACACCAACAAAAAGTAAATTTTTTAAATCGATTCTTTTAATTAGATTTATTTGAAGTTTTCAGTAAAACTTCTATTTTACTTGTTATCTTAGACAGGCTCCAAAAACGAGTCGCAAGTATAAGTACCGCACTATCAGCCAAGCCCCAACTTCTGTCACCTGGCTGTACTGTTGCATCCTTGTGTTTGTTTTACAAGTACTTTAATAGAACACGCTCTGATGAACTCATAGTATTTGTGCCCCTTCAGCGTACATTCTCCCGATTAACTCGACAAGAAGGACAATCCTATCCATTCACTGTTGAGGTCCTTAGAAAGCCTTCTGCTCTAATGGTTTCTTCCCTTGTGCTGATAGACTTTGGAATTCCCTTTCTGTTTCCAGTTTCTCTTACTGTATTAACATTCAGAAGTTTAAACATTAAACGATCCCAATTAGTAGCCTCCGACGTTCCAAGTGACAATATGACTTGTTGGGGGTGAAAAGAAATGAAAACAAAGTGATTTTAAAAATACCAGAAAATTGTAATAAAAGTGTTTATTTAGCACTTTTTCATGTTATTTTTATAGTGGGCAAATATTCTTTCCATTTTTTAAGAACTCCACTCGGAACAGGTGGAGACAATTTGATTTAATGAATATAAGTACATCCAGGTCTTTTGTTATATATTCGGGGGTGTCATAAAGGAGATTTTGTCAAGGAGATTCGTGTACGTGATCGTCTAGTTTCTAATCTTATTGTTCATGTCTACGTGGGTGTGTGTTTGTGTACATGTATTTCTTAACATACCTTTATTCATGTGTCGTCGGTTGTTCCTCTGGTTTTCATTGTCTCTTGGAGGGGAGCTGGCCTGTTGGATGAAGAATTCACTCCAAGATGATAATTAAGGTTTTTATGTTTTTATTCACCTTCCAAAGGTCGACACAGAATGGAGGTGAACCTTGCTTGTTTGATGATACACGTCAGCGTCCTCCCCAGCCCAGGGGGTTCGACAGCTGAAAAGCCGTCTGTCTTATTCAACACCCGAAACCCAACTGCCAAGAAAGAATCAGCTAACCTCATCACATGATACCACGTCATCTGGTCAGCTGACCCTTCTTTTGCAAACGTGTCCACTGTCCACGTTATTCACCTCTCTCTCTCTCTCTCCCTCTCCCTCTCTCTTTCTCTATTCTCTAATAGAGACACACAGAGAGAAAATAGAAAGAGTAAGAAAGCCAGAGAGGGGGGGGAGAGATGCTCTTTAACACTTTCATCGTTACAATAGTATGATTGACTGGTTAAGCCATAAAAACCGACTGGTGGAGTCGATGAGCACAGATTTTGAAACACATGCAAACCTCACGCTTGTTTCGACCATGCACACTCGATCAGTAAGGCAGCTAACCAGATTCTTATTTAAAACAGTAGCAAAACACACTCAGCTACTTCAAACGGTATACATCCTTATCAGCGTCGACATAGGATCCTAAAAGAAATCACAAGTATAAGAAAAATCTAACGATGATTCGAAATGACGTCGTTAAAAGACAACAACGAAGAACGTTAGAAAGACTTATAGAAAGTGATTTTTTTCTCCTCATTTTTAACTTAAGGGGAACGTATAATAATTAATCTTATTCAAATTTTACAGAGAGTAAAAACTGATCCCTTCCCCTAGTTTGTACTTAAAGTGATTGTCTACACAATTTGGAGTAATTTTTCTCTCTGTAGATAGATTAGTAAACTGGTACTGATCTTGGAATTTACCAAAGTGCCACAAGCCAATTTACAATAGCAATTTCGACAACAACAAAAACAACAATTGGAACAACAAAACCAATTCCAACGCCAACAACAAGGCTTGAGGAATTCTTCGGCCGAAGGAAGTTCACTCTCGGAGCTTAAATACAACCCGGATATTGGTTCAATGTTTCCAACTTTTTTTCTTAGATTCGAAAAAAGATTTAAAGAAAGATGCAAACAATTGTATGACAAACGTAAACATCACTATTGTTACAACATTATAACAATTGTAAACATCAAAATACTAAATACGTGAATTTGATACTTTCAAATAAAGTCGGAGGACATGTAACTGAGTGAAATAATAGAATTTTTATCCAAATTTGTTCCGATATAAGTGTTTAAATATCGTAAAACAAGAGAACGATGGTTTTTGTCACCTATGGTTAACGCAGAGTGTAAGGCATTTAAATTAAAGCAATTATCAAGCGACATGTTCAAATATCTACTTTTTGTTCAAGGTCTAATGGCACCAAAGGACAAAGAAATTACAGATCTACAGAAATTGTAGATCAAGAATTTTTATTTATATGGAATAGGGCCTAAATATTACCCTGCAAAAATAACGAAGAAATGGTAACGATAATTAATTTTTTTTTAATCAGGTAGAAGAGAAAAGGATATCACGAATATAGATTGTAAGATAAAAGTCGAATCCAAATAAAGAAAGAAATATTATATGCAGTGTGTGTGGTGGAAAGCATATAAAAAGACTGTTTCTTTAAAGATAAAATATGCTTTAATTGTAAGCATGTATGCCATTAACGTTCCCATTTTCTTGCAAGAAAGAAACAATTAAAAACAGTCGCAATCAACGGTGAACGTAGTAATGTCTAAAAACGAAATGAAGGAGGATCAAAGAGAAAATATGTCAATATAAAATAAATGGGTACACCGTAAAATTATTGTTCGATTCAGAAAGTGATATCTCAGTAAAAATAAAACGAACAAATAAAAAAACAGGGTTTCTGCTGTTAAAGAACGCAGAGAAAATTGCCAGATGGAGTATAGGGTAAGCAATTAAAGTTTAAAAAATTCAAATGTAACATTTCGTTCATGAGAAAACTTATAAATAAAAAGTGTATGCACTCCCTGGTTTTGAATATCAAATTGTGAAATTTGATAAACGTTTGCAAATTGAGCAAAATTGATAAACGAATTTCCCGAAATGGACTTGTCAACTGGCCATTTCGTTCGTGCGATTTAATCCCATTAGATAAACCAGACACAATAAACAACATCGAAGATAACATTCAACACTTTATTGCCTAAATACAGCCCAAGTTAATGCTTATAGTTTGAAAATTGAACCTCTAGATTAGGTCATATACGTGCGAGCCACGGAGGTCATGTGCCTAAAATTGTATAAATGCAAAAACTTAATGTTTGGAATAAATCACATATTTGTATAATATAAATAGTTTCTGTGCTTTATTTTAATTTGAAGTTCGCCGCCCCTAAAATGATACCCTTCTTATCAAAGAAGAAGCCAGAAAATCAGAGTATGTGCTGATTTTTCGACTGGATGAAATTACAGTTTAAAAGACCATGCATATCATCTATCATCTCCAGAAGATATATTCATTAAATAAAACGGAGGCATTGTGTTTTCAATGTTGGTTTTGTCTGAAGTTTACCTTCAGCTTAAAGTCGTTGAAGAATTTCTAAGAACCTGATAATAAATACGCATGAAGGAATTTATAAACTTATCCGTTTTCTTTTTGGATTGAAGGTAGCTCCAAGTCTATTTCAGCAAATAATAGACACAATGTTTACTGATATAGAATATGCAATCGCATTTTATGTGATGTTTTGATTAAAAGCGAGTATAAGACGCAACACAAAACCCATGATTGAGCAGTATTTCAGAGAATTAAAGAATACAGGTTCAAGTTCAGTGGTGAGAAATGCGAGTTTTTCCCGAAGAAGATAAAATATTCAGGGCAGATCATTCATAGTATAGGAAGAAACCCAAGGCCAAAAAAGAGGTGAAACTATAAAGAATAAGCTCGCACCTGATAACGCTGCTAGACTTCAGAATATCTTGAGATTACGCATTATTATAGCGTATATATCCAAAAAGTATATGATATGAGAATTCCTTTAAATAATCTAGTAAAAAAAAAGTCGCAGATTTGGTCAGAAGAATTGAACAGATATTGAAAATAAATAGTTGTTTGTTAGCAAACCTATCGTTAACGCATTTCAATCAGAAGAAAATAATTGTAGCAACAGATGCTAGTAATGAGCGACTGAATGCTGTACTACTTTACGAATTCAAGGATTAATTTACAAAACAAATCGCACATGCCTCGAAAACGTTACTGCAATAATTTATGCTGTAGAAAAATCCACAGGTTTTTATACGAAAGAGAATTTATTCTGCAAGCAGACTGTAAACCGCTGATAACAATATTTGGATCGAAAAAAGATATATCAACTTAAACAGAAAATCGACTACAGCGTTAGGGTGTAATTCTATTGAATTATAATTTTATAATAGAATATATATCTTTAAAAATATAGATCACGTCGATGTGTTATCAAGATACCTAAATATACAGAAACACTCGAAGAAACAGTAATAGCGGCACTAAGTGACGAAAGTAAACTATTGGATCTGTTAGGCAATACTATTTAAGAACTTCCGATCATGTTAGAAGCTATGAAAAATGCAACGGAGGAGAACACTGGTCAACAAAAAGAAACTTTTTAAAAGGTGTCTGATATTTTTTAACTGATTTACTATATTTTTGCCATGCTAAATCTAGAAATAACATCCATTTTGCTCTCGGAGGTCAATTGTTTTTGTAAATTTGAATTTAAAATTATACGACTTATATTTTTTAAAACAATGTTTTCAAGATTTACTAATGATGTTTCAATGGCAAAATGTCAGTTTTTAAGATAAAATTGCTGTATTCTAACAAAGAATCATGTAAACTTCATGTACAGTACATGTAACGAAAAATGAAAACTTAATGTTTGCGTTATTACGGTCTAAATTTTCGTTTTTTTGATTGTCGCGAATGTTTTGGTGCTTGCACATTTCTTTTTAAGTTCCAACAGTAGTCCGCCATCATCACCATATCCCACCTTTTCTGGTAGCGTGATTCCATTTCTCTCCTGGTGAAAGCGCTCTCCATGCTCATCGCTTAAAGAGCCAAGATTTTCGGGAAAGCGGTCCATGTGCGAGTACAGGTAGTGCATTTTTATGCTCATATTTCAAGGTTCCTAAAGGCCACTAACATGTTTACTACTAGATCTTTATAGTTCTCTGCTTTTGTGTTGCCTATGAAATTCATCACGACCTGAACAAAGCAATTCCACGCTTGTTGCTCAACAGGATTCATGGTCTCCTCAAACGCGGGAGAGTTTTTGATCAGCTGCCTAATTTGAGGACCATCAAAAATACCAGCTTTTAATTTTTCAGTTGACAAATTGGGGAAGGTTTTACACAGAAACTGAAAACACCGTCCATCTTTATCCAGGGCTTTTGTGAATTTCTTCATCAAACCGAGCTTTATGTGCAGTGGAGGAAATAAAATACGTCCCCTGTCAACTAGAGGCTTGTTTATCAGATTTTTTGCTCTACAAATTGCAAGCTCTTCACGTACTGGCCATTCTTTTTTCACGTAATGTTGAGTACGATCCCTACTATCCCAGAGGCATAAAAAGCATGGGTATTTGGTAAATCCAGACTGTTGACCAAGCAAGAAGTTGACCATTTTTAAGTCAACGCAAATCAGCCATTTATGTTGGTCATAAAAAAAATTTTCTAGGACGTACTTAATTGCTTCATGCTGTTCTTTTAATGTTGTCGAATGTGCCAATGGCACAGATGCAAATTGATTTCCATTGTGTAACAACACACATTTCAAAGACCTTTTGCTGCTATCGATAAAAAAATCGCCAGTCCTCTGACTTGTATTCAGGTACGCCGAGATGTTTCAGTAGCTCTACTATGTCATTGCAATAGACGAATTCTTTTTCTTGAGCAAAATATCTTAAAAATTCCTGGTGCCTGGTACGGAAGAAACTTACCTTAACTTTACCATTTAGCATGTTCTTGTCCTTTAAACGAGATGTAAGAAGTTCGGCAGAGTCTTTTGGCAAATTTAAATCGCGAACAAGATCGTTTAGTTCGTTTTGGGAAAACAATTTTGGCTGCTAATCATTGTCATCGGGAAAGGATGCATCATGATGATCATCGGTAGTGGTAATGCTTTGAGTTTCATCCTGGCTACTGCTGCTTTCTTCAATACTTGTATCTTCAAATACAGGTACGGGAATTTCTTCACTATGAGGAGTAGGGCGCATAGCTGACGGCAGATTGGGATACTCCAGTGTTGTGCGATATTTTCTGTGAATCCCCATGACATTGATAGCACAAAAGTAGCAATCGGTTGCATCATTTGAAGGCTCTCGCTAAATCATGGGGATGCCAAAGTTCATGGACTTTCGCGTGCCTTTGCTCCATTGACGGAGATGCTCTGTGCATCTTTTGCAAACCATGTTAGGTGCCCAACTTTTGTCTTGATCGCCGAGCTACATTCCAAAATATGCATAGTAAACGCGCTTGATAAAGGTGGTGACAGTATTGCGATTTGGTGCAAGTGTGTATTCACCACAAACATAGCAAAAAACATCTGGCTTATTTACACACATTCTTCGAGTCGCCATTGTATACCTGAAAAAAATTAAAAATTAAATTTGTGTACGTTGTCTCCATGAAATTTAAAGTCTGTATCAAAAAAATTCGGCACAATTATATCTATGTCCTGCGAACAGTTTTAATCGCACAGTAATGAAATAATTTGAGTCTGAAACACACAGAACCAATACGTAAGACTAACCTTCTCGTCTGCTTTCATATGTTGGTGTGTTTTAATAACAAGTTTTACCATTGAATTCCCGTATGGGCCAAATAAAGTCTTATCTTATCTTTAAATATCGCATAATAATCGCAAAACTTAGACCCCCTAATTAAAATTTAATCAAAAATTATTTATTCAAATGCTTTCTTCTTTGTATTGCTAGTGCTAAAAATGTTTAATTTGTTCAGGTAATAGAACTTTAAACGGTAAATGGTTAATACTTCTGTTGTACCTTTCTCGGGTATTTAAAAGTTAAAAAATAGAAAATTAACGATAGCTTAAAATGTCGACCTCACCCAGCAAAAAGAGTGTTATTTTTGGATTCAGCACATCAAAATTGTCCAAAATCAGCTTACAAAACTGAGACAGCAAGTTTGCTGTTGACCAGTGTAATCTATGATATAAAAATGAAAAGGTATGCTTGGTTTAACAAGAAAACTAAAAAAAAAAAAAAAAAATTTTAAACAAAAAAAAACGAAATAGTGTCATCTTTTTCAATATGCAAACAGGTATTAATATACGCAGTCTTAATGTCAGCTACTATGCAGAAGAAAAATCTTAAAAAATTTTATCCCGGAATTTCACGAATTAAATTTTTAATCATAATAAGTTATACTTATTGGCCGAGGATGGACCGTGGCAAAAAATTTAATGATCCACTTGTGCGGGGTGGGACGATAAAATTGTCGCAATAGAAAAGATGACATCATTCCATGTCCGTTTGATAAAAACTGGTTTTCTTTTTTGTTGCAGAGTTGGCCAGTTATGTACAAATCCCAAGAACGATAGGAGCCTTCTATTATGTCTGAAAGTGACACAATGTTTCACGAGCGAGATCGAAGATACGCTACTGTACAACTCATGTTCCATACTATCGGTCCAAGTTATGACAACAAGACCGTTGCCGCCATCCTCAAAATTCAAATCCGGGCGGTTCAACGCTTGAAGGCACAGCTCAATAAAGTTTTCGGCCACAATTATGGTCTTTGGTATTGTTTCAAGGGGGGTCACATCATGCCACTTCACATTTTCGGAGTCGGTTTGAAATCAACACCAAAGTGTACCTGTATGTGATAAAGAGTGTGGTAATACCCTGGTGCAATTAGGTGGCCGGTGGCAGACTCTGGGTGTGGCAGGAGGACTCGGCACCGGCCCATAAGTCCAAAGAGACCCAAGCTCTGCTTCAAAAGGAATGCTACGACTTTGTACCCATCTCACATTAGCCGCCTCCTTCCCGATCTGAAACCGCTGAACTTCGTTTGGTCATACGTCGAGAACATCACCAACATGACCTCCCACAACACCAAAGCCAGCCTGATCGCCACCATCACCGAGTATTCGTCGAGCTCCCACCGGTGCTTATGGAAAAGGCATGCTCCCAGTTCCGGACCCTATCGAGGCGGTGATTGAGGCTGAAGATGGCTACATTGAATAGATATCAGCTCTACTACATAATTAAATTACCTGAATTGATTTTTTCTATAAAAGTTTTAAAATAAAACTGTAGTGTTGTTTTCTTACGAGCGACAATATTATCGCTCCACCCTGTAAAGATAACCAAAGACAGATGTCCCATAGACGCGATTGCATATCGATTATGCACGGCCCAAAATATGAATCGTATTACTTAGTTCTTGTGGATAGTTTTACAAAGTGGTCAGATATTGTTAAGTGCATACATCCGGCCGCAACTTATACAATAAACGCACTTAATGAAATTTTTAGTCGTTTTAAAATCCCGAAAACTTTAGTTAGCAAGAATGGAACCCAGTTCACGGGAAGAGAATTTAAGACTTCTGTAAGTCATTGTCCATTGATCACATGACAACGCCAGTATACAACCCAAGATTGAACGGATAGGCAGAAAAAACTGTGTACACATTTTAACGAGCTCTGAAGAAGAATTAAGGCGTGAGCACAAATGGAAGAAATATTCAGAAATGTTTGACAGTTTACAGAATCATACCAAACCCGAACACAACGTCACGGTTGTCGCTGACAGAGTTCGCAAGATAAATATGTTCTATGTTTGATATTGTGAGAAATTCTACAAGTAATTAAGCAAGTCGCTCATTGGCTGATTAGTCGAGATTTCAACCGGCGATCGGTGGGCTTGGCGGGGTTTTCAATGCCTTTTTTCAGTTCCAGATACAGCAGCCGTAGAAGAAACATGGAACTCTCTCTGGATATGAGGCATTTGTGCGCCTCTACCCTTCGTCTTCATGAGACTATATTTTAAGGTCAGAATTATTGGCCTTTCATTAATGACTTTCCTTCAAATGAACATACTTTATGAACTTCTGTGATGTCGACTCTAGTTGAGAATTGAATCTTTCATCAGAAGGCATAATACCAACCTCTTCAAACGGTTGTAATTAATCCGATCTTCGAACAGTACTGAATCCGAATTCCAGTTCCTGCTATATATAAAGGACTATTACCTTTCGAGGCGTTACCAGCTCTATTCAGAGGCAAAATAGGCATTTCCTTTTTTTGCAACGGAGAACGAATAAAATTTGTGTCGAATTTTAGAAGAATGCTTTGTTGTAATTGTTATTAATTTTTTTGTCACTGTCTTGAGGTTAAGACAGGCGAGAAGAAAATTCTTACACTTTTATTTACATTTATATTTTATTGCTAAATAATTTGTTAAAACTTACAGTTTAAATGTATGACTACTTTTCAAACTTCTGATTGTTAGCTTTAATTGCTAGATATTTATGAATAATTAAATCTTAGATATGTCTATTCATATTTGATTGTCGTAATTGTTAAAATGGTTTAAACATTTGAAATTTTACATAAAAGGTATTCAGAGATAGGGAAAGCTTTTTAATCGGTTAAGGTCGAAAATTTAAGCTACCAATATATAAATGTATGTATGTATGTTTGTATGTCTGCCTAAAACTTTCGACCGAGGCGGCGGATTTTCACAATATCTGTATCGTTTTGAGGCTCGGCCCTTCAGACGAAAAATACCGAATAATTGGCTAAAAGCATTAATTTCTTTACCCTCAACTGGGCACTTTTCTACAGGGAGGGTTCGCTGTTTTCGCCGATATTTTCGAAAGTCATCCCCTCTTTTCGAATGTCTAGCCTTAATTTAAACCTACATCACTTCCGGTTTGGCGGTGGTCGTAACAGCAAAGACGTTACGTTTTTCCCCCGTTCTATTCCTCCTTCGCGTACGGGTTCGAGCCTGCCTTCCTACTTCCACTTAAAAAAAAAAATTTTTTGCTCACCCCACACCTCCAGACACCTGGGCAACGCCGGGCACCCATGCTTGTATGACATAAAAGAAAATAAATTTCGAGCCAAAAATATTGGAATCAATTTCGATCCAGACACGCTATAGAAGTCATGAAAATATTAAAGTCTTCTATGACGCGTTTGAAATTCCTGAAATTATGATAGATTTGTAAAAATGAAGACAAAAAAGAAGTCTCATTCTAACATTTAAAAACAATCTCATTGGTTATCTCCGTTAGTAAGATAAGGAAACGGGTTAGTCGTTAAAATAGTTTCTGTGTAGAGACGTTGTTGATTAATACAGGTCTGTTTTAAGAGAGAAAAGTGTTCAGTGAATACGTGTTGAAGTTAGTAGTAGGAGCGTGCGTTCATGTATGGACGGGGGGGGCAAAAGATTAGAGAGACTCGTGTTAAAAGGAGAGTACGCGCGTGCGCGAGTGTACCGCATGTGGAGATAGCTATGTTAGCTTGTTTGTATTCATGCTAGCCCGGGGCAGTCCTCTACCTGTACAAGAGTCAAATACGTCATAATATTGACTACTGTTGCTATATCTGGGGTGGAGCTCCTGAGAGTACATTTCCTACCTTAACAGAGCACAAAAGTGTCTTCGAAATGTAGTCGGCGAGGGCCTTTTCTCCTTTTATTTCCTCGTTCTCACAGAAGAAACGTTGCAAGTTTGTCTCTGCTTTATCATTAATTTTAGTAGGTGCTCGACTGAGCTTCAATCTTTGCCTCCCATGTGAAAAATTCGCAACAAATACTGGTCTAGTTACAAAAAACGTCAACAACTTCTCCCACTCTCTGTGCCTAAACTAAACGAAAATTTTAAATAATTAAGACTTACCCAAGTTCCACCATTACTGATCATGTTGTCTCACCAACTACCTAACACTTGTTAACCTTTATCTAGAATGGCGCTAGCACTTTGATAAAAGATGACCGCCAGCCCCAAGTAAAAATTAAAAAGAATTTTTTTTTAATTCATTTTAGTTTTTATTCATTTTATTATCTCGATCTGGTTACGATCAGGACTTTGTCTCAACCAGAATATTAACGAAAAAGATTTATTCAACCATATTTTTAGTTACTTGTGCAGTGCGATCAGATATGACCTCTGATCTGGTCCGAGTCATTATTCTGATCGATAATGACTAGATGTGACCTTTTCAATACAGTAGGGCACGTTGCTTGCACTGGCTAGTCTTCAATTTCGGCCGGTGCTTATCAGTTTCTCTCGCGTCAGGGTTGATACACCGTCGCCTCGCTGGTCGGTCGCACGCTAAGGAAAAAGAAATACAAACTCACAATTCGCCTTCCAGCCGGAAGACAACTCAATTCACAGGGATAAAGCACAAACTCAGCTTCTTTCTAGTCTACTGATTAATTTTCAAAAAAAAAAAAATATATATATATATATATATATATATATACTAGCAAAAATACCCGTCGTTGACTGTGTTCAAAAACAGCCTACAGAAAATGGACTCTGATTTATGAAAGTATGATAGGTTATGAAAAGGAAGGGCTGTAAAGAGATAGCTTCGAATTTGGGGGTATCAAAACCAAAACAAAATATGATGAAAGTAAAAATAAAATAGATAAAACCCATAATTTATTATACCATACCTGTTCACACTGAAATACTTATCACAATATTCTGTGGATCTATATTAAAAAAACCTTGTCAAACTTTGCGACATATTTCCATTCTATGGAGGTCAGTCGCGAACGAACACCCTATAATTTTATTATACCATATTTCTTCAAACTGAAACATAATTATCAAAGTATACTTACGCAGATAGATATGAAAAGTCTTTATTAAAGTTTGTGCCTATTTTCATTCTATGGAGGCAAAAACACTTGTAAATATATTTTTTTAATTTTTTAATTTTTATGTCCATACTTTTTTAATGAATCATCATTATGCCAGATCAAACATACCGATTCCTGTGTCTCGATACATATTCCATCATTATATGTGATCAGTTTTTTTATTATAGTTAACCATATAGGAGCCTATTCGTGACCAGACACACACACAGACGTTCAGCTTTATATATATATATATATATATATATATATATATATATATATATATGTGTGTGTGTGTGTGTGTGTGTGTGTGTGTGTGTGTGTGTGTGTGTGTGTGTGTGTGTGTGTGCGCACAATTATTCTTTACAGTCCACAAGTAATGAGTTCGTATAAGTCGACAATTAATCTTTATACTGTCTTTGTTTTTTTGTTTTTTGTTTTTTTTGGGTTTTTTTCTAGCAGTGCTACGGAGCGTCGTGGACAGGGGGAAGCGATAATTCGACTCTTAAACTCGATCAATCTCAACTCTAACTCTAAACTCCAAACTCTCAACTCCCAACAGCTGTTTCTTGGCTCTGCACATGATTATATATGTCGGGACGAGGTGAAGTTTGGTAATCCCCCCCAGCCAATCAACCACGGCAGTATCAACTTCGGCCATGTTTCGATTAGTCCTCCTAGAATTCCCACACGAATTGCACCTTCAAGGTTGCGAGCGGTTTATCAGGCTTCCGGCGTCACGCCCGTGATCCCAGGTTAGGTGAGCTGCCCTTGAAGTGTAAAAATTGATTCTCCAAAATATGAATTCTCATTATTTACATCGAATATGTTTTTGCTCAACTTTTAAAATGACTTTGTTGTTGATGGATTAAACAATGTCATTTATCATTTTATTCTTTTCTCTCAGCAGGAATTTTTTTTTTTTTTTTTTTTTGCTCAGGCGCACCATATTTAATAAAGAGTCACGTTTGCCCGTTTTCTCTAGTGAAATTTTCGCTCCCTCTTTTGGAAAGTTTTCAAACAATTATGAAATTATGGAAATTGTTTGGGTTTTTTTTTGTATTGTTTTTTTTTTTTTTTTTTTTTTTTTTTTTGACAGTGCATTAGTCAAAAGGAAAGTTGATCTCCATTCAAATGAGATCGAAAAATAAAAAGGAAAAAACATGTCATCTTTCATCGCTCATTATTTCATTATTGCAGCTGCTTTGATACGCTTGAAAATTGCTCTTAAATATTTTTTAAAGTTCTACCAATGTTTATTTTTTATTAAGAAATTTAATGTTTTCTTTTTTTTTTTACTTATACGGATTATCTTTTACATATCTTTATTTTTAATATCTCAGCAAATATATTTTTTATTTGCTAATCAAACGATGGGTGTTGATACGCATAGTTAACCATACATACTCGTTCGTGTACTTGTTATGTGTTTCTTGTTTAGCATTTCGCATAACACAGCACGCAGCTGTTACCAGAATTGTCGCGCGCGCCTGCAATGTACGCACGCACGCACGCGTAGAAAAAGTCGACATTGTCATTAATATGTTCCCAGTCAAATGTAACCGGTGACATTGATTTCGAGGCATGTTGAAACAATTACTGTGATTTGTGGTCTTTCCTGGGAAACTGGACAGGCAAATATATGGTAATAGTTTGAATTTAAAATAGTCACTTCAAGCATCCAATAGGTAGTGCTGACGACATCATATTTCATTCCTATAAATGTTGCCTTGCCGAATACATTTGAATATATACACAAAGTCCAAAAAATCGATATTGCTAAATAAAACAAAAAAAAAAAGGAAAAGATTTTGGTGAATTGGTTTCAATGTTTGGAAAACAATGTCTGAATTTACTCTCTCTCTCTCTCTCTCTCTCTCTCTCTCTCTCTCTCTCTCTCTCTCTCCGTATGTTTGCTTAGGGTTCATCTTGTTTGTTCTTAGATTCGGCATGGATAAACTGAATCTGAAATTAACGAACTGGACTTGAATAAGCATAATTTTATTAACCCTGTTTTAATTCTGTCCAATGCAATATTAATTCCCGAAATGTTAGCTATCGTTTTTCATGGCTGAATTCGTAGGTGGACAATTTCGATAATACGCACGTGTTTAAATCTTGTTTGTTCTTGGATTTGGCATCGAAGAAATTGAATGTGAAATTAACACCGGGAATTAATGAATTAGACTTGAATAAGCGTAATTTTATTAGCCTTGTGTTCTAATTGTCAAAATGTTAGCTATCGTTTTTCCTGGCTATACTTGAATCCGTAGGCGGACGATTTCGATAATACGCACGTGTTTAAATCTTCCATTTTGCAACACCAAATGGAGTGACGGAGTGACCCTATCCGTATCTCTCTCTATCTGATGTCCACTGGCGAGCCGAAAAGACGTTGTTAAACATCGTCGTCTTTTTCGTACGTTTCTTAAGACGACGACGAGATGTGAGATTCCAGTTTTTTGAGGATAACTACTTTACTCGTCTTATGAATACTCCTACACATCCATTCTTCACTCGTATAGTTACATCTCATTCGCTTTAGAACTATTAGCACAAACGAAAGACATGCAACCAAGTATCTCCTTCCTTCAGTTATTTATACACATGTACAACATCTCTCGCACCTCACAAAGCCGCTAGAAAAATATTTGGATCATTCTACCGCTCCAGAATGTATTTCACTTCCGACAAAATCCTCTACCTGTACAAGAACAAAAAAGTTGTAAGATGTTGTCTGTTGTCACATCTGGGAAGGGGCTGCTCAGAGTATGCTCTTCTGCATTGACAGGGCTCAAAAACGTTCATGAAATATAATGAGCGATAACATTTTCACCTCCCTATTTTCTATTTTTCACATCGTTATTCTAATGTTATCCTTATTCTTATGTTATCCTTATTCTAATGTTATCCTTATTCTTATGTTATCCTTATTTTAATGCTATCCTTATTTTAATGTTATCCTTATTCTAATGTTATCCTTATTCTTATGTTATCCTTATTCTAATGTTATCCTTATTTAAATGTTATCCTTATTCTAATATTATCCTTATTCTAATGTTATCCTTATTCTAATATTATCCTTATTTTAATGTTATCCTTATTCTAATATTATCCTTATTTTAATATTATCCTTATTCTAATGTTATCCTTCTTCGAATGTTATCCTTATTTTAATGTTATACTTATTTTAATGTAATCCTTATTCTAATGCTATCCTTATTCTAATGTAATCCTTATTCTAATATTATCCTTATTTTAATGCTATCCTTTTTCTAATGTTATCCTTATTCTAATATTATCCTTATTCTAATATTATCCTTATTTTAATATTATCCTTATTTTAATATTATCCTTATCTAATGTTATCCTTATTCTAATATTATCCTTATTTTAATATTATCCTTATTTTAATATTATCCTTATTCTAATATTATCCTTATTTTAGTATTATCCTTATTCTAATATTATCCTTATCCTAATGTTATCCTTATTCTAATATTATCCTTATTTTAATATTATCCTTATTCTAATGTTATCCTTATTCTAATGTTATCCTTATTCTAATATTATCCTTATTTAAATATTATCCTTATTTTAATATTATCCTTATTTTAATGCTATCCTTATTCTAATGTTATCCTTATGTTAATGTTATCCATATTCTAATATTATCCTTATTCTAATGTTATCCTTATTTTAATGCTATCCTTATTCTAATGTTATCCTTATTCTAATATTATCCTTATTTTAATGCTATCCTTTTTCTAATGTTATCCTTATTCTAATATTATCCTTATTCTAATATTATCCTTATTTTAATATTATCCTTATTTTAATATTATCCTTATTCTAATGTTATCCTTATTCTAATGCTATCCTTATTCTAATGTTATCCTTATTTTAATATTATCCTTATTCTAATATTATCCTTATTCTAATGTTATCCTTATTCTAATATTATCCTTATTCTAATGTTATCCTTATTCTAATGTTATCCTTATTCTAACATTATCCTTATTTTAATATTATCCTTATTTTAATATTATCCTTATTTTAATGCTATCCTTATTCTAATGTTATCCTTTTTCTAATATTATCCTTATTTTAATATTATCCTTATTTTAATATTATCCTTATTCTAATGCTATCCTTATTCTAATGTTATCCTTATTCTAATATTATCCTTATTTTAATATTATCCTTATTCTAATGTTATCCTTATTCTAATATTATCCTTATTCTAATATTATCCTTATTCTAATGGCAGGTGCTCGACTGATCTTCAATGTATGCCTTCCGGCAAAGCATTTGCAACAAGTGCAAGTCTTGCTACAGTAACTGTCCAAATTTTTCCATACTTTCTCTCTGTACCTAAAACTAAAAGAAGGATTCCATCAGCAACTCTCTTTCCTAAAATTGTCCCTATGTGGAACACAATACCGCTGGGCTGCTTAACAGCTGATTATTACATGGTTCTTCTCAAGTTTATTGTAAATCAGTTCTTTTAAATAATTGAATTCTACCCAAGTTCCGCCATTACTTATCATCACGGTTTTGTCACACTGTCTACCTGGCACTCATTAACCATTACCCTTGAGTTGCCTTTGGGCTCGATAAGATGTGCCCCCCTCCCCACAAAAATGTCAGTATCATTATTGTTAAAAGCGCTTTATTTTTTCCTCGTTGCATCACTTTATCTTTCACAAAGACTTTATTTCAGCTTATCTTTCTCTCTCTCTCTCTCTCTCTCTCTCTTTCGCTATTTCTCTCTCTATCTCCCTCTCTCTTTCTCTCTCTCTTTATCTTTCGCCTTCCCTCCCTCTCTCTTTCTCTCCCTCTTTCTCTATTTCTCTCTCTTTATCTTTCTTTCTCTTTCTCTCTCTGTCTTCCTCTCTCTTTCTCTCCCTCTTACTGTCTCACTAGTTCCGTCTCTCTGTCTCTCGCTCGCTCGCTCTTTTTCTGTACAAGTGAATATCTCAGGATACACTGCATTCCACGTGAATTGCGTTATCATGAGGACAACACACGACTAATTGAAATTCTTTACTAAAATTATTACAGAATATTTCTGTTACTTAGAAATATGAAATATGCCACATCATCATCATCATCATCATCATCATCATCATCATCATCATCATCATCGGTTTAACGTCCTTTTCGCAAACTGGCATGCGTTGTCCGTCCTTTAGAAATTGACTTCAAATCAACTTAACTCTGACGAGGTCTTTATTTATTCCTCTTTCTTCCAGGTTCATTATTATTACTTCGCCCATGTTTCCCTTGACCTTCCCATGTGAACTCACCCTGCTACCTCGATTGTTCTACATCTACTGATCAGAATCTCTGGTTTTCATCAGTAAAACATGCAAAGCACAAAAAATAAAATAAAAGTTTAGCTATCACCAATGTAAATATATTTTTTCTTAACCTGTGTACCTAAACTAAACGGACATCCATGAGCAGAGTTTCTTTCCAAGAACTGTCCGTCTGTGGTTGACTTCCCAAAACGATAAATGTTAAATTAATTATTGTCATTTGTTTGTTTATCGAGCCAATTCCTGTTAACGGAATGCTTTTCCATGAAGCCAGCGATTTTCGCAGCAAATCTTCAAAACGACTAGAGATTAAGGAGATTCCCAAATCTCGACTTTGACGCATTCTTTGTTAAGTCGTCGAGCCAAATAGCCGAGAGACGACACATCAGTAGTTCAGCAGTCTTTTTCAGGACTAACTATTTAAACTAATGATGCGATACAACCCGTTTTTTAAAGGACGATTTACAAACTGTCTGAGACTCCCCTCTACAAACAACGCCTCCTGCAGCCTCCAGTTCACTTCTGCAGCCTCCAGTTCACTCCTGCAGCCTCCAGTTCACTCATGCAGGCTCCAGTTCACTCATGCAGGCTCCAGCACTTCCAGCTCCAGCGACCCTTGACGTCTGGCCTAAAGTCCCAGTGCTTGTCGGCGTCCAGCTACCAGCTCCAGTGCCTATCAACAACCAGACACCCGTTTTAGTGCCAACTGACGTCCAGTTACCTGTTCCTGTGTCCACTGACGTCCGGGTATCAGTTCCGGTGCCGGTCGATATCCAGTACCCGTCAATATTCGTCCACCCTTTGCAGTATCAGATCCCGTCTACACGACCCGAACCAACCCCTGAACATTTATTATTTGGAGCTCAAATCAATTTATTAAGTAAGATCCATGTCCAAGGAACCTATATCTAAAATTTCAAGTGTTTAGACCCAAAATTGTCGAAGGAGTTTGGTAGAGTTTTCAAAGGTCAAATCGTTGAACTTTGACCCCTTAACAGCCAAATTTCTGGTTGAAAACCGATCACAAAGACTTTCCCAAATCTCAGTACCCTGTATATCAAATTTCGAGTCTGTAGACTGAAAATTGACAAAGTTATTGCGTAGGGAAATGTACACACACAGATACACAGATACACAGACAGACAGACACTTTCACTTATATATATATATATATATATATATATATATATATATATATATATATATATATATATATATATATAAATTCAGCTTTGGGATGTTCGAAAATAGGGACTTACCTTTTTTTACTTGTCTTCTTTCTTAGTTGTACACCTTTCGCCCATCTGAAACAAAACATAATTCTTAAATAGGACAATAAATTGAATTGCGAATGAAACTATAGTGATAGTCTAGCTCCGACTGCTGACTGATCGATATCAAATCTCCATTATTAATAGAAGTAATAGTATAGGTTCGACTCCAGATATAGAGATACCGAATCTCTATTAGTAATAGAAGTGGCGAGTGCGTACTGTAATTAATAGGGAAAAGAGGAAAGGGGCAGAGAAATTAAATTTATAACAAATAACTTTTGCCAAACGTAAGAAAAATTAATTCCTATGAATCCATGTAGCTTTTCAGTTTTGGAATTTTTTACGTGTTGCAATTTTCAGATTTTCTATCGTAACTTAAGAGGCTTTCGAAAACAAAATGTCGGTCACGTAAGATCGAATGATACGCTATGGTGCTAAATATTAAAAAAAAAAAATGATTGCCTTTTCAGATTTTTTGTTGTTTTTTAGAAATGTAAAAAATAACCAGAATGACCGACTGATATAAATCGGTGAAATATTTAATTTTCGACCGCTCTGTAAATCTTTGACTTGATGGATCTTTTTTTAATATTTTTATTTATTTCAAAATATTCATCAGTGTATATATATATCTATCTATATAATACTAAAAGTCTATGGATCTTGTATGTTTGTAATCAGATTTCCGGTTTTCAACATCCGGTTGCGCATGCGTAAATAGCAACGTCTTCAATCCGTTATTCCAATTCCGGAATTTTTATATCGCTTTTAATACAAACAATTTCATTTAATTTGATCAAATAGTTTTTTGGGTTTTTTTAACGGCTAAAAACATTCAACTTCGTAAAGTCTGTCGCAGTTTCAAAAAAACTTCTCCCTTTTAAAAAAACAAAAGTAAACAAACAAGAAAAACAACACTCATTATTAATAGAAACAGCGGCGGTGAAAGAAAACACCTCTCACTTTCCCTCTAATAGATTTCAACACTCCTACTCCCTCTGTTTTCGTTACGTACGCGAGAAATCTTTAATTCATGTCATTATAAATAAATAATTTTATAAAATCAACCGTAGTTTTTTTGTTTTTTTTTAACGGCTAAAAACATTCAACTTCGTAAAGTCTGTCGCAGTTTCAAAAAAACTTCTCCCTTTTAAAAAACAACACTCATTATTAATAGAAACAGCGGCGGTGAAAGAAAACACCTCTCACTTTCACTCTCATAGATTTCAACACTCCTACTCCCTCTGTTTTCGTTACGTACGCGAGAAATAGTTACGTGTATGTGTGAGAGAGAGAAAAAGGGAGCGATGTAAAACTGGATAGTTAAGCGAAAGGAAAACATAAAAGTTTTTTTAAAACACTCAAATTGTACAAAAAATGTTGTAAATAGAAAAGTATTGTCTTAGTTTTAGTGACCTTATTATAAGCATATGAATACAATATTTATTTTCTGTACAATAAGTGCTTAAGCACCCGTGCTTTTCAGCAATACATATTCAATAAAATAAATTGATTAATATAATTAATCTGGATATAAGAGAGTTAGAACCTGATAAGAAGTCTCAATTAAGCAAAAGGATAACAAAAGTTTTCTTTAAAAAAAATTAATTGTACAAAAAATGTAAATAGAAAAGAATTGTCTTAATTTTATTGACCTTATTATTAACATACAAATTAAATATTTTACACAATGGGTACTGAATGTTTGCTTAAATTAAATGAAAAAAGTTACATTTTATTTTCATTTTCTATTTAAAAAGCCATTATTAACATGTGGAGAGTGTTTCTTTTATTATTCTGTACTTTCAACTAACAATTTCATTTAAAAGATGATATATCAAAATTTGAATTTAACTATAATAAGGATTATGATACCTGTTCAGTGCATATTTACCTATAAGTATGACCAACCACTTATAATTCAGTAACTGTAATTTAAAAAAAAATAACAATTATAATAAACAGAATGACTCATAGAAATCTATCTATATTCTTTTTTCATTTTAATATACTTTCATAGAAATGCTTCTGTTATGTAAAAAAAAAACTATTTTCTTTATGCCACAAGTGTCACGCTCATACATGAATTCCATAGCTAATATAACGTACTGACCCTACGGGTCACGGGTGGTCTAGTATATATATATATATATATATATATATATATATATATATATATATATCGATAAACATTATTTTTAAATAGTTTATTATTTTTTACGTTGGATGGCTTCGAAACTTATTTTTATATAGTGTTATATTTGATTTCCTATTTACCAACGCTTTCAAACAGGAAACCAACGAGTTATTTTTTAAGCACACGCCATATGCATTCCTGGACTATAAAAAAACGTTGAACAACGTGTCCCGCTAAAAAGTACTATCATGAGACGTAAGAAGAAAAACAAAAATATTGACAAGGGCGAGTTTTTTCGCCGAAATGTATCGGTAAACATTATTTTTAAATGGTTTATTATTTTTTACGTTGGATGGCTTTAAAACGTATTGTTATATATGTGTTCTATTTACTAACGCTTTCAAACAGGAAACCAACCAATTATTCCTCTAACACACGCTGTGTGCATTCCTGGACTATAAAAAATCCGTTGAACAATAACTAAGCATAAGAAGAAAATAGAAAATCTTGACAAGAACGAATTTCTTCGCCGAAATATATCGATAAATATTTTCAAATTGTTTATTATTTTATGCGTTAGATGGCTTCAAAACGTATTTTTACATACGTGTTCTATTTGATTTTTTAAATAAAAATGATTTAAACTTACACCCTGTTTGATTAAAAATAGCTCCCTACGTTTAATTTCCAACCAAATAGGGTTGATTCACCATCAACTTTCACAAGTAACTTGTCAATTCTAGGTCTATTTTGCTATCGCTAAGCGAATACGTCACATTTTGGCCCCATCCACATGCATATTTTTCTCCGAAAAATGCTATAACTAGTCCCTTCTACCGGCTTCTACTTTTGGTGACAAAAAGTTCATGCAATGAAAAAGAAAAGTTTTTTCAGCAGTCATAGTTTGATAAGAAAATTCATGCAAGGTCTTCTTTTTTTTTTCAAAAATTAAAGTGGCCCTGTCGATGGGACATTAGAATACGCCGACTGCCCCCCCCCCCCCTGCATAGGGTAAAAGTCTCTCAATGGGGGTCCTGGATATGACCTTAAACTATATCCAGTGGTGAGACCCCAGCTTGTGGGCTTTGGGGAGTGTGGAGCCACCCTTTAATTACCATTGCTCCCAGGTCCACTCTGACCCGGAGTGGTAGTACCTGTTAGGGTCCCAACTATGGGTTAAATAGAAACCGACTTGAAAACAACAAATATTTAAAAAAAAAATTCTTCAAAATCTTTGGATTCGGCAAGTGTTGATATGCCGTAAAACAAAAACAACCAACCAACCAATCAAAAAATAAAGTCTCTTATTCATTTAGCTCGACAAGAAAAATCTATGCAGCTGATTTTTGTTTGTTTTTTCTTTTTTGTCAAAAAAAAATTACAAGTCTCTTATTTAATTACTTCAATAAAAGGAATAGTCAAGATAATGTTGAAAACTAAAAAAGAAAAATCTCTGCTTCTTTTTATGCTTTCATAAAAAAAAATAAGGTGGAAGGAAAGAAAAACATTTTTCATTGATTCTCCACCGGTGATCGTATTTCGTTCGTCTCGATGTGTGTGACCTTTATCCAGTCCGGGAATGACCCTTCGGGTAGATTTCCAATTATTGGTTCGTCTACAGCCATTTGTTTCTCACTCTAGAAACACCTTTCAGTTTCTTTCTCTCGTCAGTTCGAATATGTAATATATGAGAAAGGCAATTTTCTTTCCTTTGGTTTCTTTAATTTGTATTTAGCTTGTTTGGCAAGCAGTCTTCTGAAAAAAAGCACTTCAAGAGGATTCTTTGTTTCTTTCTTGTTTGGGGCTGAATATACTTCATAAAGTTTCTCTTACGAGAAAAATCACTTCTGGAATATTGCTCAGGAAATTAATATTCTTTTTTCCTTTTTTTTAGTTTTTTTTTATCTTTTTTCCTTTTTTTAAGTTTCCCTTACGAGAGAAATCCCTTTTGGACTATTCCTCAGAAAATTATTATTATTATTCCCTTTATCTCGTTTCAGACTGATTTATTCTATATGAAGAAATCGCGTCGAATGGTAAACAGCTTCGGATCTTTAGAGACTTTTTCTCTTGTCAAAGATAGGCTTCATCAGGTCAACGAAGCACAAAACAATACATCCGACTTCTTTGGGCTGCCTTTATGTACTGAAATTAAAATGTCCAGCAGTAACCCGTAAAGGGCCGACAGAGAGGAATAACGATGATATTTGGGCGAAGAAGGTCTTTTAGTACACCCTGAATAGCACTTGGCCGAAAATAACCCTACACATCCCCGGGCGTGAGTAATACAAGATATAAGACAGAGGCGAATGTTGACTTCCTCGCCCTACCAGCATTACCTAATGGGGGAAAGAAAATATCGACAATATTAGCTGTATATATCCGATGTTCCCAGGTCGAAACTATACGTCATATATGACATATGAGATGACGTAATATATGAAGTCATCGAATATGACGTCATCTAATATGATGCTATATATGACGTCATCTGCTATGACATCATATATAACGTTAGGGCAGGTCGATTTTGGAACCCCGGTGAGGCAATGGTGATGATAGTTGGGGTTTGACATAGAAAAGACCTACACAAAATATTTTTCTCGAAATCGTTATCTTTGCTTGAGGAAATGACTTTAAAAGTTGAAAAATTGAAAGCGATTAAAAGTTTTTCGGTGAATTGTTAAGAGCGTCCCGTCATCAAAACAATCCGTACTGTTAAGAAAATGGAATCATTATTTGCAATATGTTTTAAACTACATTTTTAAATAAAATGAGTGAGGATAATGAATTAATAAAATAAATATTAACTGTAAAGGCAAAATTATGTTTTTTAAATAATAGCGACCAAAGTTCCCTTTCTTTTTTTTTCTTTTTTTTTTTATTCAATTTTCACCCCAAACAAGGCACAGTGCCACTTTGAAGCAGGGGGCTACTATCAGGGACTTAGTTAGCAGGGTCATTATGAAGGGAAATGAGTAGAAAGATGTTTGTTAACATTACACTTGAACTTCTGCATATCAGTGCAGTTGGGAAAGCAGAATCCCGGAAGGGAGTTCCAAAGACCCGCAGTTCTGGGGAAGAAACTATTGGAGTAAAAGGCTTTCTTGAACCTAGGGATCTCTACTGTAAAGGGATGAGACTTAGTAGCTTGTCGGGTTTGTCGGGAGTAGTTACGTCGGGGAGGTACAAGTGTTTGCAGTTCGTCAGAGCATTCACCATTAAAGTATTTGTAGAACAGGCAGAGGGATGCAACATCTCGTCGATGGGACAGAGGCTGAAGCCTAGATGACAGTTCAGGACCTATCAGGTTGGCAACTCTCTTTTGAACCCTGTCCAGGAGCGAGAGACAAGCAGCAGATGCACCAGCCCAGATGTGACAACAGTACTCCATACATGGGCGAATGGTGGCCTTATAGAGGTATAGGATACTGCACGCGTAAGTAGTTTTCTAGCACGGTAGAGGGAGCCAACCTTCCTTGCAGCAGCCTTGGCAATGCTCTCAATGTATCTATTCCAGTTCATATTCCCTGTAAACGTTAGGCTGAGGAGTTTAAAAGAAGTACTTTCAGGCAATATGTTCTTGACCATTGCTATTGGTGGTAGAGAAGGTTTCTTGTAAGTATTGAAGGAAACAAGCTTAGTCTTAGCAGCATTGAATGTGACCAACTATTTTTGTCCCCATTCCACTACAGATTGGAGGTCATCCTCTCGTGTTTCTTCCATTTCCTTAGATATGTGTTCATTTGTTTTCCCCTCATATCTGTTATAGAGCGTGGTGTCATCGGCAAATATACCCATCTCCGAAACAATTTTATCAGGGAGGTCGTTTATGAATATCAGGAATAATAGAGGTCCAAGGATAGACCCCTGAGGTACTCCCGCATTTATGTCATATTGTTTAGATGTACGACCGTCGAGGACAACTTTGATTTTTCTATTACTTAAGAAGGATTTAATTACATTATGAATTCTTCCAGTGATTCCATATGATCTAATTTTCCTTAGAAGACCATCGTGCCATACCCTGTCAAAAGCCTTAGATATATCGAGGGCTACCGCTCTACCCTCCCCTGTTTTGTCCAATGAACGGTATATACGTTCAGAAACTACAGTTAAGATATCTGCTGTTGAACGGGCTTGCCTGAATCCATATTGTTTGTTAGTCAGGAGTTTAGCAGCTGTTAGGTGTTGGATTGGGGCTTGATTAACTAAGGACTCAAATATTTTGGCGAAAAGCGGGAGGAGGCTAATGGGGCGATAATTTAATGGGTCAGTTCTTTCACCAGAATTCTTGAAGACTGGTACCACAGAGGCGGTTTTCCAGCAGTCGGGAAAGCAAGATTCGTTAAGGCATTTATTGTAAAGTTTGGAGAGAACTGGAGCAACCTCGGCAGAGCATTTTTTTAATAGCACAGCCGGGATGAGATCTGGTCCACATGCTTTTGAGGTGTCTAGGGTTTTTTTAATAGCATGCACCTGAGAAGGGGTGATTTTCAAATCGTCTAGTGTGGCGTTTGTTCGCAGAGGAAAATCAGGGAGGGAGTGGTGTACCGAGTTCAGTGTGGGGTTTGAGGCAAACTGACTGGCAAGCAGATTAGCATTGTCAGTTGCCGTGCAAGCAACCTCATGATTGTTTGATAGTGGGGGAATAGTTGACTGTCCATTATTTACTACGCTGTTGTAAATTTTCCAAAAATCCCGAGTTCCTAATTTCTGTGGTTCGATGCGTTTTCTGGTGGTTTCAGAGTAATCTGTCTTAGCTGTCTCTGTCACTCTCTTACAATTATTTCTGGCTTGTTCATTTCAGGAACTTTTTTGGAGTATAAACATTTTAGATTTCACCGTCGCAAACACGTTCGTTATTGATATTGAAAATTAACGTTTGTTTATTATTTAATTTGAAAACATTACGATTTAGGCTTAATTATTTCGAAAGGAAACACGAAAAAGACTTGTTTAAAATATGTATTATTATATTTCAAGTGTCTGCAGTGAATTTAAACATTTGTTTTATCTTTTTTAATTTGTTTTTTCTATTAGATTGGTGGAAAAATAATGGCATTTTCTGACGTTCAAATGAACGTCAAAAACATTATTTTTGCACCAACCTAATATTTCACATCAAATTCTATTTGAAATTTTTATTAAAATATTGTAATACTCCAGTTTTATATTAAAAAAAAATAGTCCATGCTAGTTTATTCTACACATTCTTTACGAAACAGAACCACGTAAATTTTCAAGTTTTTTCTACTTAATAAAAAATACTTTGCAGAAAATTAGTATCAAATTTTAATTTCTTTTATTTTTAGGGAGTATTTGTTTTTAATCAGTGTTTTCTTCTAAAATTATAGTTTTAAAATCAGATAATCCACAAAGATTAATAGGAGTAAATAAGGTTTTTAAAGGTTTTTCGTTATTTGGGCATCTATGTTATTGTGCTAAAATAAATGTGTTATTTAGAAAGCCATTCTTAATATGGGAAGGAGATTGTATTGTAACTATTCTGTACTTTCACCTAAAAATTTAATAAACAAAAATATCATAAAAATTAAATTTAACCTGAAAATACTATTAAAAATAGCATAGTAACATAGATGCACAAGCACTGGTTTTTCAAACTCTAAACACTAAACACTCGTTTGAAATAGCACAGCTACAGTAAGAATAAATCTCTTTATGGATAAATTCATGTTATCGAAAGAGGAGCTAAAATCTGCTAAAAATGTTAAACTAAACACTACTATGCCTCTGATTTGGTTTGGTCCTCTCTCTTCAACTCTACAAAGTTTTTCATTATTTTTTATAACTAGCGCTTATTTTTTTACGTATGAAACTGGAACATAGCCTAAAACAGTTTCCTTCGGTTATAATCCATTTATTTATTTTACTTTTCAGATTAGAATGTCAGTAAAAGCACGACGTTCAGTTTTAACCCGTGGTTCACAAAATTTGCTGATCCACCTTTTCATTTGGATGAAACAGCACCCCCAACTTCACGACAAGACATCCAGTTTAGTTATTTCCTCGGAAACAGTTATCCAACTTAAAAAATAACGAGATTTCTAAGTTAATTGCCAAGGAAATAATTAGTATTTGGCAAGCAGTAATCAATAAATACCCTTGTTAAGGTAACATTGTATAGGACAGAAGGTCAATATATTTTGCTATAAGAGGGACAAACAGATTGATAGGAAATCTCTTGCAGCAATCGAACCGAAAAGAATGAAGGAACAGCTAGACAGATTCTGTGATATATCTTCTTGCAGCTGTAAACTTTCTGTCTTGAGATGTGATGACTTTGCAGTAAAGTGCAAGACAGAAAATTGTCAAACAAGGCACATAATCTGCACTTGTCCTTCTAACAAGAAGGTAAAATTAATTCAATAGATTCACCTGCAATTATGTTTCTTTTTTGTGGAAAATAAAATAATATATTGGTAATTATTATGTAATCTGGCTCTATTATAAAACGTGTAAATTTTCCAATTTTCAGGTTCCACTAGAAGAACTGCCATTTACAGCAATTTTTAAATTAATTG
The DNA here is from genome assembly GCF_053919585.1 of Euprymna scolopes. Taxonomy (NCBI): domain Eukaryota; kingdom Metazoa; phylum Mollusca; class Cephalopoda; order Sepiida; family Sepiolidae; genus Euprymna; species Euprymna scolopes. The sequence goes on along the minus strand of NC_136493.1, from coordinate 145,171,533 downwards.
ATGGAACAATAAAAAGCCTAACAACATTTACTGGTCCTTTGGGGAAACTTTGTATCAATAATTACCAAGATTTGCCTCAAGTAGAATTCTAAAAATTAGTGCCCCTCTCGACAATCATTATCTGACACCAGAAGAAACAAATAATTTAAGTGTGAAGACCAGAGGCTACTTTTTGAGTATGCTGTTGGCATTTCTTGTGGAGAAGTTAATTTAGAAAATTGGGCCTTTGAATCAAGGAAGATGGCTAACATAAGCCACAAGATTAATGTGTTTATGGACTAGAGTTGTCTATTCTCAAACACTATGATAAATTAAACACTCTGGTCACATTTATCATCCAAGTGTATGCAGTTAGTTGGTTTGAGATCTGTTTTCTCGATCATTAAATCATTTCTCTCTGATAGGCTCATAAGAGTAGTGGTTGATGGGCAGAAATCAAAGGCCCACAGTATTAATTCTGGAGTCCCTCAGGGGTCCATCCTGGGCCCAACTCTCTTCCTGATCTACATCAATGATCTCCCAAAACACATACTAAAATCTTTCGTTGATATCTATGCTGATGACATGACTATCTATGGCAACACATCAAAGGCTGTAAATGATGATGTTCTCTCTGATACTCTCTCCTCTGATCTTGAGCGTGTGGTACAGTGGGGGAAGAGGTGGCTGGTTACCTTTAATGCATCTAACACCAAGCTCCTATCTCTACATCATAAACGCTCTGATCCCCATCTGGCATCAATTGAAATGGATGGCTCTCGTCTAGGGGAGGCCCCATGTTTTGATAAGCTTCTGGGTTTGACCTTTACTCCTGATCTGAAATGGAACACATACATCAAGTCTATGGCCAAGGTCACTGGGAAAATGGTGGGATCCTTCTACCGCTCTAGAAGATATCTTATTAATGATGCAATTCTCTATCTATATAAAAGCCAAGTACGTCCAAGGATGGAGTACTGCTGCCACATCTGGGTAGGAGCTGCTAAAAACAGCCTATCCTGCCTTGACAGAATACAAAAAAGACTTTGTGCCTTGGTGGGAGATGCCCTTTTCTCTTCCCTGCAACCTCTTTCACACAGAAGAGACGTAGCGAGCCTATCTTTGTTCTATCATTATTTCCATGGCAAGTGCTCGTCTGAGCTCCATTCTCTGCCCCCCCCCTCGCCAACCTTTTCCAAAAAACACCCAACTAGCTGAAATCACCGTCAATAATTTTCCCCACTCTTTATCTGTGCCTAAATCAAAACGTAGATTCCATGAACAAAGCTTCTTTCTTAGAACTGCACGCCTGTGGAACTCTGTTCCGCTTGCCTGTTTCCCTTCCGATTTCAACCTGGATGTCTTCATGTCCAACACAAACAAATTCCTGATGAACCGCCCCCTTAAGTAATGACACTTTATCAATTGTCCAATACTATTATTACACTATCTCATTGATTACTGTACACACAATAACCCTTATCCCTGAGTGGTCCTTAGGCTTTGATAAGTGGTGACCTCCATGTAAAAAAACACAAAAACAACGATACAGCCTGTTCATAGTAAATTTAGTTTGTTTATGGTGAAAATCTATATCCTGTAAGCCTGTTATATTTTTTTTTTTTTTACATGGGTGTCACCACTTATCAAGGCCCAGAGGCCACTCGAGGATAAGGGTTAATATGAATAGGAATGGATCTAGAGGAGTAAACCATGTAGGCTCTCTTGCAGTCGATCCATGCCAGGGTTATGTTCTTCATTCTATTCTATAATAATAATAATAATAATAATAAAGGAGGTAAAAAGTAGAAAAAAGAATACAGCCATCACATGGATTAACTACAAGAAAGCGTATGTCAGGATCCCTCTAGAATGCCTGAAAATGTAAAAAAATACGTACCAGGCAAGATTGTCAATTTGATTGAAAATGCAATGAGAACATAGAGACTTGAACTGACAGTTGATGGACAATACATAACTGAGATTAAAATGAAAGAGGTAGCTTCCAAGGGGATTCCCTATTATTACTACTCTTTTTCAAAGCCATGATACCTCTTTAACAATATACAAGTCTGCATTTGTCGTTTTCTTGTGTCTTGTCAATCTTTACTTTCATGTGGTTGGTTCTAATCACGTTATCCTGTGTGACTGAAATTAGATATTCAGTTTCTCTGTTTATGTTTCCTTTTTGTAGCCATATCCAAATGTTTTCATTAATCTCATTGTTTGTCTTCCTTATGAATCGTCCATGTTTATCTTCCCATTTTCTCTCGACAAAGAGACGAAATAATAAACCATATAATAAGCGAATGCAGCAAACTAGTCTGAAAAGAATATAAGAATAGACACGATCAAGTCGGGAAGGTAGTACATTGGGAATTATGCAAACAACGACATTTTGAACACCCAAACAAATGGTATACGCAAAAACCGGCAGCAGTATTTAGAAATGAAAGTCACAAAATCCTATAGGACATGGATGTACAAACAGATAAACCCATCCAAATAAGAAGACTAGGTGTCATAATTAACAAGGAAAAAGTCCTGCCAGATCATAGATTTCGCCATTCAAGCAAACCACGGAGTGAATGTCAAGGAGACAGAGAACAGATCAAATACACGGAACTAGCAAGAGAGCTGAAAAGGATATGGAAGATGAAAAAAGTCAAAATAATAGTAGGAGCACTAGGAACAGTCTTGAAAGACTTGGGAAAAGAATGGTAGAGATTGGAATCAGAGGGATAGCTGAGAAGATACAACAGATAATAATAATGGAAATGATCGAAATATTAAGGAACCCCTTAAAAGACTAATACACATGATCTACAAGAACTGCTAGTGGGGTAAAATACAAAGAAACACCACATGAAATCAAGAAAACTAAAACTGTATAATTGTAAGTTACCACCCCTCAAAATGTCGGCATCAACTGGCACCACACCAAATAGTCGAGGAGGGTCAAGGAGGATAGAAAGATCAAAGAGAGAAAACACTAAGCACACCTCCACTTGATAAGTGCTAAAAGAACTGAGACTATCCACTCAGTACTTCTATAGTTTTAGATATACCTGTCTGTACGTCCACTGATTGTTCCTCGTCATTTTTGTTGGCAGAAACAGCTGTTTATAGTAGTTGGCTTAACAGATAGTGATGTATGGTTGTAAAGGTAGCTGTGTTACCATCTTTCTTTGTAGATTCAATAATGTAACAAAATAGAAAAAAATCGCAGGCAGCATTTTTGCTCAAGAGCAGAAGTTCTTTGCTTCTTCATGCACTATCTCTCAACTACTTTTATCATTTTAAAAAAATTGGGCCTAAAATTCAAGTTAACTACGGAGGACCATGATGCAATGCTGCTAAAAATATAATAAAACAATGAATTAAATAGTAAACCTATACTTTTATATCATTATATTTTTAGGTACTATGTTCTTTTAACTAATTGGTGTCATAAGATAATGCATTTATATCTGTGGAGATGGTTTTTAAAATTATATTTACATGTTTTGAAGTTGTATGGGACGACAAAGTTATCTCCCTTTGGAGAATACGTGACCTTGTCTCTTATCTCATGCAATCACGAGGTCAAAAGATGTTGGAAAGATTCTATATAAACTCTCACAAAAGAATTTTCAAATGAAGGAACTCTCAAATATTGGAAGAAGTTAATTTTGATAATTAAAAAAGAAAGGGAAGAGTACATCACCTTGCTGAACTTACTTTCTTAAAAAAAGGAAAATGCTTTCGAGAACAACCATTTTCACACAAGAAACCGACTAAGTATCACTTTGTTGTATTTGGAATTGTAACATATATTTGATTGAATGAAATAATTGCCTTTGTTTGGCTTGTCACTAACTTTATCCCAAAAAAGATAATTGTTCTTAAACAAAAGTGTTTTTGTTTTTACTGTACAAGTTAGAAATAACCTTCCAAATAATTTCTAACAAAGATTAGACTTTCTTCCTTCCTATTTTTTCTCACTATTAACCGTAGTGAACAGACTTATCGAGTCTCTGCTCAGTTCCAACCCACGAACCCTCATACGACGACTGTGGGTAATTTCTTGTGTGATTCACACGACTTTCTCACTTTATTGTAACAATTATGTGCATTCAATTGTTTGCCAGCTATACAATTCAATTGTTTGCCAGCTAACTATAAGTTAGGTTGGTGCAAAAATAATGTCGTTTTTGACGTTCAAATTCATGTAAAAACGACATTATTTTTGCACCAAATGATTAATCCAACTTGTATGTTTACTTATGGTTTGTAAAAACAAATTATTAATAAATTTATATTAATTTAATCATCACCTATTTCTTGTCTTTTTTTTTTTTTAGCTCCCAGCGACTTCTTGCTGTCGATTCCCTCCTGACGCCGCCGCCCTGTTGCTAATTCAACAAGCGACGTCCTCATGTAATCCATTCGAGCTCTTCATGATGTTCTCATGCCATTCCAGTTCCCAGCAACGTCCTTCTTCTCTATCAGATTTTAGTGACGTAGGTTAGTATCTTTTATTTTCTCGGTAAGAATGTCAGTGGATGTTTTGCTCCACTTTTCGAACTTCGAGTAGTGGTAGCAAAACAGTAGCACCTTCTTTTCTGCAACAGACCACGGCTGAGCTTTTAAGCCTCTTGTATTTTTCTTTCTTCTTGTTGCTGAATTTGATGTTTGGGGGCCAGGACCTCTGTTATCAAGGCCTGATGGCTGACCCTGGTTATCCTCTGTCATGGTTGGAGAGCCACTTCCAGAGTTCGGAAGGTTTACACCATTGTTTGCATCTTCCCGCCTGGCGTATGAACGGGTTGAAGGGCCCTTTTTATCCTGGGTGCCGACCTGCCAGTATGTGTTTTTATTTTCTTTCATATGTTGTTTTGATTTCCCCATTGTCCACGGCTTTTTATTTCTTATTCAAAGCTGCCCTTTATTGCCTTTCCACGTGTCCATTGACATCCTCTTGTCAATCCAGCTTCCAGTGATGTCCTTCTGCTTTTACAGCTCACGGCGGCGTCTTCCTGTTGTTCCAAACCTTGGTAAAGTCTTTATCGACAAGACCTACCAATTTAAACCTCCGCTCATCCACATCTAACTCCTCGTGACGTTCTCTTCTCAATCAAGATCGTGGTACCGTCTTCCGTCCTTTCCAGCCCGCAGAGAGATCCGATGTTCCAGTAGACATAGTACCAAAGACCGAACCTATCCAACAGACTTTGATTTCCTCGTATATTCTTATAACTAATTAAACGCTTTATTGTGCCGTTTGCCTGTTTTTAGTTGTAAAACCAATCACCAGAATAGAGCCTTGCGAAAAACGCATAAAAAGCTCAAATTCAATTATTCATAGTGTGACCCCTGACATGGTAGGACCATTTCTGGACGATGATAACGTTTTTTAGTATTGCCAAGAAGCACGCCAACATTTAATATAAATTGAAGTATAAATTCTATTATAGCAAAGAAGAAAATGAAGTATATACAGGCATGCATATTTAAAAGAAAACGATGTACGAGAATTAGTGCCAATTTAAACAGATTTTTGTAATTGAAAAATTGAGAAAAACGAAATTTTATAACAAAACATTTTTGTGCAAGGAATAAAAATGTGGAAGTTACTTTCAATCATGAAAATGTTCATTTATGCAAATTAGTGTTTGATTAAAAAAAGATAGTAGTCACAAGGATGTAAAAATGTAGCTTAATATGTTCATAGTGTGAATATGCGTGTGTATATAATATAAGGATGTGAGTATTTGCCAGTGTGGCACTGTGTATGCGTCTATAGAAGTAAGTAGCAATTTGTTTCTCTCGCTGGTATGTAAAAATGTATGAGCGAGACGGAGAAGATTGTTATTTTTGTTTTTTTGTTTTTTTGTTTTTACACAGTGATCACCACTTATCAAGGCCCGAAGGCCACTCAGGGATAAGGGTTATTGCAAGTACATTACGTTAGTGTGGAGATTTGATGAAGTGTTTACTTAAGGGGGCGGTTCATTAGGAATTTGTTAACATTGAACTTGAAGACATCCAAATTGTAGTCCGGAGGGAAGCAGGCAGACGGAACAGAGTTCCACAGGCGTGCAGTTCTAAGAAAAAAGCTTTGTTCATGGAATCCGCGTTTTGATTTAGGCACAGATATAGAGTGGGGGAAATTTTTCACAGTGGATTCAGCTAGACGGGTGTTTTTCGTGAAAGATTGGCGAGGGGGGACCAGAAATTGGTGTTCAGACGAGCATCTACCATGGAAATAACGATAAAACAAGGATAGGCTCGCAACGTCTCTTCTGTGGGAGAGAGGTTGCAGGGTAGAGAAAAGGGCATCCCCCACTAAGCCACGAAGTCTATTTTGTACTCTGTCAAGGCAGGATAGGCTGTTTTTAGCAGCTCCTACCCAGATATGACAACAGTATTCCATCCTTGGATGTACTTGGCTTTTATATAGATAGAGAATTGCATCAGTAGTGAGATATCTTCTGGAGCGGTAGAAGGATCCCACCATCTTTCCAGCGACATTGGCAACAGACTGAATGTACGTGTTCCATTTCAGATCAGGAGTAAAGGTCAAACCTAGAAGCTTGTCAAAACACGGGGCCTCACCCAGACGAGAGCCATCCATCACAATTGATGCCAGCTGGGGATCAAAGCGTTGATGATGTAAGGATAGGAGTTTGGTTTTGGATGCATTAAAGGTAACCAGCCACATCTTCCCCCACTGAATCACGCGCTCGAGATCAGAGGAGAGAGAATCAGAGATAACTTTGTCATTTACAGCCTTTGATGTGTTGTCGTAGATGGTCGTGTCATCAGCATAGATGTCAACGAATGATTTAAGTATGTGTTTAGGGAGGTCATTGATGTAGATCAGGAAGAGAGTTGGGCCCAGGATTGACCCCTGAGGGACTCCAGCATTTATATTGCAAGCCTCCGATTTTTGTCCATCTACCACTCCTCTTATGTTATGTGGGTCATTACGTCCTTTCGACTTGCCTTCCTTGATCAAAATGAGGTTTTTGTCTATTTGGTTTCTAATAGTTCCTAAGTTCGCCTTAGTTTATTAATTAGTTAGAAACAATTTTAATTGGTTGAAAATAATTTGAGTTAACACGTTCCTGTGAAACTTACTTATTTTGGGGGAGTGACGAAGAAATCAAATTCAAACAAGGTGGAGACGAAAACAAGTTACCATTTAGACCCATTTGCATTTTAGCGTTCGTTTGAATCACTTCGCGATTCAACCACCACAAGAGTACCCCGTGAGCAACAGAGTTAACAAATTGTCAGTATGCGTATAAATATATGCATATATTTTCTTTATATCTCTTCAGTTTGTTCAATACTATTTTTTGTTGTTGTTTTCGCTGGCAACCCTAAATAATAAACAGTGTATGTGAGAATTGTGAATCGTTGATGCATTTACAATCTTTTGCAGAATCGTCTCGTTGTTTATGTCCGAGTTTGACGCCATGTTAATGTTTTGTTTTTATAATTGTTCTTACCAGAGTCGAGCGTTCATTTAGCATTGATTTAGAGCGTATTAAAATATCACGTTTTGCCAATTTTGTTTAAGGAATCATTATTTTTTCTTTTTATTTATTTATTTATTTATTTTTGATAGAAGGATTAAAATTTTTGTCTTGTTTTCTTCATTTTTGATGAGTAAGAAATTTTGTTTGGTTAAAGTCGCTATAATTATAAAAGATTTTATTGTCTTATTTGGACATGTAAATAAAACTGGAAACGCGTTGAAACATACGCGAGTGATAATTGGACATTATAAAGATGTTGAAATATATCGTGTTCTTTTCCTTTGTCTTCACGATGAGATTTGTCTCAGTTTTATTTTTTGCGTTTTTTTAATGCCTCGTCTCGAAAGGGTTTAGCTCGCAGTTTTTTGTACATATATATATATATATATATATATATATATATATATATATATATATATACCACTTAATTTACTCACATAAAATTAATATACGAAAGTATAAATTTATGCGTAAACTTTAAGTATTTACTTCAAAAGTGCTCAATACGTAGATAGAGCTAGTTAGTGATTTATAAAATATATATGACGATTAAGCTACATTGAATATTCCGCGTTTCATCCACTCTAGGATTCTTCAGGCTTATATATATATATATATATATATATATATATATATATATATATATATATATATATATATATGACAGCCCCTTTAAAAAATTCGTTTCTTATCGTTGAGCACTTTCAGTTGAATTAAAGTCGGTCAATTTAGCTCTTCTGCATAGATCATCGTATAACGATTAGATCACTGTCTGACTTACGTAAATGAACATTTAAAATAAAAATGTTTAAATCCGACGTTATTTCACGCGGTTAATGGTAGCCGAATTGATACGGTCTTTGCTAATCGAGCCAGAGATGTCTCGTGTTGCACTGAAGATTCCCGAGCTACATTAAGCTAGTGCCTGTAGATATTTAATTATTATAGTAAAAAAAATTATATATATATATATATATATATATATATATATATACATACTAGACTACCCGTGACCCGTTGGGTCAGTATATTACATTAGCTATGGAATTAATGTATGAGCGTGACACTTGTGACATGATGAAAATAGTTTTTGTGACATAACAGAAACATTTCTATGAAAGTATATTAAAAATGAAAAAAGAATATAGATAGATTTCTATGAGTCGTTCTGTTTATAATTGTTTATTTAAAAAAAAAAAGAACTTACAGCCATTGAATTATAAGTGGTTTGCCATACTTATAGATAAATTCAAATTTTGATATATCGTTTAGTTTAAACGCGAAAAAAAAACACAATTGGGACGCTGAAAACGTAGGCAGTACGTTATAAAATGCTGTTATGGTTGTCAAAGGTTAAAGTAGATATATTTGTTAGAAAATTGCGTTAAAATAACTTAAACGTAATACGGAAATGAACGATGTAAAAACAAAATGCAAAAAGTATTAACAATTATTTAGATAATTTAAACGCGAAAAAAAAATTGGGACGCTGAAAACGTACACAGTAAAACAATACGTTGTCAATGGGTCAAAGTTGATTTATTTCTAAGAAAATTGCGACAGTATACTTGTAATACAGAATAGTTGCAAAACATTCTCTCCCTTCCCATATTAAATGATAATTTCTAAATAATAACACATGCGCAACCGGAAGTCGTAAACCGGATGTTGGGTTACAACACTCGTTACAAGGTCATTTAAGTTTTATAATTATATATATATATATATATATATATACATATATTAATGGACTCTTCCGTCGATTTCGATGTATGAGGTTCCGCCACAACAACTAAGTTGCTTAGAAATCCACACAGATGATGTGTTTATAGCGGTGAAGGCTTTGTGTAGAACCATCCACACCTTTTGCTATTACTGCTAACCTTTGTCGGACAGAACAGGACAGGACAGAGTATACAGTAGGCCGTAAGTTTTTACATCAGAGTTTCGTATATATATATATATATATATATATATATATATATATATATATATATATATATATATATATATATATATATATATATAAGGAACTTTGTGTGTCTATTAGGTACGGACAAAAATAGTGACATAAAGATAGGAGTTATTATTCTTCGGAATTTTAAATGCTGCAAAATTTGACAGAACGACAATAAATGTAGATGATTGATAAAATTATAATTTTAAATAATGCATTAGTGCATTTGGTATAAGTAAAAGAAATAATAGAATAAAAAAAAACAAAAAGTACCGAAGAAGAATCGAACTTTCCCCTGTTTTTTGTTTTGTTCTGTTTTATTATTATTAATATTTATTACTCCTAAAAATATCGTTAAACTAAGAAAATATAATACCTACACAATAAAAATATAAAAATTGTAATTAACTAATAAATAAAAAGCAAAACAGAAGAGAGGTCGTGTGTTGAAATCTCTCGTAATGTCATTTTTTTTAAATTTTTATTTCAAAATTGCTTACTATGATATTGTAGTCAGCTGGAAAGAAAATACTAATTAATAAAGATATTTATTCATCTGTATTATCGAAAACTCTACTCCCGTTTATCAAGACACTTTTTGGGGGGAGGCAAAGTTTAAAAAAACCCTTCCCTAAATTATATTTAAAAAGTATTAAAATGTATTTTCTTTTGGAGGGTGGCGGCTCTTTTTAAAACTAAATCTCCCTGAGTATTTTCTTTAATTTTCTATCTTTGAGCGATTATCTAGATGTGATCCCGTCATGTCGGACATGATTTCTCGTTATTACATAACACAACACTCGACGCTACTATTTTTTTTACTAAATACACGCTTCAAAATATATTAAACCACTAACAACTTAGCCAGCTAGGTAGAAAAATCGATGTTACCCTTTTAAAAACAACAGTAAATAAGTATGGATATTGTTCGCGAACCCACCCGTGTGCCCGATACACCCAATCAATATGCAAGCCTCTTAGACCTTTTTCTTTCAACTTCCCCTGAGCTATGTTCATGTACCGTTCATTCTCCTTTAGGATCCTCCGACCACTCCGTCGTATCAGTTAAGATAAAAACAAAATGTAAGAAGCCATCAGACGTACCCCTCCACCGTACTGTATACTGATACTCTATGGCTGACTGGGATAGCTTCCGTACATTCATATCTGATTTACCTCTGCACTCCATGTTTAAAAAGGAAGTGTCCTCTATAGTATCAGATCTGACCGAATGGTTAATTGTAGGCATAGACCAATTCATACCATCAAAAAAATTCCAACAAAAACCTAACAGCCAGCCATGGTTCTCCCCAGAATGTGCTGCTGCTATCGCGCACAGAAATCACTTTTTCCATAACTACCAACGTAATAGATGCACTGAGACTAAAGCTGCTTTCAGGACTGCCAGCAACCACTGTAAAAGAGTAATAAAAAATGCAAGAGAGCTATATGCCCAGTCTGTTAAATCCAAGGTAGCTGATCAGCGGCTTGGTTCCCACCAGTTTTGGCAAATAACAAATAGGATCCTGAACAGAAGTGTGCGTTCTATCCCAACCATTATCAATGGACCAGAGGTTATCTCGTCAGCGTCAGACAAGGCCAAACTATTTGCAAAGAACTTTGCAGCTAATTCTACCCTATGCGACGAAGGCCATCAACTCCCCATATTTCCTCCTATAACACAGAACAAGCTAGGTAACATACAAATATCCGTGCATGAGGTCGCCAAGCTAATAAAAAACCTAGATTCCAGTAAAGCAACTGGCCCTGATGGCATCCCAATTATAGTGTTAAAAAAGCTTCAACCAGAACTTGCTCCCATACTTACGAAACTATTTAAGCGCTGCCTTAAGGAGAAGTGCTTTCCGACCCCCTGGAAGACCTCATCAGTTTGCCCTGTATTTAAGAATTCAGGTGATAAGTCATCTCCCTCTCAATACAGACCAATAAGTCTTCTCTGTGTTATGAGTAAGTTACTGGAATCAATATTAAATAGAGAAATAGTCAACCACCTCAGCAGAAACAACCTTCTTAGTGACACACAATATGGTTTCCGCTCTGCAAGATCTACCGCAGATGTGCTGACGGTTATATTCCACAGGATTAGTGAATCTCTTGACAAAGGCTTCCTTTCTAGGGCAATTGCTCTTGACATATCAAAGGCCTTTGACAAAGTATGGCATAAGGGTCTACTTCACAAGATTTCCAGCTACGGTATAACTGGAAATGTTTTCTCAATCATTAAATCATTTCTCTCCGATAGGCTCATAAGAGTAGTGGTAGATGGACAAAAATCGGAGGCCTGCAATATAAATGCTGGAGTCCCTCAGGGGTCAATCCTCGGCCCAACTCTCTTCCTGATCTACATCAATGACCTCCCTAAACACATACTTAAATCATTCGTTGACATCTATGCTGATGACACGACCATCTACGGCAACACATCAAAGGCTGTAAATGACGAAGTTCTCTCGGATTCTCTCTCCTCTGATCTCGAGCGCGTGGTTCAGTGGGGGAAGATGTGGCTGGTTACCTTTAATGCATCTAAAACCAAACTCCTATCCTTACATCATCAACGCTCTGATCCCCAGCTGGCATCAATTGTGATGGATGACTCTCGTCTGGGTGAGGCCCCATGTTTTGACAAGCTTCTGGGTTTGACCTTTACTCCTGATCTGAAATGGAACACGTACATCAAGTCTGTTGCCAAGGTCGCAGGAAAGATGGTGGGATCCTTCTACCGCTCCAGAAGATATCTCACTACTGATTCAATTCTCTATCTATATAAAAGCCAAGTACGGCCAAGGATGGAATACTGTTGCCATATCTGGGCAGGAGCTGCCAAAAACAGCCTATCATGCCTTGACAGAGTACAAAATAGACTTCGTGGTTTAGTGGGGGATGCCCTTTTCTCTACCCTGCAACCCCTCTCCCACAGAAGAGACGTTGCGAGCCTATCCTTGTTTTATCGTTATTTTCATGGCAGGTGCTCGTCTGAACTCCAATCCCTGGTCCCCCCTCGCCAAACTTTCACGAAAATCACCCGTCTAGCTGAATCCACTGTGAAAAATTTCCCCCACTCTATATCTGTGCCTAAATCAAAACGCGGATTTCATGAGCAAAGCTTCTTTCTTAGAACTGCACGCCTGTGGAACTCTGTTCCGTCTGCCTGCTTCCCTCCGGACTACAACTTGGATGTCTTCAAATCTAATGTTAACAAATTCCTAATGAACCGCCCCCCTAATTAAACACTTCATAAAATCTCCTCACTAACGTGATGTACTTGCAAATAACCCTTATCCCTGAGTGGCTTCCGGGCCTTGATAAGTGGTGATCACTGTGTAAAAAAAAAAAAAAAAGAAAAAAAAAAAAAAAAAAGTTTGTTATTTCTACACGGTAATCTAGTTCATCCAACACCAACTGTTTTAAATTAAACTGATCAATCGACTTGTTTTTCATCAAACTAATAGTTTCAATCGAACCAATATTTTCCAGTGAATAGCTAACCCGAGTTTTATTATTCTAGTACAGTTAGTATCAAATGGTTTGAATTGAACCTATGAATTGAATTGAACGAATACTTTCACTAGAACAAATATGTTATTATGGTGGAAACGGTATTCTAGTATATTTGACAAAAACTGTTTTGATTTGAACTTATAAATTGAATTCCATCAAACTAATATTTCCAACTGAACAGTTGTTTTCAGTTGAGGCAATAGCTGATTAAAGTTGACAACAGTATTCTGGCATACCAAATGTTTTGAATTCAGCCTATAAATTGAATTAGATCTATAAATTGAATTGAATATATAAATTCAATAGAATATATAAATTTAATTGAATATATAAATTCAATTGAATATATAAATTCAATTGAATATATAAATTGAATTGAATATATAAATTCAATTGAATATATAAATTCAATTGAATATATAAATTGAATTGAATATATAAATTGAATTGAATATATAAATTCAATTGAATATATAAATTCAATTGAATATATAAATTTAATTTAATATATGAATTGAATTGAATTGAATATACAAATTCAATTGAATATATAAATTCAATTGAATATATAAATTGAATTGAATATATAAATTGAATTGAATATATAAATTTAATTTAATATATGAATTGAATTGAATTGAATATACAAATTCAATTGAATATATAAATTCAATTGAATATATAAATTCAATTGAATATATAAATTGAATTGAATATATAAATTCAATTGAATATATAAATTCAATTGAATATATAAATTCAATAGAATATATAAATTTAATTTAATATATATATTTAATTTAATATATGAATTGAATTGAATTGAATATATAAATTCAATTGAATATATAAATTCAATTGAATATATAAATTTAATTGAATATATAAATTCAATTGAATATATAAATTCAATTGAATATATAAATTCAATTGAATATATAAATTGAATTGAATATATAAATTTAATTTAATATATGAATTGAATTTAATTGAATATATAAATTCAATTGAATATATAAATTCAATTGAATATATAAATTCAATTGAATATATAAATTCAATTGAATATATAAATTGAATTGAATATATAAATTTAATTTAATATATGAATTGAATTGAATTGAATATATAAATTCAATAGAATATATAAATTGAATTGAATATATAAATTTAATTTAATATATGAATTGAATTGAATTGAATATATAAATTCAATAGAATATATAAATTCAATTGATATATAAATTCAATTGAATATATAAATTCAATTGAATATACAAATTCAATTGAATATATAAATTCAATTGAATATATAAATTCAATAGAATATATAAATTCAATTGAATATATAAATTCAATTGAATATATAAATTCAATTGAACATATAAATTCAATTGAATATATAAATTCAATAGAATATATAAATTTAATTTAATATATGAATTGAATTGAATTGAATATACAAATTCAATTGAATATATAAATTCAATTGAATATATAAATTCAATTGAATATATAAATTCAATAGAATATATAAATTTAATTGAATATACAAATTCAATTGAATATATAAATTCAATTGAATATATAAATTCAATTGAATATATAAATTCAATTGAATATATAAATTTAATTTAATATATGAATTGAATTGAATTGAATATACAAATTCAATTGAATATATAAATTCAATTGAATATATAAATTCAATAGAATATATAAATTCAATTGAATATATAAATTCAATTGAATATATAAATTCAATTGGATATATGAATTCAATTGAATATATAAATTCAATTGAATATATAAATTCAATTGAATATATAAATTCAATTGAATATATAAATTCAATTGAATATATAAATTCAATTGAATATATAAATTCAATTGAATATATAAATTTAATTTAATATATGAATTGAATTGAATTGAATATACAAATTCAATTGAATATATAAATTCAATTGAATATATAAATTCAATTGAATATATAAATTCAATTGGATATATAAATTCAATTGGATATATGAATTCAATTGAATATATAAATTCAATTGAATATATAAATTCAATTGAATATATAAATTCAATTGGATATATGAATTCAATTGAATATATAAATTCAATAGAATATATAAATTCAATTGAATATATAAATTCAATTGAATATATAAATTCAATTGAATATATAAATTCAATTGAATATATGAATTCAATTGAATATATAAATTCAATTGAATATATATATTTAATTGAATTTATATATTCAATTGAATATATAAATTGAATCTAAGTAATTTTTTCAACTGAAGGATTTTTTTTAATTGAACCGATATTTTTAATTTAAACCTCGTTTTTAATTTAACCAATATTTTTAATTAAAACCTCGTTTTTAATTGAACCAATATTTTTAATTAAAACCTCGTTTTTAATTGAACTAATATTTTCAAATAAAACATCTTTTTTAATTGAACCAATATTTTCAATTAAAACCTCGTTTTTAATTGAGCTAATATTTTCAATTAAAACATCGTTTTTAATTGAACCAAGGGGTTATTAAAGTTGGCAATGATATTCTACTATATCTAGCACCAACAGTTTAGATGGATCTACAAAGTGAATTGAATCAATATTTTTAACTGGACGAATATTTTCCACTTTCTATTAATTATATAAAAAAAAACGTTTTCTTGTTCTGGAAAAAAAACAATAGTAAGTGTACTCATTTTAGTTTGAAAATTTAGTAAAATCGATAAAAAAATAATTTTGTGAAATTTATTATTATGAAATAATCATTAAATTTAAGGACACTTGATCGATTCATAAATTTCTTCGATTATGTTTAAATGAAGAGATAACATTTAGTAATGTTAGTTATTGCAAATTTTTTTTTTACACGGAGGTCACCACTTATCAAGGCTCGGACGCCACTCAGGGATAAGGGTTATTGCAAGTACAGTACTTTAGTGTGGAGATTTAATGAAATGTCTACTTAAGGGGGCGGTTCATCAGGAATTTGTTTACGTTAGACTTGAAGACACCCAGGTTGTAGTCAGGTTGGAAGCAGACAGACGGAACAGAGTTCTATAGGCCTGCAGTTCTAAGGAAGAAGCTTTGTTCATGGAATCTACGTTTTGATTTAGGCACAGATAAAGAGTGGGGAAAATTTTTGACAGTGAATTCATCTAGACGGGTGTTTTTTGTAAAAGATTGGCGAGGGGGGACCAAAGATTGGAGTTCAGACGAGCACCTGCCATGAAAATGAATGAATGTATGACATTTTACTATAATATCGATTCCATTGAACAACTGATTGATTCATCTTCGATCTTCCTTCATTTCCCATCATATTTTTTCTTGTTTTTCATCATCCAAATATCACCAGAATATTTTATGACATTATCATACCATTACCACATAATTGTCATATCATATATCATAATAAGCAACAAAACTCATACCATTCCTTTCAGCATAACAGATGTTACTAAACACTTTTTTAATTCGCCGTTTGTCGTTACTTATTGTATTGTGTTACTTAAACATATGAATATCCATATTCCAATTTTGTGCTTTGTCTCTGAATTTATTTATTATTAGTCTATGATCTGCGGTATCGCATGCCTTTGCAAAGTCAATATCTATTATATCGATAAAAGTTTCATTCCAAATTTTCCACAGAATGAAATCAACTGTGTTAATGTTGAATTTCTTTACCCGAAACATGTAGCAAGCCTTTCCGTGGCGTTCCTATTGATCTTTGGAGAGGTCGATTGTTGCATGTAGCCCCATTTGTGCAGGCTATCCTGTTCTTTGGCACTTATTCAACCAATACAGGCCTATGACAATGGTGAAGCTCTTGCGGGATGGTAGTCACCGCAGCACCTCTAAATGTCCATATAAAGATGGCGCTTATCGTTACTCTGCTTGTCACGCTGTAGTTTGGACATGTAGCAAGTCTTCTCTGTTTTTGGCGTCTTTGAGAGAGACCGATTGCTGCACTATGCTCATCTCGGCAAAAAAAAAAAAAAAAAAATCCAATGGTGATAAAAGGCTTCGGAAATATCCCAACTGTTCAAGATTATCAGCTTCAATGCTGAAAGCTTGTTACCAACAAAAAATTGACTTCCTATCCAATCTCAACACTGTTCTATGTCTTCATAGGACACATAAAAATCTTTCCTAACCAGAATTCCAGGCATGTTTTTAGTCATTTCTCATGCCAATGTGGTGAATGGAAATACCATGTAAGTGCAGAACAAGACGATTGTTAAAGGTTGCTAGGACAAGTAGGTTGAGAGTATGGAAATACTGTAGCTGAAAACTAATACAATGACAATAACATCTGTCTATGTCATCTCCAATCCTGTTTAAATAATCTGCCAACTATACTAGGAACAGTAAACCCAACCTGATTATTGATGACTTCGATAGTCATAATAGCGTGTAGGGTTACAATTACAGCAATAAAGACAGAGAGATCTATGCCAAAATGAATATTGATTTCTCTTCTTTAAATTATTATTATTATTATTATTATTTGTAAAACTAATAGTTCTCAGACAGATTATCATTAGTGATTGCTTACTGACAACAACCTGTGGTGTTTCCTGGAGTCTGCTTGACAACAAGTCTCTCCAAGTTTCCAGTCCTCTCCACATCTTTTGATAAATTGTATCATTGCAATAGCGGCTTGCTTCTTGCTGGCAATCCCCATTGGTCTCCACTGGAATTTCGGGGGGGGGGGAACCTCTCCAAAGTCGATTCCCCCTCGCACTTATCCAGTGGAGATCTGGTTCTTGCTTTCTCTCCTCAGTCTTTCTATCTTCATTGACTCTTCTTGATTATTTGGTTGGGTGCCAATCAATGCCGACACTACATAACTTTTTGGGGGTGATCTACCGAGGTTTTAGAGTAACTAATTATTCTGTGACATGGTCCCTAGCGTTCGTAGGATCATTTTGTGCGATAATAGCGTCTTTGCCGATTATGAAGAACCATCCCAACATTTAATTTAAATGGGATATAACTGTTACGTTATTGTGAACGAAAAAAGTGACAGATATAGACACAAACATGCATATAAAAATCAGAATAAATGAAGTATTGAAAGAATAACTAAAACATAAACAGAATATTGTAAATGAAAAGGTGAGAAAAACGAAATTTTATATCAAAACATTTTGCACAAGAGATAAGAATATAAACGATACTTTCAATGATGAAAATGTTTATTCATGTAAATTCGTTTTAAGCAAAGAAAGTTGAGTTAGTGTTATGGGGTTAAATGGTAATAAGAACGAAGGAACACAGGATTTTTATGAAACGAACATGTATTCACATATATTACAGGCAAAAGCAGGTTGAGCAATACCATTTCTCAACTGTATGGCGTTTGCACACGACCTCCTTGGCTGCGTGCCAATCTCTGACTGCGGGTACCGATATTCGTTACCGGAAGTGACGTCACCAGAGGAAGTGACATCATGAGATAGTACATTAATCCCATGGAGGGGCGTCTCCAACAGTTAGTAGTCACAAACGTAGAAATATGCAAGTCAATATGTTGATAGTATGAATTTGTGTAAGTAATATATGTATGTGAGTATTTGGAAACGTAGCATTGTGTATGTGTGTGCGTTGGTTTACCTTGTTCTTGTTAGTGTGTGTATAGATGTAAGTAGCAGTTCGTTTCTGTTCACCTGACTGTCACTAGTGTATAAACGTGTGCACAAGATGTTTGTGGTAGCTGGTACGTGAGCCATTGAGTTTTTTCCTTTGCAATTTGCTTCCCCTGGACCAAAGAGATAGGAGGGATGTTGAGTGACGTTCTTGGGTTCGTTTAGATGCGGCCAGCTGGTAAAATCTCTCTTTCGGTTGTTTTTTTTTTATTCATAGGAGTTTCTAACATCATAGCAGCTTACTGTTTTTGCATATAAGGTGTTACTTCAAACGATTTTCATTGGTTGAAAATATTTTGAGATAATACTTTCCTGTGAAACTTACTTGCTTTAGGAAAAAAAAGTAGAGAAAGAAAGAGGGTAAGCAACTATGCCCATTTACTTTTAGGCATTCGTAGAAATCACTTTGCGATTCAATCAATACCGAAAAACTTTGAAAAGAGGATGGGAGAAATTGGAATCAGAGGGATGGCTTATAAGATACTACGGATAACAGTAATGAAAACTGCTGAAATATTAAAGAAAACCCTTGAATGCAGAGATCAATACGCATGAACTACAGACAAAAACTGGAGATGCAGAAAATCTTACAGATGTAAAACATCACATGGAATAACAAAAGCTGGAAATTATTATTATTTGTGTGTGTGTGTGTGTGTGTGTGTGTGTGTGTGTGTGTGTGTGTGTGTGTGTGTGTGTGATCAAACACTGACATCATGCCAAAAAAGGATGAAAAGACTGAGGAGAGAAAGCACTAGCCAGACCTTTGTTGGACAAGGACTGGAACTTTGGGGACGTTTGTCGCCACCCAAATTTAAGAACTCAATGGTAAGTGGCTGCTACGATAACGCAAATGCATCTGCAATAGAAATGCTCTGGACAAAGGTAGAGAGCACTGGAAATATGAGGAGGCTTGTTGTCACTCAGACTCCAGAGAATGCCACAAGTTGTTTTCAAAGAGAAATCATTGATGATGGCCTGTGTGACAACTCCTTGTAAGTAACTATTATTATTATTATTATTATTATTATTATTATTATTAATAATAATAATAATAATAATAATAATAATAATAATAATAATAATAATAATAATAATAATAAACGGACGTGCATGTTTAGGTGTGTCAGAAATTTCGTGAAAAATAGTGAATAATTCCACCCCATCTTTCCAAGCTTATAACTCCTCGAAAAATGTAATTCAAGCCCTAATTTTTTTCAATTAAAGGAGCAAGGGCCAAGGTTTCATTAAAAAAAACAAAAAAACACAACGTGGTTTTTTATTTAAAAGGTTTTAAACTTCGGACTTTACAGGTAAATTTCTAAAAAAAACAGTTCTTTTTGTTTTGTTTTAAATTTGAATATATTATTTATTGACTTTTTCTCTTGAATTTGTGATATATAAGAGTTTGGTACATAAATTAACTATTTATTTTTTAATAGACATTTCAAAATGGGAGGCGTGAATCATTTGACCCCCTGTCTTTCCAAGCTTATAACTCCTCGAAAAATGTAATTCAAGCCCTAATTTTTTTTTCAATTAAAGGAGCAAGGACCAAGGTTCCATTAAAAAAAAAAAGAAAAAACAAATAACGTGGTTTAAAAAAAAGAGGTTTAAACTTCAAACTTTACAGGTAAATTTCTAAAAAACACTACGTTTTTTTGTTTTGTTTTAAATTTGAATATATTATTTATTGAACTTTTCTCTTCAATTTGTGAGTAAATTAATTATTTACTTTTCGGTGAGTAAATTAATTATTTACTTTTTAATAGAAACTTGAAAATAGGGTGGGGGCGTGAATTAAAAAAAAAAGTTTGTCTAAAATATTATATTCGGTTTATTGGAAAGAACATAAAATTTCACATTGACCCTGGAGATATCGTAAAAATAGAATCGATAGAAAAATTTTGATAGATTTTTAAAGTTTAAAAATTGAAAAACATTGAGTTCGGAAAATTCATTACTGTTTTTAAAAAAAGTAAAAAGATATTTCTATTACTTCTAAAACAACTTTAATAGTTTATTTTGGAAGTATAATCCATAAAGTAAATAAATAACCCACTTTTAACAGAGAAATTACGAGATTTTTATATTTTATTCGCAGTTTCGTGTTAGGGGTGTCAAAAATTCCTACAAAAATTCTGATACACCTAGTGCATGTATATTAAAATGTAATTAAATTAAATATTGAGGAATATTATATTCGCCATTTAGTAAGTCCTAATGTTACACATGAACAGTGTTTTGTAAATGAAAAATCGAGGAAAATATGATTGAATAACGAAATATTTATATAACTATGAGTTTAAAAAAAGATAAAAGTCATTTTTAGTTAAGAAATGTTCAAGCTCATGTGTTCAGCACAAAAATGTTCAGTGAATATCAAACCCGAGGCTTGGGCTGTATGTTTATATATTTGTTTGTGTGAATTATGCGTATGTAAGTATTCTATGTATGTGAGTATTAGGCAGCGTAGTACTGTGTGCGTATTTATCTATTATTTTTATTGTTAACAATCACCACTTCTCAAGGCTCAAAGGCCACACGAGGATAAGAGTTAATTAGTGTCAGCTGGGCAGTGAGATAACACTGTGATGATCGGTAATGTTGGTGGAAGTTTAGCAGAATCTGATTATTTAAGTTCAACAAATATTTGTTCACATTAAACGACAGTGTTGTAGTCAGATGGGAAGAAGCCACGCGAAATTTTATTCCACAGAAAGAGATAAAACCCGGCTTTGAAACCTAGTAGATTTTTCTCCCCTATAATCTCTTTCACACAGAAGAGACGTTGCGAGTCTGTCTCTTCTCTGTTTTCATGGCAAGTGCTCGTCTGAGCTCCAATCTATACCCGCCTTGTCAAATTTTCACAAAAACACCCGACATCCTACAACCACTATCAACACTTTCCCTTACTCTCTATCTGTGCCTAAATCAAAAAGCAGATTCCACGAACACAGATTCTTCCCTAGAACTGCCCGCCTGTGTAACATTGTTCCATTGGTCTGCTTCAAGGTTGACTACAGCATGCTAGCCTTCAAGTCTAATGCAAACAAGTTCTTGTTAAACCGTCCCCTTAAATAATCAAATTCTACCCAACTTACATCACTAACGATTACTACACACACCTTACATTCATTAACCCTTATCCTCGATTGGCCTTCGGGCCTTGATAAATGGTGACCACTTTGTAAAAAAAATAAAATGAATAGTTCTAGAAAATAAACTTTGATCATCTAAGTTTAAAGTTACATTACTTTCCTGGTAAGTGTAGCCTTGGAACATAATCATCAATACGTCACTCTTCTGTCCGAGTTTTATATATATATATATATATATATATATATATATATATATATATATATATATGTAACTCTTGGTTCGTTCGCAATTAATAGTCTAAAAACCACTGGTGGACAGATGACTTCCACGTTTTGGTATGTTTACTATATCCATGTGTGAATTTTATATATTTATTTTTAATTATAACATTATACTTAATTTTTCTATGATAAATAAGTGTTTTTCTTTGTACCGATACGCCATATTTTTTTATTTAGGGACAATTATTTATTACCGCTTCCTGTCACGTGACCAGTGTTACAATTTAGCAGTTTTCCTGCTAGATCTGGAGATTTCGTTTGCAATCTAGCGGGGAATTCTAGAAAATCTGGAGATATTTGGCACCTACACACCCGCAATTTTAGATTAAAAAATAAAGAAAAGCGCTTGAAAATACTTTAAAACATAAAATAAACTCATTCAAGTAAGTAAAAAAAAATAGCATTTATTGCCTTTGGTAACAATTATTTATTGATTATTTGTTTTGTTTTTCACCTTTTTTCGGCTAACCATTCTTAAATCTCGCTATAAAATCGATTTTTCCAAGTACATTTTAGGTGGGTGGGGGGCATTCCAACCTCCGAAGTTTAGTTTAAAATACGATCTAAGCAACCCTGCTTTATTTAGAAGTATTTAGTCGAAAATTGTAAAAAGCAAGAAACAACAGAAAAAAAACACTTATACCAATACAGTAGAATTTAATTATCTACCAACCTAAATACTTTTAATATGATAAAACAAAGTTTTTTTGTTTTTTATTTTTCTAATTTCAATGTTGCACCATTATTGTGATGTTTAATTTGCAGTATATTTCAATTTAACTTTTATTATAAAAAGTTTGAGTTTATGATTTGTTTCCTGCAAAAAAAAAAAATACCCTCTCTGAAAAAAACAGGCAAAACTAGCTGATAAAATATGTAAGCCTTCTGGGGAGCTAATCGCTTCAATATAATTCCAGAAACATATAGTGAGAAAACACGGAACAGTTTATATATCGAATATACTATATTTATAATTTTTTTATGGTAGGAAGTTAAAATATGGAGTTGGGGGGGTAGCGATTTTGGAAAATTTCAGACGATAAAAGTTAAAAATAGCGATTTTCTGCAGATTTCTTTCTCCTGATCTCGCGGGTTTTTTTAAATCTCAGTTGCCAATATTGCATCACTAAAAAAACACTACAGGCTTAATGTAAACAGAATGTGTTTACAATATCTGTAAATTTTCTATGGGTTTAATCACATGATTATTGATAATGTAACCATGTGATTGAAATGTAATTTAAATTAACCACACGTGGTTGCTTTGCTATCAAATATTCATCGAAAAATGGTAGGTACACATAAAATGAATGCCGACGCTCAAAGTGTATAAACATTTTGACTCCTCCCTTTGCTTAAAAATTCACCAAAAATCAGGAAATTAACGAATTTTAATGAAAATTGCAGTATTTTTCAAATAATGATCGCAGAATATAATGAAATAATTATTTTTACTTAACTCTTAGTGAAAATGTATTATTTTGTTTAAACAAAAAATACCTTTACTAAAGTTATGGTTTTCAGTAGTAAATAAAAAACGAAAGAATTTATTTTTGCTTTTTTTATATAAATAAACCATCGTAATTTGTAACAATAAAAAATAATTTTTACAGTAACATTACGAAAAAAGCCCCTAAAGTGCGTATTAATGAATTCGATATAACTCGAAGAAAAATAAATTCTCGCATACTATTCAGGAAATTAAAGATTCAATTAGATTCCTATTTCAGTCACCTAAATTATTTAGGGTGAAATGAGTTTAGGAATTTATAGCAAAACCTAAATATTTTTTTTTAAGCAAAAAAAAATAGCATTAATACAGTAAGTTAGGTAAAATTTGCATAGAATGCTCTGCTTTACGGTTGTAAAAATGGAACGGACATTTGAATTTCGTTCACTTTTAAATTCGGTACATTTTTACATTACGTCCAACTCATCATTCACATTCGACACGTCAACTTTTATAGCTTTTCGGGTATTCTGGCAAGGTTAGGGATGTCTATTCCGAAAGCCGTTCTTAACATGGGTAGATTGGTAGGTGTGTCAGAAATTTCGTGAAAAATAGTGAATAAATTCCACCCCGTCTTTCCAAGCTTATAACTCCTCGAAAAATGTAACTCAAGCCCTAATTTTTTTCCAATTAAAGGAGCAAGGACCAAGGTTTCATTAAATAAAAACAAAAAAAAAATAAACGACATATTTTTAAAAAAAGAAAGTTTTAATTTCGGACTTTACAGGTAAATTTCTAAAAAAAACACTACTTTTTTGTTTTAAATTGGAATATTATTTTATTGACCTTTTCTCTTCAATTTGTGATATATAACACTTTGGTGAATAAATTATTTACTTCTTAATAGACATTTCAAAATGGGAGGCATGAATTATTCTACCCCCTGTCTTTCCAAGCTTATAACTCCTCGAAAAATGTAATTCAAGCCCTAATTTTTTTTCAATTAAAGGAGCAAGGACCAAGGTTTCATAAAAATACAAAAGAAAAAACAAACAACGTGGTTTAAAAAAGGTTTTAAACTTCGAACTTTACAGGTAAATTTCTAAAAAACACTACTTTTTTGTTTTAAATTTTAATATATTACTTATTGACCTTTTCTCTTCAATTTGTGATATATAAAACTTTGGTGGGTAAATTAATTATTTACTTTTTACTAGACACTTGAAAATTGGGGGGGGGAATTTAAAAAAAAACGTTTGTCTAAAATATTATATTCGGTTTATTGGAAAGAACATAAAATTTCACATTGACCCTGGAGATATCGTAAAAATAGAATCAATAGAAAAATTTTGATAGATTTTTAAAGTTTAAAAATTGAAAGATATTGAGTTCGGAAAATTCATTACTGTTTTTTAAAAAATAAAAAAAAATATTTCTATTACTTCTAAAACAACTTTAATAGTTTATTTTGGAAGTATAAGCCATAAAGAAAATAAACAACCTACTTTTAAAAGAGAAATTACGAGATTTTTATATTTTATTCGCAGTTTCGTGATAGGGGTGTCAAAAATTCCTACAAAAATTCTGATGCATCTACTAGATTGGAGTGTTTATTCGTTGTAAACGTACCCGCCAATCTATAAATGTCGACATTTCCAATGTGAATGGTAAGCTGGACTTATGTAAAAAAATAACAAAAAGATATATCAAACTGACTTTTTCGTTTAAAAATTGAATTATTTCCCTTTCGTTATTAACTTTCTTTTTTTAAATTTTTTTTAATAAATATTTTGTGTTTTATATACATAAAGTACTATTGTTGAATGTTACTGTTTTGATTATATTCGTTTGGGGGGGTCACAATTAAAAAATTAAGAAAGATTAAAACGAAGCGAAATTTAAGTTTCCGTTCCATTTTTGCAACAGCCGTAAAACAGCGCATACTTAGCAAGTTTTATCGTAATTTATAAGCATAATATTGAAACACTAAATCAACATTTTATTTATTTTTTTTGCATAATTAATGATGGAAGTATTTTTCTGATTATTTTCTTAACATCTGTTAAAAAGAATTATTTGTACATTCTCTTGAAAAAAAGAATCAAACTTTTCTCTACTTTTACATGTGTTCCATTTTAACAAACTGAGCCACAGCAACGCGTGGCCGGGTACAGCTAATATATATATATATATATATATATATATATATATATATATATATATATATATATATATATATATATATATATTAATATATATTTGTAGACATCTGAAGGATGTACAATTTATCAGTGTATCTAGTTTGTCCAATCGTTATGGATGTTAGGATCGATAATTTTTCATTAGAAAGACGAAAAGTTTCAAAAACAGTTATTCAATATTTTTACTGGAAAATGTTGTAGTAGCGAGTGTTCAGGTTCCCTATAATAATTGATTTGTTTCATTTCATAATTTGAAATTAGTTTAGAAGACCAGTATTCCTTTTTAAAGGATTTATTAAGCGAAACATTCCTTGATGATGTAAAACGTCAACTGAAAAACCAGCAAAGGGAGATAACTATGTGTACTTTAAGAGTGAGAAGATAAGTATCCGATAGATCCCCTTCTTTTTTTATTTCCCTTTCCTGTTCACTATTCAAATATAATATTGTTCTCGAAATAACATTGTGTTTAATAAATCGATATTTAATTCTTGATATCTAGTCATTTACGGAATTTTTTTCAGTTTTTATTCTTTCCAAAACATATTTTTTTACTTCCAATCGATTTCATCAATTACATGTTATACCCCATTGGGGTTTTCTTTAGGTAACCAAATTTTCATTATTCACCGTTTTTTATCTTGACTAATCAACTCTGCTCATGATCTCTGCCCATTAGCGCATGAAATCAATATGATAAGTACAAATACATAGTTACTACACATTTCAATTTATTTCCTGTGTTTTTCCGTTTTGAGGTAATTTTTTTTTATTAATTATTTTCATTGCATTTTAAATTTTATTTCTGCTTATAATTAATTCATATTTGGAATTTACCAACGACCGTTTTTATTTATTTTTAACTTTACGATAAACAAAACACAAACAGAATAATAATAAAAAATGATGTATTAAATTTGACGTTTTATAAATAACCCAGTGTATCATTTTTGGAAGCAGTAGCGGTAGAAAATGTTATTTTTCTTTATTTCACAACAGCAAGACTACTAAACGTAGCAACAGCATACACACACTGCGAAACGCGAACTCATGTACACTGTTCATAAACGCGCTTTCTCACTGGCAAAACAAAAACTCTAATATGCATACGCCTCTAACCCTAACCCCTTCTATTTATACACACTTCAACACTCAAACTTGCACAGCCTCGTCGAAATAAACAGGTCTATTTCTCCTTATATGCAAAACAACTCTTCTTCTACTTGCTATTTTATCAAGCTTCTTCTAATCTCTTATGAGAAAGATAGAGTGAGGGAGAGAGGGAGACAATTGCATAAGCTCTTTGCCATTCGTGTACTAATTAGGCGTACTGAATTTCTGAATCATTGCATAAATTTTAGAGATTCATTTTAAAAAAAATTAAAAGTTCATAGTTTTATTTCTAAAACCTATTTAAACAAAAACATATAAACAAACAAATGTACTAAAGAAAATATTTAAATAAAAAGATATTGTGCCCCCTACAAAAACATTAAATTATAAATAGGAGCTTAAAAAGAGGGAGATTTAAATCCTGCCTATAAAAAAGCGAGAAATAAAAATGACCCCCGCCTCCATCTAAAAAAAATGTTTTTTTTTCCTTGTGCAGACGAGACTCTCCAATGGCGAATTATTTTTCCCCATTTCCCTTTAAAAGATGTCAATTTCCAGAACGAGGCTAGCAAAAATGGACAAGACAGCAGCCATTTTGGTTGGAAATTTAAAAACCATAAAGAGAATTAGTATTGGAGATGAAATAAAAAAAAATTCAAGAAATGTATAATTTTGATTGTTTATTCTGGGATGCCTTAAATCCATTTGATTTGCAACAACTAATTAATGTTTTTTTTTTATCTTCATGTTTTCTAAAAAACAAAACACCCCCCTGATTTCACCAAGTTTATTGTTATTTTTATTATTATTCTTAGTATGCGATTCTTTTCTCTGCTAAGGCGAGTTTATAGTGCCTACAAAGGAACGTCTTATACAAAACTATGCAAAGAACTGAAGAAAACATAGAAAACGTACACGTACAAGAAACAGAAAATCTATTAAAAATAAAAGAATAAGAAGTTAAGTCAAAAGTTTTAAAAAGAGTGTTGGCGTTAAGACAAAGTGTGTCTCTTAACTTGTTTGTTCTGGGATGATTCAAATTCAGTTGATCCGATAGTTTTAGAAAGGTTAACAAAATATTGTTTTGTTAATAATTCAACTGGAAGTAAAAATTAAAAGCGATGTTAGGGCAAAATTTGTCTTTTGGCAGTTGCTATTTAAGGGCTACATTAAATTCATTTATTCCGAAAGCATAAGTTAATATATGACACATGTCCTCTCGTGTATAACAAGGTTTACTATTGTAACATATATTATACAAGTGTACATCTTCCGTCAAAAATGACGGAAGAAAGTATGCATCGTTAGTATTTATACTGATACTCATATTTCAACACGCAAACTTTTTTTTTTTTTTTTTTTTTTTTTTTTTATTCTATTTTCACCCCAAATAAGGCACAGTGCCACTTTGAAGCAGGGGGCTACTATTAGGGAATTAATTAGCGGGGTCATTATGAAGGGAGAAGAGTAGAAAGATGTTTGTTAACATTACACTTGAACTTCTGCATATCATTGCAGCTGGGAAAGCAGAATCCCGGAAGGGAGTTCCAAAGACCCGCAGTTCTGGGGAAGAAACTATTGGAGTAAAAGGCTTTCTTGCACCTAGGGATCTCCACTGTAAAGGGATGAGACTTAGTAGCTTGTCGGGTTTGTCGGGGGTAGTTACGTCGGGGAGGTACAAGTGTTTGCAGTTCGTCAGAGCATTCACCATTAAAGTATTTGTAGAACAGGCAGAGGGATGCAACATCTCGTCGATGGGACAGAGGTTGAAGCCCAGATGACAGTTCAGGACCTATCAGGTTTGCGACTCTTTTTTGAACCCTGTCCAGGAGCGAGAGACAAGCAGCAGATGCACCAGCCCAGATGTGACAACAGTACTCCATACATGGGCGAATGGTTGCCTTATAGAGGTATAGGATACTGGCAGGCGTAAGTAGTTTTCTAGCACGGTAGAGGGAGCCAACCTTCCTTGCAGCAGCCTTGGCAATGCTCTCAATGTATCTATTCCAGTTCATATTCCCTGTAAACGTTAGGCCGAGGAGTTTAAAAGAAGTACTTTCAGGCAATGTGTTCTTGGCCATTGCTATTGGTGGTAGAGAAGGTTTCTTGTAGTTATTGAAGGAAACAAGCTTAGTCTTAGCAGCATTGAATGAGACCAACCATTTTTGTCCCCATTCCACTACGGATTGGAGGTCATCCTCTAGTGTTTCTGCCATTTTCTTGGATATGTGTTCATTTGTTTTCCCCTCATATCTGTTATAGAGAGTGGTGTCATCGGCAAATATACCCATCTCCGAAACAATATTATCAGGGAGGTCGTTTATGAATATCAGGAACAATAGAGGTCCAAGGGTAGACCCCTGAGGCACTCCCGCATTTATGTCATATTGTTTGGATGTACGTCCGTCGAGGACAACTTTGATTTTTCTATTACTTAAGAAGGATTTAATTACATTATGAATTCTTCCAGTGATTCCATATGATCTAATTTTCCTTAGAAGACCATCGTGCCATACCCTGTCAAAAGCCTTAGATATATCAAGGGCCACCGCTCTACCCTCCCCTGTTTTATCCAATGAACGGTATATACGTTCAGAAACTACAGTTAAGATATCTGCTGTTGAACGGGCTTGCCTGAATCCATATTGTTTGTCAGTCAAGAGTTTAGCAGCTGTTAGGTGCTGGACTAGGGCTTTATTAACTAAGGACTCAAATATTTTGGCGAAAAGCGGGAGGAGGCTAATGGGGCGATAATTTAGTGGGTCAGTTCTTTCACCAGAATTCTTGAAGACTGGTACCACAGAGGCGGTTTTCCAGCAGTCGGGAAAACAAGATTCGTTAAGGCATTTATTGTAAAGTTTGGACAGAACTGGAGCAACCTCGGCAGAGCATTTTTTTAATAGCACAGCCGGGATGAGATCTGGTCCACATGCTTTAGAGGTGTCTAGGTTTTTTATAATAGCATGTACCTGAGAAGGGGTGATTTTCAAGTCGTCAAGTGTGGCGTCTGTTCGCAGAGGAAAATCAGGGAGTGAGTGGTGTACCGAGTTCAGTGTGGAGTTTGAGGCAAACCGACTGGCAAGCAGATTAGCCTTGTCAGTTGCCGTGCAAGCAACCTCATGATTGTTTGTTAGTGGGGGAATAATTGACTGTCCATTATTAACTACGCTGTTGTAGATTTTCCAAAAATCCCGGGTTCCTAATTTCTGTGCTTCGATGCGCTTTCTGGTGGTTTCAGAGTAATCTGACTTAGCTGTGTCTATTACTCTCTTACAATTATTTCTAGCTTCTATAAACTTCTGTTTATTTGAGCTGGACTTATGTCGGTTGAATCTGCGGAACGCATGCTGCCTTTGACAAATGGCAGCTGCACAAGCAGAAGTAAACCATTGGGGGGAGTGGGGCTTGCTATAGTATTTCCGTGCGGGAACATGTGCTTCAATAGCAGTTTTGAACCATTCAGTTGTCTCATTTGCACACTGTTCCGCTGGAAGAGTAAAGATATTTTGCCATGGGGCATCTCTGATGAGCTCCCTGATGGCTTCCCAATCAGCCTTTTTGTAATACCTCGTTGTTTTGAGTAGTGGGTCTTCAGTTTTAGGGCGAGAATTTAGGCTGATTTCTACCATTATCACAGCGTGATCAGCATTCCCGAGTGGGCTATGGGCATTTGTTGTACAGTCATTGGGAACTGTTGTCAGAAAGAGATCTAGAAGTGAGCCATGTTGATCGTGCTGGTCTGGGAAACGTGTCGGAAATGTAACCATCTGAGATAGGGAATGAGATATAGAGAAGCTATATGTGGCGCTACCAGCTACGTCTGTGTGATTTGAGAATCCTAGCCAGTTACTGTGGTGGACATTGAAGTCACCAAATACATGTATTTGTGCGCTAGTATCGAGGGAGAGTGCTATATCTATGCTGTCTGAGACTTTGTTTATTAGGGTACAGTCTTGGTTTGAGGGAGAGCGCTAGAGAAAATATAAGTAGCTAATATTGTGTTGCATATTTAGTCTGAAGCACATAAAGGCCTGGCCCTCTGATTCTAGTTTTATTTCTCTAATTAGGGGGAGGGTGTTTCGAATATAGACTCCAAGTCCATGCATATGTCTGTCCGAGTCCTTACGGTAGAGTGGGAGATAACCAGGCATGTTAAAGTGGTTAGAGGGTATGGAGGAGTGAAGGTTAGTTTCACTTAATGCTAAGATATCCGGGGTGTTTACAAGGAGAAATGACTCAACATCATCTAAGTTAGTTCTAAGCCCGCGGATATTAGTAAATGCAAGCCTCAAGGGAGGAGGCAGGTTGGTTTTCTTTGAGTTTGGTCCTGGTTTAAACGTAACTTTTGCTTGAGCTGTCATTTCATTTTATTTTATTTAAAAGTTTCAGTTAGGGTGGATGAGTGAGGGGGTGCTGGACAAGTAGTTGTGCAGAATACCAGACATGCAATACAAGTAGACCATCAGCTGTCCTCACCCACAGGATTGTGGCCTCAGGAAAGCCCACCGGGGATGAGTGCAGGGTCCCTTTCCATGCGCGACATGGCACTACAAACATCCCGATATTTTACAACTGTTGATGGAGCAGCCGCTCTAAGCGCTACCAAAGAGTTAGGGCTCCGGTACTATCAGTCGGAAACAGCAGCCAGGAACTGTCAATCCGGTACCCTCAATCCATTAGGCAAAGCCAGCCCAGTCCAACTGCACTGACATATATGGCACTGAAGCACCCCACTGTGTCCAGTTAAGGGGGATGGGATGTGGCAGGAGTGGGGAAAAGCGGCGTTCATTACCCTAGTCAAGAAACAAGGTCAACCACTGGGTGATTCAAGCGAGTCCCTGTGATAGTACCTCTACGCCTGGCCAATAGGCAAAGAAGGAGTATGAAAGCCGAGCGATAGACAGAGTCTATCTCCTCCTTAAGCAGTTTAGGTTTGCCAACCGGTGATTTGTTTGAGTCACCAGCTCTAGGAAGGTTGTCGTCCAGGACTGAAGAGACCTCCCTCCCCTAGGTTTAGTTTCAGAGTTTTCCTTCTCCTAGACGGATGGCCTGGGAAGACCTACGGGTCCATCAGCTCCGAGGGGGTTCGCCCCGCGCCTGGGTCCTAATCCAGGTATTTCTGCGACCCCGCATGGGTAGTTAATATTTATTGGTTATTTAGGTTAATATCTCCTGGAAAAATCGGGCATTTAGGTTAGCTTCTACAGAAGATTTTCACTCCTCAAGTGTGGTTTAAAAAGGGCATTATTATGCTGTCCATTTTCATTTATACTGAGAGAGGGTATACGTAAAATTCATGCAGTGGAAGCAGTTAAATTTGCTACAGTATTGGATCGAGAGAGTCGAGTTGATGTATGGTTAGATATAGTTTTGTAAGTTTAGCAATGTATGGTTAGATATGGTTTAGTAGGTTTAGGAATGTATGGTTAGATATGGTTTAGTAGGTTTAGGATTAGGATAAAGTGTTAGAGTATGATCTACTTTCTATTAGAAATTCTGATTTGGTGCCCAAACCGGACATTTAGTAAGACTGAAAGATTAGATATGCTCAGTATAGAGACAAGAGAACATTTGATATGGAGTACAGTTATACCTGATAGATATAGGTTATTGCATATTCTGTAAGTATAGTTAAAGTATAGATGGATGGATAAGTAGTATTGTATACGAATGCATGGAATTTTAGACAATTTGAGCAAGTTGCCTTTAGACTACAACTAAGGAGAATGACTTCGCCTTTCTCTTAATATCCGGAAGTTTTTATTTCAATGAGTACCGGTTTAGTTTGTGTAATAATTATTGCAATACTATCTCTTAATAAAGAGATATTAACGGTTACTGTTCATTATAGGTTACTTTAAGTCAATGTATTGGACTAAGGCTAGTAAGTATTTACTTAGAAGCTTGGTTATGGGTTGGGAGTTATAATCGGGAGCATGCCTAGGAAATTTTAGGTGTTAATGGGTATCGATTTACGAGTTTGTTAAGGTCAAGGGCGGAGAGCAAGGACCCATCTAAGTTACGTGAGACGGATTTGTTTAGTGTCAACTTAGGAAGTAGAGCAGATTTGATTTGTTAGTGATCAGGAGAAAGAGAATTTAAGTAAAAAATAATAAGGTTTGTCATGCAAAACAGACAAGGCAGTCATCTTGGAGGTAAAGTATCTATAGGAGGTACTTGCTTAGTATACAAGCAGCAGTATTTTGTAGTTTGGAGAGGAATTTTAGGTACAATAGTTTCATGACTTATTGCACAAGTCCGTAGTCAAGGTGAGGGACGATGTACTTCTAATATTGAAACTGGGTTTATCTAATTTTAAAAGTAGTTGACTAGAGTGTTATTAGGTGTTCTACTTAGCTTAGGGATAGAATAAAGATTTAAGGTAATAATCAGGGTAATATAAGCAGTTTCATGAGGATTGGATATATGATCACTGGATGTTGAACTGCTCAGGAGGATTCTTGTATCAATTAAGAAGGATGTCTTGGTGATATAAGATTTGAGAAATTAAGAGTCTGGGGATACAGAGAGCTTTGAGCCGATGAGGATTCAGTATAGGCGATTGTATATAGGTAACAAAGGTTGTTTAGTTTAGTACGCACGTATTGTACATATTAAGTATACTGCTTCAGTTCAATCCTCTAACGCAAAGGAAAATCCGTTTGCATTCCGGTTTGCAATTTTGTCAAGAGGGGAAATTTAAAAACAGCTTATCTAATTGTTGATGATATCAGTTTATAGACAATAGTACAGACTGATAAATTGCTGTGTAAGGTATAAGAGCCCCTCATCTTCAGATGAGATGATGGATCACGAGCATAAGTTCGGAGCAGGGATCCGGAAAGGAAATGGCAGTGTACAAGCAAGGGGGGGGGGTCACTGATGTTTATTAACTTTTTATTTTTATTTTTATTTTTTTTTTCCGATGGCTGATTATATTAAGTATCGTACTTAAAAAGTTTTCATGTCCTCTAAATAACTTAGCATAATTTCTTTTTTTACTGAGTTTGTCTTTACTATAGAATTGACTTATTAATTAAGTGACATGGCATTGTAAGCGGCGAAATAGTCTATTTAAGTGAAGAAAAGTTATCGGTTACAATATGCCTGAAAATGGAAAGAATATTAGCTTTAAATTATATGCGAACAGTTAGGAATTTTACTTAGCTTTGGTTTTTTTTCCTTGGATACTCGAGGCTAAAAAGCATGGTGGTCGTTTCACATTGGCCTCATACGGTCAAATGGCAAACTGCAAACTTGCACGGCTAAGTCAGAATGAACATGTCTATTCAATTTCTCCTTATATACAAAATCACTTTTCTCCTAGCTGCTCATTCTGTCACGCTTCTTTTAATCTCTTTTGATATATATATATATATATATATATATATATATATATATATATATATATTATTATTATTATTATTACTTCATTTACTCACATAAAATTAATATACGAAAATATAGATTTATGCGTAAACTTTAAGTATTAATATTTACTTCAAAAGTGCTCAATACGTAGGTAGAGCTAGTTAGTAATTTATAAAATATATATGGCGATTAAGCTACACTGAATATTCGGCGTTTCATCCACTAGTGGATGAAACGCCGAATATTCAGTGTAGCTTAATCGCCATATATATTTTATAAGTTACTATATATATATATATATATATATATATATATATATATATATATATATATATATATATATATATATATATATATAATTATTACTATGACTATTTTAAAAAAAGAAAATTTTATTATTTTTTTTAAGCGAAGCCGTACTGTATGTAGATTATATATATATATATATATATATATATATATATATATATATATATATATAGTCATCCACATACAGTACTGTATCACAGATCATCAGTGCGGCTAGACTAGTACCTATCCATAGCCAGGGATTAAACCTACAACCATCTAGTTGATAGTCGGCAGTTCTAACCTCTAGCCCATGGAATCGGTGCCCATGAAAGTGTGACACGTCTCTCGTGATAAGGTCAAGCAACTGACCTCCGGTCTTCTTTGAAACTTTGGCTCGTGATGTCTAACTCTCCGAGAGACGACCACATTAGATCATGAACGCCTCAGTGTAGAATTCTCTGGAAGCGGAAAACGAAAGCTGCATTCACCAGAAAGGAAAACAGACAATTGTGTTCTATTCTATTAAAAATTAATTTCACAAAAATTACAAACTTTTTACAGATATGTACACGTTAAGTTCTAAGTACATTTTTTTAAATTCAGTTCTTAGCACGTTTTTTAAAGTCTCAATTCTCTCTTCGTAGATGGCACTTAGGCGAAATGGAGAGGGGGTGGTCAGGCATTTGGAGCGACGTTATTTTCTCGAGATTCCACGCAAATCTGGTTAATTTCGAGCGGCATTGGCTTTACATATTCTGGGTCGGGTCAGGGTGGAAAATTCACTTAGCCAATCAGATCACGGTATTATCTGGGGCTTTCCAATCTAAATTGCGTGTGTGCACTTCACCAATATTACCAGTTTTGTAATCTGGGACCAAAAATGATATCTGTTCCCATGACCTGAGAGGATCAACGCCTGTCAATTTTCCTTGCCTAAAACTCAGAACACCTGGCCCGGTGCTCCTCAGGCCAGACGAATGTCATCGTCATTATTCTAACATTTCCTGTCGTCTATTTTTCAAATAACAAATATATCTCTGGCTTTGACAATAAAAAAAAAGTATATCTCTGACTTTGACAATAAAACAAATATAACCCTGGCTTTGACAATAAAACAAAATATATCTCTATATCTTCTAATTCAAGTATTTCAATAGCCGCTGTTGTCTGGGATTAAATAAAGCAATCTTAGCATATTTACCCGGTCTTTCTCAACCTCCCCAATGGGGAGCAAATCGCTCCCTCAAGTCGATCACGTTACAAAAGATCTCATCAAATATTCATTTATATAGACAATCTCTCACCGCTTTTATAGTGCTCGGCTTGATTGTTTATTTACAAACAGAGAGCTTCGCAGTAACGAGTGAAATCTTTTTTACGATAGTGCTCTACACAAGGAGGGAGAGCTTAGAGAGAGAAAGAAAGAGAGAGGAGAAAAGAGGGAGAGGAAGAGACAGAGGGAGAGAAAGAAAGAGATAACTATGTAACCCCTTTGCTATTAATATGCTAATTAGACGTACTGAATTTCTATATCACTACATAAACTTGGTTAGTGAATTAAAAAAAAAATAACAAACACAGACATCTTAATCTAGTAAGTTTAAGAATAGAAAAAAAGGAAGATGCGTCGATCGATATAAAAACGAGAAAGGACAAAAAGAAGAAAACGTCTTTTTATGGAAATAGAGTAAAGGGTTTCTTTCCCAATTGATTTTAGACAAGGGGGTTCGGATTTGCTATTTGCGTTCTCATTTCTCCTAAACATTTGAAATGAAATCGTTAAACAGTGTAATTACAATAACATAATGATTGATTTTTGGCAAACGTAATAGATAACATAATCAGGTTCTGGCAACAAATAAATAGTTTGATCGTATTGGGTTAACGACCGGATCGAGGGAGAGAATTGAGTTTTAGTTACTGAGAAATTCGCTTGGCAAGATTGTTTCTTTACATCTTGAAAAGCTGAAAGGATGTTAGGACCGAGATGTAAAATTTAGTAAAGTAGCACGGTGACTCCGAGCATTACGGAACTGGAATAAAAGCTATATTTATAATATAACCAGAAGTTATTATAGTGTTTCTTCGCATGGAAGTATCTTTTTAACAGCGTTCAAGTCAAGTATCAACCGCCGGCGAACAAAGGAAACAAGAAATGCAAGTTTTTTTTTCTTTGTCTGTGCACCAGGTTAGTAGTTCGTTACCGAACTGTAATGTTTATTTGTTCTGTTATTGAACTGTCCTTTGGGTTAAACACCCACACACATACACTCCACATTTATACTCCGATACATTGATGCGTCATATAACCCCATGACAATGAAGATATATTATACATGCATGAATAGACAATCATATACACTCAAAGATAATGAATCACGTTCAGTTATACCTTAGTACAGGGTGCGTCTGGTATTTGAGAACATATATTTCCTTTTTTAAAATAATTAAAAAGACAAACAAAAACATCGGTATTACAAAACGTCACTTTATTGTACATAAACTAAATATTATTTTTTAACTTTATTAAGAAAATCGCCCTCAGCATCAATTACAGCTTCTATTCGAGACCTAAACCGTTGACAGGCACGTTTAAGATGGTTCTCGTCGATATCCTGCATTACTCTGACTATGGATGCTTTCAGAAAATCTTTAGTGTTACGAGGATGTTTATTAACATCTCTCTCAACAACGCCCCACAAGTAGTAATACAACGGAGTTAGGTCTGGAGAGCTTGGAGGCCACAAATTGGGGGGTAATGTGATCATGGAAATTCTCTGCTAACAATTCTTGTGTCTTCTGAGCCTTATGTGCCGGTGCAGAGTCTTGTTGAAAGATGTAGGGCCTTCCATTTCTTACTCTATCAATCCAAGGCTTCACACCAGTACTCAGGACTTCAATGTAATTGATTTTTAATTCTTGTGGAAAGAAATGTGGTGGCATTACATGTCCCTCATTGCTAACCACCCCCAAAACCATAACAGTTGCTGGAAATTTTGTGTGCATGACTCTTGGAACTTCAAAAGGGTCAGCACATAGCCATCTGTCATTTCTTCGGTTTACCTTTTGGTTTTGGTCAAAATGTTTTTCGTCTGAAAAAAAAAAGAATGTGTTGCTCAGCAGGATGTTTCAGTTTGCTTAAAAGCCTCTTGAATCTTACCAACTGATTTTCTGTGGTGGTCTCGGAAATAAACTGGCCTCTCTTCATCACATACAACTTGTATCGAAGATTTTCATGACAAGTCCTACGAATTGTGGCTTCTGAGACATTAAGATCTTTTGCAATTTACCTCATTGACTTATGAGGGCTCTCATCAATGATGGTCTGAACTGTTTGAACAAATTCAGGTGTTCTTATACTGTCAGAGCGTTGTTGATGTTTTTTGCGTTTAGAAACTGGAGAAATTGGGCCATTTTTGTCCTCTAATTCTTTGCGACAAACGATCAGGAAACTTTTAGAAATTGTGCAATTTGCAGATCACTGTGTTCTGCCATTATTGCAACTATTACAGCCTGTCTTTTCATTTCTTGGGTTTTATTAATATCTGCCATAATTAATTTTCTGAAAGAAACAAAGTAAAAGATTAGATAATAGATAAAAGAGATGAAATAAGTGATGTTCTCAAATACCAGACGCACCTTGTATATATACATGATGACAACATGACCCAACATAAACTCATTGAAAATATTTATCTTGAACTCGCAAATCTGCATTGTATTTCAAATAGATAAATAAATATGTATGCAAATTAAATTTAGTTATGTAATTTAAACAAATATTTATGTAACTCACGGGAGTAGCTTTCTTTTATTTTGTCAGCAAAAGACCTAAGATATAAATTCTAAGTAACAATCAGTTTTAAGTGACCCGATAAAGTAAGTTTTCTAGTGGATGATAGAGCGAGGTAGTAGATTTTTTTTAACTTAGTAAAATATACTCCTACTTCATTTAAGTATGATTTGTTTGGGAGAGTCATCTTGATCGGAACTAATGTAGGAAATTAAAAAGACGAATAAAACCAACTGATAATTTCCGGAAATATGCATCAGGTACTGGCAGGAGATGTGACAATATTGGAATCATGTGTGGCACCTGTGTTTATAGTTCGAATGACAGTCTTCTGTAGGTTGAAAATCCAATCCTAAGTACGATACAAAGAATAAAATTGTTATTTATTTCAGACTTCTGCCCGGTCATAGCTGATGGCATGAGAACAAGCTGCCCTATGGATTAAATAAAAAGTTCTGTTTGAAATTCCATACAGATTTCCAAGTTTGACATAAAAACTCTCACGTTCAACAAGATGCATTGGAATAACAACAAAGTGAATAAACCACTTCTCGTCCTTAACTGTTTGCCTCGCTGGATCCTTATTTTCGAGGTATAAACTTGTTTGCAGGTGGCGTCTTTGATCAGACAAAATCACAGGAAGGAACGAACC
Organism: Euprymna scolopes; assembly: GCF_053919585.1. Classification (NCBI taxonomy): domain Eukaryota; kingdom Metazoa; phylum Mollusca; class Cephalopoda; order Sepiida; family Sepiolidae; genus Euprymna; species Euprymna scolopes. The sequence continues at coordinate 145,132,614 of NC_136493.1, read as the reverse complement.
TTCAACAAGATATATTATGAAAGTTCATATATTTTAACCGATTGTTACTTGTGAAGTATTAGATCTCTCTTCAGAGGTGAGGAATATATAACAGGAGAACTGTTGCTACTTGTCATTTACACAACCAAAACTCTAGCTGCCTATGTGATAAACACCTCTGGATAATCTGCTGGAGACGGCCCCCATAATTTCCCCATAATCCTAATTGATTTTTTTTCAGAGCTGAATAGTGATCTAATTTGGTAAATTGCTATGTTGAAATCAAAGTTTTACGAGTTCAATGAAGTGTATGGTTTCTTGTTTAGTATTCTGTTGTTAATGTTAGAATGTAAACTGGTGCCATCACCGTTTTGTAAAGTGTCGACAGATGTTACATTCTGTGGCTAGTAACTGTAGTTCTTGTCAGCACTTTATGTCTTAACATTATTTTATAAACGCATATACCACAAACTGAATAATACAGGTAGTAAAATAAAATACGCATCAAGTACGCTTGAAAGTCAAATAAAACGTAATATTAGTGAAATAAACAAATATTTCACTTGTTTGAAATTTATCACAAATATATTTCAGAGGTATACTCCATCTTCAGTGTGTTGTTTTGTTTCTTTTTTTCTTTTTCTTCTTCCTTGCCATGTTGTAAATTTGGAGAAATAAATCTGTTTATAAAGAGCCGCGCGTTGTTTTTAGCGTTTGTTCTTTGAAATATACAACATGGCAAGGAAGAAGAAAAAGAAAAAAAAATCAACACACTGAAGATGGAGTATACCTCTGAAATATATTTGTGATGAAGGTTAAACAAGTGAAATATTTGTTTATTTCACTAATATTACGTTGTATTTGGCTTTCAAACACACTTGATGCATATTTTATTTTATTCAAATTAAAACAATGTTTCTATATGAACTCTCATCTCATCCTCTTTTTTTCTCTTGTTCGCCCCAAGCAAGACATATTGCCACTTGGACGGAAGGGGCTACTATTTGGAACCACGTCTGCATGGGAATATGTAAGAAGATGAGCGAGATATCATTTGGAAAACCGCCTCTGTGGTACCAGTCTTCAAGAATACTGGTGAAAGAAGTGACCCACTAAATTATCGCCCCAGTAGCCTCCTCCCGCTTTTCGCCAAAATATTTGAGTCCTTAGTTAATCAAGCCCTAGTCCAGCACCTAACAGCTGCTAAACTCCTGACTGACAAACAATATGGATTCAGGCAAGCCCGTTCAACAGCAGATATCTTAACTGTAGTTTCTGAACGTATATACCGTTCATTGGATAAAACAGGGGAGGGTAGAGCGGTGGCCCTCGATATATCTAAGGCTTTTGACAGGGTATGGCACGATGGTCTTCTAAGGAAAATTAGATCATATGGAATCACTGGAAGAATTCATAATGTAATTAAATCCTTCTTAAGTAGTAGAAAAATCAAAGTTGTCCTCGACGGTCGTATATCCAAACAATACGACATAAATGCGGGAGTACCTCAGGGGTCTATCCTTGGACCTCTATTATTCCTGATATTCATAAACGACCTCCCTGATAATATTGTTTCAGAGATGGGTATATTTGCCGATGACACCACTCTCTATAACAGATATGAGGGGAAAACAAATGAACACATATCCAAGGAAATGGCAGAAACACTAGAGGATGACCTCCAATCCGTAATGGAATGGGGACAAAAATGGTTGGTCACATTCAATGCTGCTAAGACTAAGCTTGTTTCCCTCAATAACTACAAGAAACCTTCTCTACCACCAATAGCAATGGCCAAGAACACATTACCTGAAAGTACTTCTTTTAAACTCCTCGGCCTAACGTTTACAGGGAATATGAACTGGAATAGATACATCGAGAGCATTGCCAAGGCTGCTGCAAGGAAGGTTGGCTCCCTCTACCGTGTTAGAAAACTACTTACGCCTGACAGTATCCTATACCTCTATAAGGCAACCATTCGCCCATGTATGGAGTACTATTGTCACATCTGGGCTGGTGCATCTGCTGCTTGTCTCTCGCTCCTGGACAGGGTTCAAAAGAGAGTTGCCAACCTGATAGGTCCTGAACTGTCATCTAGGCTTCAGCCTCTGTCCCATCGACGAGATGTTGCATCCCTCTGCCTGTTCTACAAATACTTCAATGGTGAATGCTCTGACGAACTGCAAACACTTGTACCTCCCCGACGTAACTACCCCCGACAAACCCGACAAGCTACTAAGTCTCATCCCTTTACAGTAGAGATCCCTAGGTTCAAGAAAGCCTTTTACTCCAATAGTTTCTTCCCCAGAACTGCAGGTCTTTGGAACTCCCTTCCGGGATTCTGCTTTCCCAACTGCAACGATATGCAGAAGTTCAAGTTTAATGTCAACAAACATCTTTCTACTCATCTCCCTTCATAATGACCCCGCTAATTAAGTCCCTGATAGTAGCCCCCTGCTTCAAAGTGTCACTGTGCCTTGTTTGGGGTGAAAATTGAATAAAAAAAAAAAAAAATTTAAACTTCTGCATGGTAGTAAAATCAGGGAAGCAGAGAGCAGGTAGAGAATTTCAAAGTCTAGCTTTCCAAGAAGCTATTAGAATAGAAGACTTCTAACATCTAGGGACCTCTACAGTGAAGGGGTGGAATTTTGCTGCTGGACGGGTTTGTTGGGTGTATATATGTCAAGGAGGTACAAGTGCATGGAGTTCATCAGAACACATTCCATTAAAGTACATGATATCTTCAAAACCTTTGACAAGACCTGGCATGATATTTTTCTTAAGAAAATCGTATCGTATTACTAGACGATTATTGAATATAATCAAATTCTTTCTTAATTAAAAGAAAGATCCAAGTCGTTCTCGATGGCTGCACATTAAAAAAAATCATTACATTAATTCCTGTGCTTCCCAGTGCTTCTATATTTGAACCTTTATTTTTCCTGATCTTCATAAACGATCTTCCTGATTCAATCAAGTCTGAGATGGGTATCTTTACTGATGCCACCGTGTTCTAGACTCGACATATGGGAAAATTGAAAGCACACACATCCAATTCAAGAGCTGAATATTTCAAAAATGATCTCCAATCTGTAGTAGAATGAAGACATTGATGATCACATTCAATACTACAAAAATTACGCCCTTTACTTTTTACAATTATAACAAAACTTTCTAACCACTGATTGCCATAATCGATATCACTGTTCTCAACCCCTTGACCTAACATTATCAGATAATATGAATAAATGCATCAATGCAAAAATTGCTGCAAGGAAGGTAACCGTTTTCTACAGGGTTAGAAGACTTCTCACACCTGCCAATATTTTATGTCTACAAAAATTATAGCATAAAATTGTGTCTGAGACGTGTATATTTGCTGATGGAATATAATAGTGGAATGAAGATGTAAATGGATGGTAACATTCAATGCTGCTAAGAATAAGCTTCTTTCCTTTAACAATTACAAAAACCTTCTCAACTACTGATTGCCATAACCTCCTGAAAGCTCTTTGTTCAAACTCCACAGCTTAACATTCACAGCCAACATGAATTGGAATAAATACATTGAAGACATTGCCAAGGTTGCTGCAAATAAAATGGGCTCTCTCTTCCGTGCTATAAAATGACTCACATCTGATAGTATCCTATATTTCTATAAAGCCATCATTCATCCAAGTGTGGAGCATTCTTGTCACATCTGGACTTGTGCACCGACTACTAGCTTATCCCTCTTTGATTGAGTGCAATCATAGGTTCTGCATTGTCTGCCTAGCTCCAAGATGACGTGAGATGATTGAACAATATTTTTTGATTCCAGGTTCACGTGAACAGCTACAGCAGGAATTAGAATACACTTTACTAAAGCCTGATTGTCACAGCTGATGAATTTCAAAAATCCATTCTGGACATGAGGACATTTTAGAAGAACGGTATGCAATAAAATTCTGTTTTAAACTTGGGAAAAAATGCCTCAGAAAGGTATGAAATGCTTCAGACTGTGAGGGATTGTGAGGGGTGGGAGAAGTGAGGAAGTCTGACCACCAAAGTTTGGTCAAATTCCTGGATTAAAATCCCTCTGCTTGTTTTATAACTACTTCCAATATCTTCTTTTCTTCAACTAGTTGCGTTTGTAATTCTCTCCTTGTTTTCTGTTTCCCAAACTGTACCAACATGCAAAAATTTAGATATAATGCAGACCAACAGCTTGCTGCCCAACTCCTCACTTAGGTTGTCTCCTATAAATCTGGCTCATATCACAATAGCCAATATGCCTAGTTTGAAATGAATGAAACTAAAAAAAAAATTTTTTTAAGTAAAAAGTAAACAAATAGCAAAGCAAAAAAAAAATTCGCTTTTTTAATGGGTGATAATATAACTCACTGCAGGGTCAAACGTGTCATATTCAGCAATGTATTCATATATATCAGAAAAAAAAAATTTATCGAGATATGTAGGGGGGGGGCAATAATTTTTCTTAGGAACGATGAAAAACTTTGAAACCGATAATTAAAAATCTTACTCTTTAAAGATGCATTCAGGTGTACATCGAAAGAGTTAGGTTTCACTAAACTGTGCATAATTTTGCATTTATTTGGTTCGATAAACCGAAATGTATTGGAAAGGCGAGTATACATTAGCAAGCTTTATTGATCGAAATACTCCCTGACTAGGCATTTTTTACCAACTGTAGGATTCCAGTAAGAAAAGTAATTCATATACTAGCCAAATATAACAAAGAAACAAAGAATAGTGTAAGTTACACAACTTTTTGTTGATCGGAAAGAAAAATAATGTATACATATGCTAGACTTTTTTAACTTCTTACAAAACGAGCAAAAGTTATAGCCCGTTGACTAATAATGAGTGCTTTATGCCAAATTGATGATTGAATATAGTTAAATTTGTGTTCAGTTTTGCATTAAATACCAACCCTATTGATCACTAATGTGCATCGAACATAATAAAGGTCAATAAACAAAATTTCAGTCAGATTGGCTCAGTAGTTTCTAAGAAAACATCTAGATCATAAAAGTTTTGTCTAGAATTTAGAGTAAATGTGGTATTGTGGTGACTAATTACGTTTAATCCCTAACCTTGACCTTTGTCCTTGAGCTTGACCTTGACTCCTGACCTTTGACATTTAAGTCAACGTGAGCTTGACCTCTGACTTTTAGGGGGAAGCGGGAGTTTTTTTTTTATTTTTATTTTTTTTTTACACAGAGATCACCACTTATCAAGGCCCGGAAGCCACTCAGGGATAAGGGTTATTGCAAGTACATTACATTAGTGAGGAGATTTGATGAAGTGTTTACTTAAGGGGGCGGTTCATTAGGAATTTGTTAACATTAGACTTGAAGACATCCAAGTTGTAGTCCGAAGGGAAGCAGGCAGACGGAACAGAGTTCCACAGGCGTGCAGTTCTAAGAAAGAAGCTTTGTTCATGAAATCCGCGTTTTGATTTAGGCACAGATATAGAGTGGGGGAAATTTTTCACAGTGGATTCAGCTAGACAGGTGTTTTTCGTGAAAGATTGGCGAGGGGGGACCAGAGATTGGAGTTCAGACGAGCACCTGCCATAAAAATAACGATAAAACAAGGATAGGCTCGCAACGTCTCTTCTGTGGGAGAGGGGTTGCAGGGTAGAGAAAAGGGCATCCCCCACTAAACCACGAAGTCTATTTTGTACTCTGTCAAGGCATGATAGGTTGTTTTTGGCAGCTCCTGCCCAGATATGGCAACAGTATTCCATCCTTGGCCGTACTTGGCTTTTATATAGATAGAGAATTGCATCAGTAGTGAGATATCTTCTGGAGCGGTAGAAGGATCCCACCATCTTTCCAGCGACCTTGGCAACAGACTTGATGTAGTGGGGGCTTTTAGGTTGTCCGTCCTCAGTTTCCGACTTTTTGGTACCTCACGTTCGGTGACCTAATTATGCTTGACCTTGAACGAATACCGTAATACTTAGTTCGGTCATAACAAAGGTCCATGCAAAATTTCCGCAAGATCAGCTCAGTAGTGGAACGGACAGACTAAGAAAAACATAATCTAGATATAATGCAGTAATATGATTTATGGAAAAATCATTCACGTAGGCTTCAAATATTCAACATCAACAACTAATCATAATAGCGTTCATCAAATTCCGTCTGTTTATTTACGTCAGCTGATGTTTGGGCTTGACAATGAATGCCCTGGAAAAGTCACTTCTGATTCCTGTTTAGTTTTGAAATATGCAAACGAAGAAATAATTTGTGACGATTTTTAAATGGTGCCTCTTCTTTCATCATAAAATGAACTCGTTAATAAGAAAAAATTACAATAAAATGGTGAGGTACACTCGAGCTCGAACAGGGATCATTCGATCTGTAATCGAATGATCTACCACTGAGCTATATCTCCAAATGGCAATAATTATGTTTTGTTTTTTTTAAGAAGAAATGATTTGTTGAGATTTTATTATCTCTCTTGACCGGTGTAACGTAAAATATTCCCCTGTAAATTCTATTTTTAAAATAATCCCCTGTAAAACTATTTTTAAGATCGAGTTTTTCGATTTTCGATACTTATCGGATGAATTTCTGTAAAACATGATATCTAAGAATACTGCCAGAAATATTAATTGCTTTTGTGTGAAATTTGCGAAAGATAGGCTCAGCCGTTTCGGAACATATGAGGAAGGAATTCACAAATGATTTTTATATAATAGTAGAGATATATATGCAGAAAACCAGAAGAGTACTCGGTTCAAAATCAGGCACAAACGGTGTTCAGTCAGATTTAGTTCCTGATATTAAATTTTATCCATAACATAACTTCTGACAAGAGTTTCAGTTTACTAAAGTTATTAATTTAGTTATCAAATTGTTAAGTGAAAGTACAGAATAGTCAGGAAACACTCCTCCCCATGTAAAGAATGGCTTTCTAAATAATAACGTTATTATTTCAGCACGGTCTGTAAATGGCAGTAGATTAGTTAGAAAACCTTTCTTAAGATGACAAGAAAGAGAGACTTTGTGAAGTATCACCTAACAATTTAATAAATACATTAATAAGTTTCTTGATAAAGCCTACATAACAGTTGAGCGAAACGTTGAGTTTTAGGCTTTCCGTTTTTTATAAAAGTAAATGTTTCATGATAAGTGGATTTATGATATTGTACCTATTTACAATGCCTCCTCACGAGACAGAGTTAGACACCAGGGTCGTTTTTTAACGTGAAGTAAAGGTACAAAAATGAAAAATTGTTTCAGTCGGGAAGGATTTCTCCTTCACTGAAAGAGAACAAGAAATTGAAGTGCAGCCTCTGAAGAACAGATACTACACTTTGATCTTAGAGTATTAATATATGAAATATTGACATGATGAAAAATAAAATTGGGAGAATTTATAAAATTTATTAAATCAAGTGTTTAAGCAAAAAATATAAATAATTCGTCCTAAATTCATGGGTTTTCAAAGATAAATTCTTGTCATCATCAGGAGAAAGCCAATAAAATAACAAATTATTGGTTAGCATAAATTTTTGAATAATAGAGGGTAATTAAGCAGTCAAGTGAATGATTCCAAAATAAATAAAAAATAGTAATATAGTGCTTATCATCATCAGGAGAAAGCCAATTATATATATACTAGCAAATGTACCCGTCGTTGACTGGGTTCAAAAACAGCCTACAGAAAATGGACTCTGATTTATAAAAGTATGATAGGTTATGAAAAGGAAGAGTTGTAAATTTGGGTTGAATTTGGGGGTATCAAAACCAAAACAAAATATGATGAAAGTAAAAATGAAATAGATAAACTCCATAATCTATTATACCATACCAGTTCACATTGAAACACTTATCACAATAATCTGTGGATCTATATTAAAAAACCTTGTTAAACTTTGTGACATATTTCCATTCTATGGAGGTCAGGTGCGATCGAACACCCTATAATTTTATTATACCATATTTCTTCAAACTGAAACATAATTATCAAAATATACTTACGCAGATAGATATGAAAAGTCTTTATTAAAGTTTGTGCCTATTTCCATTCTATAGAGGCCAGGCGTGAACGCAGACCCCACAATTTTATTACACCATCTCTATTTAGGTTAAAACATACTTATCAAAGTATTCTTATGTACATCTATATAAAAAACACTTGTAAATGTTTTCTTTTTAATTTTAAAATTTTTAATTTCCATACTTTGTAGACCAGGCGTGAACGCAGACCCCACAATTTTAATGAACCACCATTCTGCCAGATCAAATATACCCATTCCTGTGTCTCGATACATCTTCTATCATTATATGTAATCAGTTTTTTAAAATAGTCAACCATATAGAAGCCTATTCGTGACCACACACACAGACACACAGACACACACACACACACACACATACACACACATTCAGCTTTATATTATATATATATATATGAGAGCATTCCATATATATGCATGTATGACACCAACATTTTTCCCTTTGACGGGTAGGAACATTGTGTGACATTAGTATTTCGTTAGACTGTCTCGTCATTAATTTACAACTTTCAAATGTGCAGCCGACATGTCTTGCAGAAGACTCTACTGTAAAAACACGTTAATATTAATATGTGATAAGTGTACTTCATGCCTGATATCATTCCTCAGGCTGAGGGCAATAAACTAGTATTTACTACTCCCTCACAAGAAGATGTGACCCCAGAAAAAAAAACTCGAATAAACCTAGAACCTCATCTTCCAATGTAGACCCTACTACCATGTCTCCTTCTCCAACATCAGGGGTCTACGTTCCAACCATCCAGAGGTTGAAACCCAATTACAGGCAACAAAACCGGACATATTCTTTCTAAGTGAAACTGGAATAGGGCCGACCACTTCCCTAGATGAGTTCATAATTAATGGATACTCTAACTTAACATTTAAATCTGACTCCCAAGATCGCCATGGACATGGAATATGTACCTACATTAAAGATGGCTTCCCGTGTGGCAGGGATATCTCTAGAGAAGATCCTAATTTACCTTATATGTGCTTCTGGGTTGCACTTGCTTACACCACTGCATTTATATTTGCCCTCTATCGGCCCCTTAACAGCGGAATTAGTATCTTTAAGAGTATAGAAAATAGACCACATTCTGTCTGCACATCCCTCGGCTAACATTCACATCTGTGGTGACTTCAACGTCCATAACGTGGAATGGCTGACACACTCAAATAAGACAGATGATGAGGGGGGGGGTCTTTCATGATTTTGCCATTGCTTATGACCTCACTCAGATTGTTCGCAAACCCACCCGTGTGCCCGATACAGCCGGTCAATATGCAAGCCTCTTAGACCTTTTTCTCTCAACTTCCCCTGATCTATGTTCATGTTCCGTTCTTTCTCCTCTAGGATCCTCGGACCACTCCGTCGTATCAGTTAAGATAAAAATGAAATGTAATAAGTCCCCAGACCTACCTCCATTGTACTGTATACCGATACTCTATGGCTGACTGGGATAGCTTCCGTACATTCATATCTGATCTACCTCTGCATTCTATGTTTAAAAAGGAAGTGTCCTCTATAGTATCAGACCTGACCGAATGGTTAATTGTAGACCAATTCAAACCATCTAAAAAATTCCAATAAAAACCTAACAGCCAGCCATGGTTCTCCCCAGAATGTGCTGCTGCCATCGTGCACAGAAATCACTTTTTCCATAGCTACCAACGTAATAGATGCACTGAGACTAAAGTTGCTTTCAGGAATGCCAGCAACCACTGTAAAAGAGTAATAAAAAATGCAAGAGAGCTATATTCTCAGTCTGTTAAATCCAAAGTAGTTGACCAGCGGCTTGGTTCCCGCCAGTTTTGGCAAATAACAAATAGGATCCTGAAGAGAAGTGTGCGTTCTATCCTAACCATTATCAATGGACCAGAGGTCATCTCATCAGCATCAGACAAAGCCAAACTATTTGCCAAGAACTTTGCAGCTTATTCTACCCTATGCAACCAAGGCCATCAACCCATATTTCCTTCTATAATACAGAACACGCAAGGTAACATACAAATAACTGTGCATGAGGTTGCCAAGCTAATCACGAACCTTGATTCCAGTAAACCAACTGGTTCTGACGGCATTCCAATTACAGTTTAAAAAAAGCTTCAACTAGAACTTGCTCCCATACTTACGAAACTGTTTAAGCGTTGCCTTAAGGAGAAGTGCCTGGAAGACCTCATCAGTATGCCCTGTATTTAAGAATTCAGTTGATAAGTCATCTCCCTCTCAGTACAGACCAATAAGTCTCCTGTGTGTCATGAGTAAGTTGCTGGAATCCATATTAAATAGAGAAGTAGTCAACCACCTCACCAGAAATAACCTTCTTAGTGACACGCAATATGGTTTCCGTTCTGCGAGATGTACTGCAGATGTGCTAACAGTTATATCCCATAAGATTAGCGAATCTCTTGACAAAGGCTTCCTTTCTAGGGCAATTCTTATATCTTGAGATATCAAAGGCTTCTGACAAGGTATGGCATAAGGGCCTACTTAACAAGATCTCCAGCTACGGTATATCTGGAAATGTTTTCTCAATTATTAAATCATTTCTCTCTGATAAGCTCATAAGAGTAGTGGTCGATGGACAAAAATCAGAAGCCAACAGTATTAATGCTGGAGTCCCTCAGGGGTCAATCCTGGGCCCAACTCTCTTCCTGATCTACATCAATGATCTCCCTAAAAACATACTTAAATAATTCGTTGACATCTATGCTGATGACACGACCATCTACGGTAACACATCAAAGGCTGTAAAATGACAAAGTTCTCTCTGATCCTCTCTCCTCTGATATCGAGAGCGTGGTTCAGGGGGGGAAGACGTGGCTGGTTACTGTAATGCATCTAAAACCAAACTCCTATCCTTACATCATCAACGCTCTGATCCCCATCTGGCATCAATTGAAATGGATGGTTTTCGTCTAGGAGAAGCCCCATGTTTTGACAAGCTTCTGGGTTTGACCTTTACTCCTGATCTGAAATGGAATACGTACATCAAGCCTGTTGCCAAGGTCGCTGGAAAGATGGTGGGATCCTTCTACCGCTCCAGAAGATATCTCACTACTGATGCAATTCTCTATCTATATAAAAGTCAAGTACGTCCAAGGATGGAATACGGCTGCCATATCTGGGCAGGAGCTGCTAAAAACAGTCTATCCTGCTTTGACAGAGTACAAAATAGACTTCGTGGCTAAGTGGTGGATGCCCTTTTCTCTTCCCTGCAACCTCTCTCCCACAAAAGAGACGTTGCGAGCCTATCTTTGTTTTATCGTTATTTCCATGGCAGGTGCTCGTCTGAGCTCCAATCTCGGATCTCCCCTCGCCAATCTTTCACGAAAAAATCCCGTCTAGCTGAAACCACTGTCAAAAATTTTCCCCACTCTCTATCTGTGCCAAAATCAAAACGTAGATTTCATGAACAAAGCTTCTTTCTTAGAACTGCACGCCTGTGGAACTCTGTTCTCTCTGCATGCTTCCCACCTAACTACAACCTGGATGTATTCAAGTCCAACGCAAACAAATTCCTGATGAACCGCCTCCTTAAGTAGACACTTTATTAAATCTCCACACTAACGTACTGTACATGCAAGAACCCTTATCCCTGAGTGGCTTCCGGGCACTACCTTGTAAGTGGTGACTACCTTGTAAAAAAAAAAAAAAAAAAAAAAAAAAGCTCCAAAGTTAGGGACTGAAAAACCAGCATGCAAAAGAAAGTACACTCTGGTCCAAAAAACTACCTTGGTATTCCTTGGTAGGGGCGCCTCTAACAATTAATAATATACTTACTTCGTAAAACACAATTGGATAAAACCTGGGAGGATAGTTCTATAACTAAACAGAACTAGACCTTACTTTAGAATGACCTAGACACTGTCAAACTGATTGTTGTGGACATATTCCCGGCTGGTATGATAAGGCTAGCATTTGTGTATTAGATCAAAAGTTGTTCTTAGGCAAAAACTCCATCCAGAAAATGAAATAAAAAATGTTGAATGATTTCCTAGGAAGTTTTGCATTTGTTACATTATGAAGAGGGGCTGCATCGAGTAGTATGAGTTTTGACAAAGGCAAACTAAGTGCATATCATGATGACACGAAACCTGCAAAACAGAATACGTTTCCAGAAGGACTCATAGATAGATGACGTATGGATATCAAAGGGCATATTATACACAACAGGAAAGTAAAATAAGATTTTGTCAAGCTGAGAGAAAAGAATGAGTTTGTCTGTGAAAGTTGTGTGAGGCGTACCTAATAGTGTAAGAAAACTTTTATAATCACCAAGAATAAAATGTCCTTCTTAAGGTCTCAGTTTGCTACGTCCACCCATTCGTGTTAGAAAGTTAGTTTTTTTGTTTAGTTTTGTTTTTTTTTTTACAAGGAAGTCACCAATTATCAAGGCCCGGAGGCCACTCTGGGATAAGGTTTATTGCGTGTACAGCAATCAATGGGATAATATCGTAGTAATCGTTAGTAATGGAGATCTGATAAAGTGTCTTACTAAAGTGGGCGGTTCATCAGGAACTTGTTTATGTTGGACTCAAAGACATCCAAGTTGTAGTCAGGTGGGAAACAGGCAGACGGAACAGAGTTCCACAGGCGTGCACTTCTAAGAAAGAAGCTTTGTTCATGGCATCTACGTTTTGATTTTGGCATAGATAAAGAGTGAGGAAAATTACTGACAGTGGTTTCAGCTAGACGGGTGTTTCTCATGACAGATTGGCGAGGGGAACCCGAGATTCGACCTCAGACGAGCACTTCCCATGGAAATAACGATAAAACAACAACAGGCTCACAACGTCCTTTCTGTGGGAGAGAAGTTGGGGGGAAGACAAAAGGGCATCCCCCACTAGGCTACAGAGTCTATTTTGTACTCTGTCAAGACAGGATAGGTTGTTTTTAGCAGCTCCTGCCCAGATATGACAGCAGTACTTCATCCTTGGATGTACTTGGCTTTTATATAGATAAAAAATTGCATCAGCAGTGAGATATCTTCTGGAGCAGTAGAAGGATCCCATCATCTTTCCAGTGACCCTGGCAACAGATTTGATGTACGTGTTTCATTTCAGATTAGGAGTAAAGTTCAATCCCAAAAGCTTGTCAAAACATGGAGCCTCCCCAAGACGAGAGCCATCCATTTCAATTGATGCCAGATGGGGATCAGAATGTTGATGATGTAAAGATAGAAGCTTGATTTTAGATGCATTAAAAGTAATCAGCCACCTTCCCCCATTGTACCACGCACTCAAGATCAGAGGAGAGAGGATCAGAGAGAACTTTGTCATTTACAGCCTTTGATGTGTTGCCATAGATAGTCGTGTCATCAGCATAGATGTCAACGAATTATTTAAGTATGTGTTTTGGGAGATCATTGATGTAGATCAGGAAGAGAGTTGGGCCCAGGATGGACCCTTGAGGGACACCAGCATTAATACTATTGGCTTCTGATTTCTGCCCATCAACCACTACTCTTATGAGCTTATCAGAGAGAAATGATTTAATAATTGAGAAAACATTTCCAGTTATACCGTAGCTGGAAAACTTGCCTTTATGCCATACCTTGTCAGAGGCCTTTGATATGTCAAGAGCAATTGCCCTATAAAGGAAGCCTTTATCGAGAGATTCACTAATCCTATGAGATATAACCGTTAGCACATCTGCTGTAGATCTAGCAGAATGGAAACCATATTGCGTGTCACTAAGAAAGTTACTTCTGCTGAGGTGGTTTACTACTTCTTTATTTAATATGAATTCCAACAACTTACTCATGACACACAGTTGACTTATTGGTCTGTACTGAGAGGGAGATAATCTGTCACCTGAATTCTTAAATACGGGTCATACTGATGAGATTTTCCAGGGTGTTGGGAAGTAATTCTCCTTAAGACAACACTTAAACAGTTTTGTAAGTATGGGGACAAGTTCAGGTTGAAGCTTTTTCAACACTATAATTGGAATGCCGTCAGAACCAGTTGGTTTACTGGAATCAAGGTTCTTGATTAGCTTGGTGACATCACGTGCAGGTATTTGTATGTTGCATAGTGTGTTGTCTGCTATAGGAGGAAATACGGGGAGTTGATGGGCTTGGTTGCATAGGGTAGAATAAGCTGCAAAGTTCTTGGCAAATAGTTTGGCTTTGTCTGATGCTGATGAGATGACCTCAGGTCCATTGATGATAGTTGGGATAGAGCACACGCTTCTGTTCAGGATTCTGTTTGCTATTTGCCAAAACTGGTGGGAACTAAGCTGCTGCTCAGTTACTTTGGATTTAACGGACTGAGCATATAGCTCTCTTGCATTTTTTATCACTCTTTTACAGTGGTTGCGGGCAGTCCTGAAAGCAGCTTTAGTCTCAGTACATCTATTACGTTGGTAGCTATAGAAAAAGTGATTTCTGTGTGCGATGGCAGCAGCACATTCTGGGGAGAATCATGGCTGGCTGTTAGGTTTTTACTGGAATTTTTTTGATCGTATGAATCGGTCTATACCTACAATTAATCATTTGCCCAGGTCTGATACTATTGAGGACACATCCTTTAGTAAACAAATTAATAGGAATTAAGTTAGTTTCTCTCATGTTGGATCATGTTCGCTACAAATAAACTAAACTCCAAATGAAGGTCTTTAATCTACATTTCTATGTGAAGAGAAGTTTATGTCAGCTAGCTACACTGAAGAGGCAATATAAATCAGTACACAAATCTGGACTCCTCTACCAATAACCATTCTACTCTTTCAGTCTATCAGTTCATCAACAAATCTGATAACCCCAAGTTACTCCAGTTGTTTTAAGCTCTGGCTCGAGTTATCATGGTTACTGATATACGCCAAGATATATGCGTATAGGATGTGGCAGTTCCATGTACCTTTTTTTTAAGTAGCATTCACACGAGATGAATTAAATCGGCTTTCTCCAAAAGAGAAAATGTCAAGGAAATATCAAATTTACAAGTGCATATCCTATCTAATGGGGATCACCAGTTCTTGTAAGGGGGTTCCGAGGTCCTCCTACATACAGAATCTGGTATTCACAAGTGGTCACCCATCAGGCTCAACACTGCTTAATTTCAAAGTAATCCAATTTATCAAATTTCCACTACTAACGATTACTACAACATTTTCCCATTGACTACTGTGCACTCATTAACCCTTATCCTCGAGTTGGCTCCGGGCCTTGATAAGTGGTGACTCCTTTGTGCAAAAAAAAAAAAAATCTAGTGAGAACCAGTATGTCAGCATGATTATGCTGTATTTACTTGTCACTGTATTTGTCTCAGGTGATTATTAAAGATATCTGAACACTATAGCAGTATTTCTTCACTCTTTTGTATCCAGTTGACATTCTTCTATTTCAACACATTAGTGTTATTTACTTGTTTTTTTTTGCAAGAGAGCTCCATTACTAATAGAAAAAGAGACTTGCTTGTGTTGTACAGTGAGTGCACACGCTCGTATTCTATTTTTATGAATACTGTCTAGACAGGTCTTGTGTTTGGGTTAGGGTCAGATTTCAACGCACAGATCAATTAAACCCTAATTAGTGTCTTAATATGCATCGAATTATTCGTAAAGCTAGACGTTACATAGTTGATCATTGTTGAACGATTATTATCATGATCATTATTGATATTTGTAAAAATAAAACCAGAAAGAATGTTATCAAGGAAATAATTAGGTCCAAAGTTGTGTTTTCTATTTGGCAGCGCCTCATAGAACGCAATCATATCTCTGATACAATACTAGAACACAATCATATCTCTGATACAATCATGGAACGCAATCATATCTCTGATACAATCATAGAACACAATCATATCTCTGATACAATCATAGAATGCAATCATATCTCTGATACAATCATAGAACGCAATCATATTCCTGATACAGTCATAGAACGCAATCATATTCCTGATACAATCATAGAACGCAAACATATCTCTAATACAATCATAGAATGCAATCATATCCCTGATACAATAATAGAACACAATCATATCTCTGATACAATCATAGAACACAATCATATCTCTGAGACAATCATAGAACGCAATCATATCTCTGATACAATCATAAAATGCAATCATATCTCTGATACAATCATAGAACGCAATCATATTCCTGATACAGTCATAGAACACAATCATATTCCTGATACAATCATAGAACGCAAACATATCTCTAATACAATCATAGAACGCAATCATATTCCTGATACAATCATAGAACACATATTCCTGATACAATCATAGAACGCAATCATATTCCTGAGACAATCATAGAACACAATCATATTCCTGATACAGTCATAGAACGTAATCATATTCCTGATACAATCATAGAACGCAAACAGATCTCTAATACAATCATAGAACACAATCATATCCCTGATACAATCATAGAACGCAATCATATCTCTGATACAATCATAGAATGCAATCATATCTCTGATACAATAATAGAACACAATCATATCTCAGATACAACCATAGAACACAATCATCTCTCTGATACAATCGTAGAACACAATCCTATCTCAGATACAATCATAGAACACAATCATATCTCTGATACAATCATAGAAGACAATAATATCTCAGATACAATCATAGAACACAATCATATCTCAGATACACTAATAGAACACAATCATATCTCAGATACAATCATAGAACACAATCATATCTCTGATACAATCATAGAACACAATCATATCTCAGATACAATCATAGAACACAATCATATCTCTGATACAATCATAGAACACAATCATATCTCAGATACAATCATAGAACACAATCATATCTCTGATAAAATAATAGAACACAATCATATCTCAGATACACTAATAGAACACAATCATATCTCAGATACAATCATAGAACACAATCATATCTCTGATAAAATCATAGAACACAATCATATCTCTGATACAATCATAGAACACAATCATATCTCTGATACAATCATAGAACACAATCATATCTCAGATACAATCATAGAACACAATCATATCTCTGATACAATCATAGAATGCAATCATATCTCTGATACAATCATAGAACGCAATTATATCTCTGATACAACCATAGAATTCAATCATATCCCTGATACAATCATAGAACGCAATCATATCTCTGATAGAATTATAGAACACAATCATATCTCTCTTATACAATCATAGAAAGCAATCATATCCCTGATACAATCATGGAACACAATCATATCCCTGATACAATCATAGAAGACAATTATATCTCT
This sequence comes from Euprymna scolopes, assembly GCF_053919585.1. Classification (NCBI taxonomy): domain Eukaryota; kingdom Metazoa; phylum Mollusca; class Cephalopoda; order Sepiida; family Sepiolidae; genus Euprymna; species Euprymna scolopes. Next base: position 145,115,344 of record NC_136493.1, on the reverse strand, counting down.
GATACAATCATAGAACACAAGCATATCTCTGATACAATCATAGAACACAATCATATCTCTGATACAATCATAGAACACAATCATATCTCTGATACAATCATAGAACACAATCATATTTCTGATACAATCATACATACAACACAATCATAGCTTATACAATCATAGAATGCAATTATATCTCTGATACAATCATAGAAAACAATCATATCCCTGATACAATCATAGAACGCAATCATATCTCTGATACACTCATAGAACACAATCATCTCTCTGATACAATCATAGAACACAATCATATTTCTGATACATAGAACACAATCATATCTCTGATACAATCATAGAACACAATCATATCTCTGATACAATCATAGAACACAATCATATTTCTGATACAATCATAGAACACAATCATATTTCTGATACAATCATAGAAAGCAATCATATTTCTGATACAATCATAGAACACAATCATATCCCTGATACAATCATAGAACACAATCATATTTCTGATACAATCATAGAACACAATCATATCTCTGATACAATCATAGAAAGCAATCATATCCCTGATACAATCATAGAACACAATCATATCCCTGATACAATCATAGAACACAATCATATCCCTGATACAATTATAGAACACACTTATATCCCTGATACAATCATAGAATGCAATCATATCCCTGATACAATCATAGAACACAATTATATTTCTGATACAATCATAGAACACAATCATATCCCTGATACAATTATAGAACACACTCATATCCCTGATACAATCATAGAACGCAATCATATCCCTGATAAAATCATAGAACACAATTATATTTCTGATACAATCATAGAACACAATTATATCACTGATACAATCATAGAACGCAATCATATCCCTGATACAATCATAGAACAAAATTATATTTCTGATACAATCATAGAACACAATTATATCCCTGATACAATCATAGAACGCAATCATATCCCTGATACAATCGTCCTGCTTCTGTGCAGTACTTATAGATTCAAAAATTCCATTCTTTCAAAGTAGTTGCAAATGTTGCACGCATTTGTCTATTGATTCCAGTTCGTCTCCCGGTGCTTAAGTGGATAATTCACATTTTGCAAAACCCAATTATTCTATTTTGCATAGTTTTTTTGTTTGTTTGTTTGTTTTTCATATGTCTCAGTGAAACATTGCAAAATATTCATGCGCAGAAAGGAAGGAGGAAACTAAAATCGCAAGCATGTTAAAATAAGTAGAGCTTGCATAGAACGATGTATTACTGATGAAAGAGTATGATGCCAATGAGCGAACTCATCGTTCACCTTGCACCGTTCGGTTATTTATTTGAAGTCAGATATCATTTTTTTGTGAATACAGATATAGCTACAGAAATGTTACTTGTTTTTGGTTATTTTATACATGCTCAGCCATTAATCTTCAACCTTAAAAGTGTTGTACTAGTATATATATATATATATATGTGTGTGTGTAAGAGTGAAATTTTTTTCACACTATTCCCTCTGCTTCAATTTTTGTTACCAAGTAAGATCTATCACTTACTTGTAGTTTCATTAAATACTTTTGCAAGCAAAATCCGATCCTACATTTTGCTAAATCCCACCTTCTGATGAGAAAGAAAGTATTTCTTCGAAACTCCGTGAATTAAGGACTATCCACTTATTTAGTGCTTCTTTTTTAAAATTAAATATGTTTTTAACTCTTTTTCAAAGTGTTCTTTAATATGTTTTATTAACTATTTGTTCTTATATATATATATACTAGAAAAAGTACCCGTCGTTGACTGGGTTCAAAAACAGCCTACAGAAAATGGACTCTGATTTATGAGAGTATGATAGGTTATTAAAAGGAAGGGTTGTAAATTTGGGTTGGATTTGTGGGGTATCAAAACCAAAGCAAAATATGATGAAAGTAAAAATGAAATAGATAAACCCCATACCATACCTATTCACGCTGAAACACTTATCACAATATTCTATGGATCTATATTAAAAAACCTTGTTAAACTTTTTGACATATTTCCATTCTATGGAGGTCAGGTGCGAACGAACACCCCATAATTTTATTATACCATATTTCTTCAAACTGAAAGATAATTATCAAAATATACTTATGCAGATAGATATGAAAAGTCTTTATTAAAGTTTGTGCTTATTTCCATTCTATAGAGGCCAGGCGCGAACGCAGACCCCATAATTTTATTACATCATCTCTATTTAGGTTAGAACATACTTATCAAAGTATTATTATGTACATCTATATCAAAAACACTTGTAAATGTTTTCTTTTTAATTTTAAAATTTTTAATTTCCATACTTTGTGGACCAGGCGCGAACGCAGACCCCATAATTTTAATGAACCACCATTCTGCCAGATCAAACATACCCATTCCTGTGTCTCGATACATCTTCTATCATTATATGTAATCAGTTTTTTAAAATAGTCAACCATATAGAAGCCTATTCGTGACCACACACACACACACACACACACACACACACACACACACACACACACACATACACACACACGCACGCACATATTCAACTTTATATTATATATATATATATATATATATATATATATAATCTTTATTTGTTTTTACATAAGCAGTGTATAGCCACAAAACCATCCCTGACTCCGCTAGCAAGGAACAAACCACACAACGAACATAAACCACGCAAAATACAGTTGAAATTAACATAATTAATTATATAAATGTCAAGATGTTTGTTTTTGATATTTTTTGTTATAAGACTACGACTTTCTCATGTGCTTCCAGTGTTACCTTCAGTAGACGAAACATTCCAACCTTCTATTCACTTTCACAACTGCAAAATTACACACAGCCCCCATTTACTTGCCCTCTCATACTGGTAGTTTTAGGGACAAAGCAGGTTTTTAATGTGTGGAACATCTAGTACCCCAAAAAGGATGAATTAAGACAAAAAATAAATAAATAAAAATTGTCGCTGTCTAGAAGGATTTCCCATTTAGCGACAGAGGAGACAACAGATAAAGTGTAAGTATGCAGACAATTTGCTGAGATATGCATGAAGACGAAATAATTTCTAAATATGTCATCTTAATTTTACCCGTTCACAAGAGCAAACCTAACTTCGATTACGATGCGAAAATACCATCTTTCTTTTTTGTTGTAAATTTTCGACTAAAACTAGAAAAATACCCGTCCCAAGGCTGGTAAAACGAATTCTCAAAACAGAATAGTTTTGCACGACTTTTGTGTCTTTTTTCAAAGATTTAAATTAAGATATAATAAGTATTTAGATTCATCAGACTACTGTTCTCATTTTGAGTGTCATTTTCACAACGTTTCGGTCGATGTAACCTCCGATCTTCTTCAGGTTGTGCTGCTTGTTTGAGTCGTCTTACTCTCCACCGTTCTTCTCTGTCTATGGTTTTTACTTCATCCCATAATGATAGATGGTTTCCCTTTTCTGTTTAGATATGGTTTTCCAATCTCTCCACATATTCCCTGAAAAAAGTCAGAGGTTACATCGGCCGAAACGTTGTAAAAATGACACTGAAGATGAGAACAGTAGTTCGATGTATCCAAATAATATGAATAAACCAATCCTCATCTCAAAAATTCAGAAACATCATAAGATATAATTATACTAAACATTATATCTTGAATATTTATTCAAATGTTTATGAAAATCCATTACAGGACTTGATTCGAGAAAATGTCTAAAATCTTCCGGCCTAAGCTTAAGGGGTCGTAATATGACATTGAAATTCAAGAAATTTCCTTAATTGATATCTAATGATAATATATCAAATCAAATAAAACTTGATACATTTAAATTTTCAAATTGAAGATTGTGACTCTATTATGTCCTCAAAAAACTCTTTAAAATATTTGTTGGTCCTCCAACAAAAGGAGGGTGGACCTGTAAATTTCCCCTTGTCTGTTCATCCATTCGTCTGCACTTTTCTTAATAATTACACTTTGGAATTTTTTGAAATTTTACATTATATGCGTAAAAAAGTAACAGAACGGATTTTCTGGGAAAACTTATCCCCCCCCCCGGGGGGGTGCTTTTTGGGTTAAAATGGCTAAAATTGACACTTTTGTGCTTATTAAAAAAAAATTTGATGTCTTGGATTTTTATGAAACTTTCTGAAAAGTTGTAACTAACTGATTTCTATATAATTTTGTTTGTCTATACTTCGCGAGAACTCTTGGGTGTGCCCCAGGGGCTCTTTTAGGGCTAATAAAAACACTCCATTTTTGGGACTATTTTACCATATTTGTCCAAAATTTTCTGTGTATGTCTATTTAGCAGTTTTGCATGGTGCAGAACTCAAATTTAAATATGTTAAGGCCGTGGGGACTTTTGGGGTTAAATGGGGGGAGCAAATGATGGACTTAGTAATTTCTTTTTTGCATGGTGCAGAACTCAAATGTACATATGTTAAGGCCTAAAACTGCACCGTTTCTTCATTTTCACCAGGATTGGACGTTTCCTGGGGACTTTTTGGGCTAAATGAGGGAGGTGGCAAATGCTGAACTTAGTCATTTTTTTTATGCCTCGTTTACTGTGCACAGGGGACCATGCATGCTTCACTTGTTTTTTATGAAATTTGGGGAATATTTATTAATTGACGTTTAATATCTATTGTTGATTTTTTTCCAATTTTTTCATGAAAAGATTCCAGATCTCTTTTGACATTTTTTTTTAATAAAATTACTATTATTAGTAGTATTAACATTCATTTAAATATTTTTGAATATTTCATTAAGATCGGATACAAGGCACTTTCAATAAGTTTCCAGACTTTTTTGTACATACATTTAAAATTGTTGGAGACTCTTGAAAATTCAGTATGTTATTGCTATACATCTTATGAGATGATTGACTAATTTTTATGATTTCAGGTTCAAATGAACAGCTACAGCAGGAATTGGAATACACCTTACTAAAATCTGATTGTCACAGCTGGTGAATTTCAAAAATACATTCTGGACGTTGGTCACTTTAGCAGAACAATATGCAATAAAATTCTGTTTTAAACTTGGAAAAAATGCCACAGAAATGTATGGAATGCTTCAAACTGGTTTTGGATCATCTTGCATGAATCGCGCATCAGTTTTTGAGTGGAATAAGAGATTCAAGGAAAGCTGGAAGTCTGCAAGGGATGATAAGAGGGGTGATAGGAATGGGGAAGTCATAACACCAGAGTTGATTGGCCAAGTAAAGGATTTTATCAATGAACAACTTTTAATGTGTTTAGTTTTGGTTTTGGTAAAATGTAAATGAACATTTTTTATGTGTTTAGTTTTGGTTTGTTTTATGTAAATGAACATTTTTTATGTGTTTTGGTTGCTGTCAACAAACATATTTTTATGTGTAAATGAACATTTTTTTGTGTGTTTAGTTTGGGTTTGGTTCTTGTGAACGATAATTTTTTATATGTTTAGTTTTGGTTTGTTTCATGTGAATAAACATTGTTTAATGTGTTTAGTTTGGAATTTTGTTTCATGTGAATAAATATTTTTTCTATGTTTAGTTTTGGTTTGGTTTGTGTGAATCAACATTTTTGTGTTTAGTTTTGGTTTGTTTAGTGTGAATGAACATTGTTTATTGTGTTTAGTTTTGAATTGTTTCGTGTAAATAAAAAAATTTTATGTGTTTAGTTTTGGGTTGTTTCGTGTGAAAGAACATTTTAAATGTGTTTAGATTCGGTTTAGTTTGTGTGAATGGCCATTTTTTATGTGTTTAGTTTGTATTTGTTTCGTGTGAATGAACATTTTTTATGTTTAATTTTGGTTTGTTTCGTGTGAATAAATATTTTTTATGCGCTTAGTTTTCGTTTATTTCGTGTGAATGAACATTTTTATGTGTTTAGTTTTTGCTTGTTTCGTGTAAATGAACATTTTTATGGATTTAATTTGTTTTTTTTTTAGCGTAAATAAATATTTTTTATGTGTTTAGTTTTCGTTCGTTTCGTGTGAATTGACATTGTTTAATGTGTTTAGTTTTGGTTTATTTAGTGTGAATAAACATTTTTTATGTGTTTGGTTTGGAATTGTTTAGTGTGAATAAACATTTTTTATGTGTTTAGTTTTGGCTTGTTTCGTGTGAATGAACATTTTGTATGTGTTTAGTTTTGGTTTTGTTGCTGTCAACGAACATATTTTTATGTGTTTACTTTACGTTTGGTTCGATTCAACAAACATTTTTTATGTGTTTAGTTTTGGTTTGTTTCATATGAATAAACATTTTTTATGTGTTTAGTTTTTGTTTGTCTCATGTAACTGAACATTTTTCATGCGTTTTGTTTTGGTTTGTTTCTTGTGAAAGAACATTTTTTATGTGTTTACTTTTGGTTTGATTCGTGTGTATGAATATTTTTCAATGTGTTTAGTTTTGGTTTGTTTCATGTGAACAGACATTGTTTAATGTGTCTAGTTTTGAATTGTTTCCTGTGAATAAGTACTTTTCTGTTTTTAGTTTTTATTTGTTTAGTGTAAATCAACATTTTTTTGTATTTAGTTTGGTTTTGCATCGTGTGAATGAACATTTTTTATGTTACGTTTTTGTTTGTTTAGCGAAAATCAAAATTTTTCATGTGTTTAGTATTTGTTTTGTTGGTGTGAACGAACATTTTTTATGTGTTTAGTTTTGGTGTTTTTCGTGTGAACGAACATTGTTTAATGTGTCCAGTTTTGAATTGTTTTGTGTGAATAAACATTTATTATGCGTTCAGTTTTAGTTTGTTTCGTGTGACTTAACATTGTTTAATGCGTTTAGTTTTAATTGTTTAGTGTGAATAAACACTTTTTATGTGCTTAGTTATGGTTATTTTCGTATGACTGAATATTTTTTTATGTGTTTAGTTTTGGTTTGATTCGTGTGAATGAACATTTTTTAATATGTTTAGTTGGGAAAAAATAAATAAAGAACATGAATAAAAGAATTACACCTTCACTGACTAAGGACATAAAAAAATTAAAACAGATACTACAGTTTATTCCAAGCTAAAAAGCCAAGAGAAATAAGACTTTTTATAATTATGCATACCCGAGGTTTTCTGAGAATCTTTTTTACTTTCGTTATCTTTGTTTTATTTATTTATTTATTTTTTACAATGTCATTTTTTAACAAATTATTATTTTTAAATAGGATTTTGATAGTTAACTTTTATTATGACGATATTGTTTACTCATTAAAGTACTAAATGAATCCAGTTATTGTAAAACTATAGAGTAGCACACTTAAAAGTAGTCTGAATCCAAGTCAAATGGAAGAATGTAAAAATGGGCCAGTGTTTGTGTGAATGCAATGATTAAGCCGTGATGGAGGAAGTTCAAAAAATTTCTGCCACTATTAACCATCAGAGAGTTACCACTATTGACCAGGGTAAGAATCTATTAGGTATGTGTGCACAGTGTTGTGGTGTATGAAAGTGAAACCTAATCAGTAGTGATTGAGGACATGCGTTGCATGAGGGGAAATGACATCAGATTGATATAATGGATATATGATGTGAGTCTTAAAGACAGGCTTAGACCTGATGACCTCAGAGAAAAGATTAAATCTGGACAAGCTTGAATGGAGAGATGTGTATAGAATAGAGTTCGTTCTTATGGTGTTTCTGAATTTTTTAGATGAGGATTGATAATTCATATTATTAGGATTATTCAGACTACTATTCTCATCTTCAGTGTTAGTTTCACAACATTTCGTCTTATGTAACCTTTGACCTTGGTGCATCTTGTCAAACTCGGGAATCTTTCTGTTGAACTCGGAGATCTGTAGGGAGCTTCTAATGTAATTTCTACAAGGACCTTTGTCATAAAGTACTAAGTAAAATTTAATTCTAAATGACACTCTTTTGGAGGTTGAAGGTTTAATCTTCAGTGAGGATGATACTAAGAATACAATTGTGAATTACTTAAGATTTCTATCCTATCATGACCAAATGAGAGCATGCTATCTTCATGGATTAAATAAGGGTTTCTGTTTGAAAATCCGTGCAAATTACAGAGTTTGACAGAAAGATTCCCAAGTTCGACAACATAGAACTGAAGATGGTCGGAGGTCACATCAGCTGAAACGTTGTAAGAATTGCATTTAAGATGAGCATGGTAATCTGAATAACCCAAAACAATATGTATTCGTATATATGATAGCAATAAAAGAATGGTTGAGAGTTTTTAGGTTAGTAGATGTGTAAAGTTGTCCGGGAACCAACACGTTGTATGCTCAGTCGCAAAGTAGACAAAAAGTAGAAAAGAACTTCAACTCGCTTTTTCTTTGTAACAACAACAGCATTTATTTCCTAATTGATATGGCTGCGACGTCATCCACATCAACTTGAACATACGTTCTTCCCGTCTCCCATCTTTTGAAAGTCTTTATTTTTCCTACTGTTGACGTCATTTCACATGCCTTTGCATATGCACGTCCATGCTATGTTACAGATGCAGATTAGTTAAGAGAGCAAATGAGGTGGTGGGGTGGAGCAAAGAAAAACGTGGGAGGAAATGATAAGGATTTGAGAGAAAGACATGGTCAGAGATAGGTTAGTTTGAACTTAGATTACTAAAAGTCATCCAATGCATGCCAATATGTATGGCAGACATTAAACAAATGATGATGATGATGATGATGATGATGATGATGATGATGATGATGGAAACAGTATTCCTAAAATACGTACACTCAATCCAAGATTTAGCCATGTTTCTGGTGTTGTTGTTGTTTTGAACCTGATTCTTTCATCTCGAATGAATCAAATGATTTCTTGTTGGCATTTGTTTATTCGATACGTTTCTAGTTAGAATTCTTTCAAGTAAAACATCGGGTACTTACAGCACAACCCGCGTGAAGGTTGTCAACATCTCTAAGTGAACATCGTGTGATATGGTGTTAGGAATAAAGCTGCTGCCGATGTTGTGCTATGGATAAAAAATGAAAACTCCTGTGAGTTGTCTACTCTAATTGATGATGATGATGATGATGATGATGATGATGATGATGATGATGACGACGACGACGACGATGATGATGATAATGATGATGATGATGGTGGTGGTGGAAATATATATGAAGGATGTATGGTAAAGTTACAGGTGGTGCTGACGCTGATTTGACGAGAACACCAAGTTCACCAACTGATTTTATATGCGCCTCTTAATAATTACACATCTAACTTGATTTTCAAGTAAATCTTTTATGAACTTAATTATACAGGCATCCTTGCTTCTACCCCTCCACCCCCTCCACCCACCTCAAATAACAAATTACTTGATCAAAGCAAAAAAAAAAATCGATTTTTGACTGCGATTACGTCTATTCAGTGTGTGAATAATGTTTACTGTACATGCCAGATTGGTGGGCACAGATATTTCGAATGCATGGCAAACTTTCGATTTATGCCATTTCAAGTTTCGCAAACTGATTGGGAAAAAGGATGGGCCGGAACGGAAACAAATTGGATAACGCGACTGTACAACCTATTGAAATGCACTGACATTCTCGGATTTCAGAACCCTTTCTTTTCCTTCGCCAATCATGCATTATTGATGTAGGAAATAAACAACTTTTCTGTCCATAGACAATTGGGTATTTGCAAGACTGGCCAAGGAGTGCCATGGGTAGTCAGCGAAGAAATGTTAACAATACCAACCACTCTCTGGTTATTCAATGTTATTATCTCTATCTTACTATTACATGAAAGGAACTTTGTCTGGGTGTCTATGAGTTCGTTTCCTATGGACTCGAAAACGGCTGGGTCGATTTTTATGAAATTTGACAAAAACAGTACTTTATGTGCTAGGCAGTGTTCTTAGATAGATTTTGTATCAGAATGTTTTCAATAAGTATCGATAATGAATAATCGAAATAAGTATCGATAATGAATAATCGAAATAAGTACCGATAATCAATAATCGAAATAAGTATCGAAATACTATAGCAAGCCCCACTCTCCCCAATGGTTTACTTCTGCTTGTGCAGCTGCCATTTGTCAAAGGCAGCATGCGTTCCGCAGATTCAACTGACATAAGTCCAGCTCAAATAAACAGAAGTTTATAGAAGCTAGAAATAATTGTAAGAGAGTGATAGACACAGCTAAGACAGATTACTCTGAAACCACCAGAAAGCGCATCGAAGCACAGAAATTAGGAACCCGGGATTTTTGGAAAATCTACAACAGCGTAGTTAATAATGGACAGTCAATTATTCCCCCACTAACAAACAATCATGAGGTTGCTTGCACGGCAACTGACAAGGCTAATCTGCTTGCCAGTCGGTTTGCCTCAAACTCCACACTGAACTCGGTGCACCACTCACTCCCTGATTTTCCTCTGCGGACAGACGCCAGACTTGACGATTTGAAAATCACCCCTTCTCAGGTACATGCTATTATAAAAAACCTAGACACCTCAAAAGCATGTGGACCAGATCTCATCCCGGCTGTGCTATTAAAAAAATGCTCTGCCGAGGTTGCTCCAGTTCTGTCCAAACTTTACAATAAATGCCTTAACGAATCTTGTTTTCCCGACTGCTGGAAAACCGCCTCTGTGGTACCAGTCTTCAAGAATTCTGGTGAAAGAACTGACCCACTAAATTATCGCCCCATTAGCCTCCTCCCGCTTTTCGCCAAAATATTTGAGTCCTTAGTTAATCAAGCCCTAGTCCAGCACCTAACAGCTGCTAAACTCCTGACTGACAAACAATATGGATGCAGGCAAGCCCGTTCAACAGCAGATATCTTAACTGTAGTTTCTGAACGTATATACCGTTCATTGGATAAAACAGGGAAGGGTAGAGCGGTGGCCCTTGATATATCTAAGGCTTTTGACAGGGTATGGCACGATGGTATTCTAAGGAGAATTAGATCATATGGAATCACTGGAAGAATTCATAATGTAATTAAATCCTTCTTAAGTAATAGAAAAATCAAAGTTGTCCTCGACGGACATACATCCAAACAATATGACATAAATGCGGGAGTACCTCAGGGGTCTATCCTTGGACCTCTATTATTCCTGATATTCATAAACGACCTCCCTGATAATATTGTTTCGGAGATGGGTATATTTGCCGATGACACCACTCTCTATAACAGATATGAGGGGAAAACAAATGAACACATATCCAAGGAAATGGCAGAAACACTAGAGGACGACCTCCAATCCGTAGTGGAATGGGGACAAAAATGGTTGGTCACATTCAATGCTGCTAAGACTAAGCTTGTTTCCTTCAATAACTACAAGAAACCTTCTCTACCACCAATAGCAATGGCCAAGAACACATTACCTGAAAGTACTTCTTTTAAACTCCTCGGCCTAACGTTTACAGGGAATATGAACTGGAATAGATACATTGAGAGCATTGCCAAGGCTGCTGCAAGGAAGGTTGGCTCCCTCTACCGTGCTAGAAAACTACTTACGCCTGCCAGTATCCTATACCTCTATAAGGCAACCATTCGCCCATGTATGGAGTACTGTTGTCACATCTGGGCTGGTGCATCTGCTGCTTGTCTCTCGCTCCTGGACAGGGTTCAAAAAAGAGTCGCCAACCTGATAGGTCCTGAACTGTCATCTAGGCTTCAACCTCTGTCCCATCGACGAGATGTTGCATCCCTCTGCCTGTTCTACAAATACTTCAATGGTGAATGCTCTGACGAACTGCAAACACTTGTACCTCCCCGACGTAACTACCCCGGACAAACCCGACAAGCTACTAAGTCTCATCCCCTTACAGTAGAGATCCCTAGGTGCAAGAAAGCCTTTTACTCCAATAGTTTCTTCCCCAGAACTGCGGGTCTTTGGAACTCCCTTCCGGGATTCTGCTTTCCCAGCTGCAATGATATGCAGAAGTTCAAGTGTAATGTTAACAAACATCTTTCTACTCTTCTCCCTTCATAATGACCCCGCTAATTAATTCCCTAATAGTAGCCCCCTGCTTCAAAGTGGCACTGTGCCTTGTTTGGGGTGAAAATTGAATTTAAAAAAAAAAAAAAAAAAAAAAAAAAATCAATAATCGAAATAATCCAATGAAATAAGGGAAAAGCGATTTTGACCAAAGTCAACACTTTACACAGCCTAACATCACAAGTGCATTTGAGAAGTTTTATGAACACACAAGCTGAAAGGCCCGACATATAAAATCAACAATAATTATTTTGATATGACAGGGGCGCGTTCGAAATCAGTGTTTCCGTTTAAAGCACAATTGCACCATGATACTTAACTTTTTCATTTTCAATTAAATTCAAACCATTATCACCGCACAAGCAGTAAGACAAGACATATCAAATCAACAGTAGGTTATTTGATATGACAGATGCGTTCAAAATAATTTTTCTGATTAGAGTACAATTGTGGCATGATACTTGACTTTTACCTTTCAAACTTTAATTCAAGCCATTAATATTAAAAAATATTTTTATAAAATCAACCGTAGGTTCTATACAGTGCAATGTAAAGTACAATGTATTGTGTACCTATTCACTGCGGGGAGCCATGTAAAACATCCTCCATGATGGCTCCCCAACTAAAGCAATCGATTTGATTGAAAAATGGGCAATTTCATCGATTTCTATGACAATATAAATATGGAAGTGTGAAACATTCGTTGATCATCATACAATCCCGAGCAACGCCGGGTCTCCCTGCTAGTCTGCACTAAAAGTGAAGCAATTTGTTTACTTATTAAATGACAAAAGATTTGAATTTCTATTTTGGTTCAATATGTTTATAATTTTATAATTGGGCCGCTTCCTTTCTAGCAATGAGCAAAAAAATTAAATATTCACCAAAAATGGCCACAACATTATCTTCACTTATGGTTTTCTTTCTATTAAAGTTAATCAAGAATCAAAACTACTAATCATGGAATTAAGAATTTACAATCTTTTCATATGAGGATTAATTATTTTAATTATTCTGACTTAAATCTAATAGGTCTTGCACTATCGACCAAGCTCCAACCCCTGTCCCATCGCCATACTGTCGCATCTTTGTGCCTGTTTTACAAGTATTTTAACGGAACGTCCTCCGATTAATTCATAGTAATTGTATCCTCTCGATGTACATACTCCCGACTAACCAGAAAAAAAATCATACCTTTACTGTTGAGGTCCCTTGATGCGGGAAGGCGTTTTACTTTAATAATTTTTTCCCCTTGGATTGCTAGACTTTGGAATTCCCTCGCTGTTTTCTGCTTCCCTGACTGTATAAACATACAGAAGTTTAAATGTAATGTGAACAGACATCTCGCTGCTCAACTGCCCTCAGACCTCTGTTAGACGAGATCCCAAATAGTAGAACCTCACGTTCTAAGTGGTAACATGCCTTGTTTGAGGGTAAAAAAAAAAACTATTGTATGATTGGTTGTTAATTTCATAACATTTTGACCGGGTTAACCTCCATCTTCATTCAGATATTTTCAGATTGGTTGACATAGTGATAAGATTTGGCCGATTCAACCTCCAACCTTCTTTAGTTATTTTAACGCTAAACATTTTTTAGGTATTCTCATTGTCATAGGATGAGCCATTTTACTATATTTCAAGAAAAAAAAAGTAACCAAGAGAATGGGACTGCCATTCGATTTGGCATCGCTGTTTCAGTGTGGTTGATTCGACAGCTTAGGTAGCGGGGGGGGGACAATTCAGCGTCGATTAAGCAAGTCAGCATTTTTATAAAGATTTCATAACTTGTTTTTTTTTTAATTAAGAAAAAACAATATGAAAAATATATCATTTTAACTGTTTAAAAAAAAAACGTATGTTTTTGCAATACTGTTTCTGGTTAATTAGTTTTAAATATTTTTTATGATTAAAATTTTTTTTAAATATTTTAAAGTTTTTTTTAATTAAGAAAAAACAATATGAAAAATATATCATTTTAACTGTTTAAAAAAAAACGCATGTTTTTGCAATACTGTTTCTGGTTAATTAGTTTTAAATATTTTTTTATCATTAAAAACTTTAAAAAATATTTTAAAGTTTTTTTTAATTAAGAAAAACAATATGAAAAATATATTATTTTAACTGTTTAAAAAAAACGCATGTTTTTGCAATACTGTTTCTGGTTAATTAGTTTTAAATATTTTTTATGATTAAAGACTTTTAAAAATATTTTAAAGTTTTTTTTTAATTAAGAAAAACAATATGAAAAATATATTATTTTAACTGTTTAAAAAAAAACGCATGTTTTTGCAATACTGTTTCTGGTTAATTAGTTTTAAATATTTTTTTATGATTAAAATTTTTTTTAAATATTTTAAAGTTTTTTTTAATTAAGAGAAACAATATGAAAAATATATCATTTTAACTGTTAAAAAAAACGCATGTTTTTGCAATACTGTTTCTGGTTAATTAGTTTTAAATATTTTTTTATGATTAAAATTTTTTTTAAATATTTTAAAGTTTTTTTTAATTAAGAGAAACAATATGAAAAATATATCATTTTAACTGTTTAAAAAAAAACGCATGTTTTTGCAATACTGTTTCTGGTTAATTAGTTTTAAATATTTTTTATCATTAAAAATTTTTAAAATATTTTAAAGTTTTTTTTAATTAAGAGAAACAATATGAAAAATATATCATTTTAACTGTTTAAAAAAACCGCATGTTTTTGCAATACTGTTTCTGGTTAATTAGTTTTAAATATTTTTTTATGATTAAAAACTTAAAAAATATTTTAAAGTTTTTTTTAATTAAGAGAAACAATATGAAAATATAATCTCGTTGTTGACGACTGAATATTGTTTGATTTTCTGTTGCGTTTTTTAATAAACACAGTTCAAGGTCACTTTAATTATTTTTAAGGAAGAATCATGTTTTTTGCCAGATTTTTTTTGTTAATTATCTTATAAATAAATTTTTTAAGCATTATAAACTTTAAAATATTTTTGTTTAATTAAAAAAAACAATATGAAAATATAATTTTGTTGTTCACGATCGAGTGTTGGTGTCTATTTTTGTGTTATGTTTTAAATAAATACGGTTATTTTTAATTTCTTTTTTTTATATAAAATTATTTTTTTTCTTTTAATAACTTTTATTTCAATTTTATTCACAGAAAAATATCTTCGTTTACTAAATTGATTTAAAATATAAAAAAAATCTTTGACTACAACGACAATAGGTTAACTTGACGCTGAATCATTCCCCTGCCGAATTGGCCATATGCTGAATCGGTGTATGGTGCAGTGATAATATCAAATCGGTCCGGACGAATTGGCCAAAACGTACCAAACTCTTAAAATAGTTATATCTAAACGTTATAATAATGATTCCTGACAATTATGGCACCAGAATCATGATGTATACTTTTGTAGCATGCTGTTGTTTATACTCGTTTTGATTTGCTTTCTATCAAAGTGAATTAAGAATCAAGATTATAATCCACGGAATTGTTTTTTATGTTTCGGAATTTTTTTAGATAAGGATTGATAATTTGAATTATTCGGACTACTATTCTCATCTTGGTTATTGTATTCATAAAGTTTTGGCCGATTAAACCTCTGGCCTTCTTCAGATATTCTCATTTTATTATATTCACAACATTTCAATCGATTTAACCTCTGATAAAATGAAAAAACTTGGATATATAAGACCAAAAAATCCAACCATGATCGCCCCTTCGGGCCCATGACACAGTGAATAGAGACGTTGGAAAGCTATGGTTTTAGGTGAGGATTGCCCGAACATAGCGATTTCAATCCTATCCAAAGCCGACCAGAGGCTTAGTTGGCCAAAAACATGGTGAGACGACAACTATGGAAGGCAGTAATTACTGAGAATTACAGTTAAGAGACTCAGCATTCCTATCACGTCGCAGTTTACCACCTGACGAAGGTCAGAGGAATCGTTGGCCGAAACATCATGAAACAACAATTAGAAGATGCGGATAATAGTCTGCAAATAAATAAATAAAAAAAAATGTTATTTAAACATAAATATTTGCATACCATTTTGACAATCGGCCAGCCCTTGTGTTTTTTTAGATAGCTAAAGGGAAAGATGAAGGAGAAAGAGGAGGCCGAAGAAGAGAAGAAGGGGGATGCATACGAGATTGCAGTGGGAGGGAGATGGTGAATAGGAAGAAAGCGTACCCTCTGATAAATCTTAAAACAGCAACTGTGAGTGGATGAACCGTTTCCTCGGTCTCATTTACAGAAGGTTGTATATACGATACACATGTATTTACGACTTGTGGAACATTAAATATCTCAAAAAGCTATTAAGTATATAAAAAGCATATCGATATATATATATATATATATATATATATATATATATATATATGTTTTTATTTGTTTTTGTTAGCGATACTTTCTTGAATGAATTCAAGTATTTATACGAAAGTGCATTTTTACCTAAATACTTGTTGGGAATAATTTTCCCATTGACCAATCTGATACCCCCTTTTAATGGGGAGCGACATATATATTATATTATATATAATCATTAATATTAAAGTTGAACTTGATAAATTTAGGTTTAAAATCATGTCAATTCATTGAATTAAAGTTTGGAAATTTGTCCAAGACTTCTGAAACACTTTGTATTTCAAGATTTACCCTCTCTTTTTCTCTCCCTCTTTCTCTGTCTCTCTCTCTCTCTGTCTCTCTCTCTCTCTATCTCTCTCTTTCTCTCTCTCTCGTTTTCTTTTCCTGTTGACAGGTGGTTTTGGTATATGTCAACGATTCCGTCTGATGTAAACCCCAACCTTCTTCAGGTGCAGTTTGTCGAACTCGGGGATGTTTCTGTTTAACTCGAAAATTTTTCTGTCAAATTCTGCAGATTCCCGAGTTTGATAGAAAGATTGCTGCATTAAACAGAAAGATTCCTGAGTTCGACAAGATACACCTGAAGAAGATTGGGGTTATATCGACCAGAATGTGATGACAATAATACTTAAGATGAGAACTGTAGTCAGAAGAGTCCTTGCACTATGTAAGGTAGTTTCAGTATGATAGTTTTTCCGTTTTCTTTTCCTCATCCATATTACAAAGAGGGTGAAAGATCACTTCAGTGTTGGTGGTTTTAGCTGGATTCAAACATTTATTTACAATTTGATTTTTATAGAGGAAATATTTGCAAGGAAATATATGTTTTTTTTTGTTTTGTTTTTTTTTACATGGAGTTCACCACTTATCAAGGCCCAATGGCCACTCAGGGATAAGGGTTATTGTGTGTACAGTAATCAAAGGGATAGTGTAGCAATAGTATTGGAGAATTTGTAAGGTGTCATTACTTGGGGGGGGGGACGGTTCATCAGGAATTTGTTTGTGTTGGACTTGAAGACATCCAGGTTGAAGTCAGGAGGGAAACAGGCAAGCGGAACAGAGTTCCACAGGCGTGCAGTTCTAAGAAAGAAGGTTTGTTCATGGTATCTACGTTTTGATTTAGGCACAGATAGGGAGTGGGGAAAATTATTGACGGTGGTTTCAGCTAGTCGGGTATTTTTTGAGAAAGATTTGCGAGGGGGGACCAGAGAATGGAGCTCAGACGAGCACCTGCCATGGAAGTAACGATAGAACAATGACATTCTTTAGATCGGGGACCCCTGGGTGCCATATGGATCCATTTAAGTTATTATGACGGCCACATGCAGCTAACTGAAGTTTGTTTAATAAGAAAGTAACGTAGAATATACGTTATTACATAAGTTGCAGAAACATCTAATATGCACACAAATGATTTAGCTAAAATCACAAATTCAAAGTAACAAAGTAAAAAAAAGAAAGGAAAAGGAAAATTGTAAATGTCAGTTATGTATGCAACTGTGACAAATTAATTTTGTAATCGATAAAACGTGATATATCAGTTTTAAGTGCAAAGAAACGTTCTGAATAATTTTTATCTGACGAAAGACAGTATTGCAGGCAGCAAGTGTGTTTGTCAGGGCCCGTGTGCTGCCCGTGGGCTGCATGATTGACATACCTGATTTAGATTAATTTTACTAACTTTAGGAAAATCTTCGAATCACTGATACTCCATGATGTGACCGTGTTTATTATTGAAGTGATGTTAAGAGATATAAGACGAATATATGAAAATAAATTTGGATGAAAGTCTTAAGAAAAATTATAACCAATAATATTTATTAATAGATTTACAATGAAAAGAAACATTTACTTTTATAATAAGGACATTAATTGAAGATACTGTGCAACGCACACGCACATCTATTAAAAATGCTTTCTTAAAATTAATGCAAGGGCCGCAACTCTTCTAAAATATCTTTGAAGGTAATGAAAGAAAGCAAGAGTAACTTCTTTTTAAAGTACAAAAAATGTTCTCCATATTTATTTTTTAGATGATACATGTTGCCAACTAACACTCCATGATTGGTAAATATATGTTTCAAGCTAATAGGACGAATATATGAAAATGTATTTGAATGAAAAATCTTAAGTATATAGTGTTGGGAAGAAAATTGGGAAGAAAGTCATCTTTAGCCTTTGTTGAAGAGGGATGATTCCACGAAAAAAAAAAAAAGACAGTTTTTGGTTAGTCACATAATAGAGGCAAACTTTTTGTCATCCAGCCAAATAATCGTTTCTTACTCTATTGGCTTGTTGCGGGCTTATCTACTTAATTAACCTGTTTAAGTCCAGAGGATTGAATGCTAGTAGCGAGGTCGCTTTCAGACTTTGTTTGTCTTGAAGTGATTCTACCTTTCTCTCCTTTGTGTATGTATTTTTTCATGCTTTCTTCAGATCCACACAACTATTTTCAGTCGTTTCTTTTGTACAATATTCTCACATTCTTGATCTTTCTAAAAATAATTTAGATTCTTCTATTGAAAGCAATGATCTGTATGTGAAGGATTAGTTGACTCTTGTCTGTTTAAACTTTTCCGCGCATTTTCATAATTTTGCTATTTTCCTCACAATAAGGATGATACATCAATTAGGGTGTAGAATAGATATACGAATTTCGAAGTTAATTGCCGATTCAAACCATTTTTTCCCGAAAAAGTAGAGTAATATCCATTCATTATATTCTCATTCCGGCTTTAATATTCTAAAATATTTGAAAATTTCCATAACCAACCTTAACTCGTTATCCTGTATCACCATTTAAACTGAATGGCGGTTGTAATTTTCACAGCGGAACTTCTGTGTATTTATTAATAATTAAAAAAATATTTCGACACGGCTGTGCACTCAACAAAAACCTAAAAACTTTGGATAACGTCTCTACTCTTTTAAGAAACTTCTTCAATTGTAATTGTTTTCCTACTATCGTATTTTCATTTTATTTTGTTTCGTTTTTTATTTGCCTATTTATATTTTTTATATTTACTTTTTATTCTTTTATATTTAATAAGTTTGTATTTCTTATACCTTTATTATTATTTATTATTATTCATTATTATTTTATAAATTTTATACTTTTTTATCCCCTTATTCCACCATATGTTTCTTCACTATTTTATTCATTTAAAATTGTTTTTATATCCTTTATAATTTATCCATTCACCTTCATTATTTTGTTATAAAAATTATTCCTAATAATTTATACTTCATTTAAACCCATATATATTTATGTTCCAATAAAACTTTTTCAAAGTTGAGTTTCGCTTTAGTAGGACAAACCCTGGAGTGAATGCGGTATTGTGGTGACTGAGATGATTTTAGCTTTTTTGTTTTGTTTTTTTTACAAAGGAATTACCACTTATTAAGGCCCAGAGGCATCTCGAGGATAAGGGTTAATAAGTGTATAGTGGCCAATGGGACAGCGATGTAGTAATTGTTAGTAGTGGAAATTTAGTAAATTTGATTACTTAAGGAGAACGGCTCATCAAGAATTTAGTTACATTGGATTGGAAGACGACCATATTGTAGTCAGTCTGAAAGCAGGCAAATAGAAGAGAGTTCCACGGCTGTGCAGTTCTAAGAAAAAAGCTTTGTTCATGGAATCTACGTTTCGGTTTAGGCACGGATAAAAAGTGGGGGAAATTATTGATCGTATTTTCAGCTAGATGAGTGTTTATTGTGAATGTTTGATGAGGAGGGACCATAGATTGGAGCCCAGACGAGCATTTACCATGAAAATAACAATAAAGCAGACAAGCTCGCAATGTCTCTTCTGTGAAAAAGAGGTTGCAAGGAAGAGAAAAGGGCACCCCCCCACTAGGCTATGAAGTCTATTTTGAACTCTGTCAAGGCAGAATAAGGTCTTTGTAGAAGCTCCTGCCCAGATGTGGCAGCAGTACTCCATCCTTGAACATACCTGGCTCTTATATAGGTAGAGAATTGCATCAGCAGTGAGATATCTACTGGATCGATAGAAGGATCCCACCATTTTCCCAGCAACCTTGGCAACAGATTTGATGTACGTGTTCCATTTCATATCAGTAGTAATGGTCAAGCCCAGGAACTTGTTAAAACATGGAGCGTCCCCAAGATGAGCCATTCATTTCAGTTGATGCCAGATGGGGATCAGAGCGTTGATGATGTCAAGACAAAAGCTTAGTTTTAGATGCATTAAAAGTAACCAGCCATCTCTTTCACCATTGTACTACATGCTCAAGATCAAAAGAGAGACAATCAGAGAGAACTTGGTCGTTTACGGTCTTTGATGTACTGCCATAGATAGTAGTTTCATCAGCATAAATGTCTACAAATGATGTAAGGATATAATTTGAAAGATCATTGATGTAGATCAGGAAGAGAGTTGGGCCCAGGATGGAACCACGAGGGACTCCAGCATTAATACTGTGAGCTTCTGATTTCTGCCCATCAACCACTACTCTTATGAAACTATTAGAGAGAAATGATTTAATAATTGAGAAGACATTTCCAACTATACCGTAACTGGAGATCTTGTGAAGTCGACCTTACTCTATCAAAGGCCTTTGATATGTCAAGAGCAACTGCCCTAGAAAGGAAGCCTCCGTCAAGAGATTCGTTAATCCTATGAGATATAACCGTAAGCACATCTGCTGTAGATCTAGCAGAACGGAAACCAAATTGTATGCCACTAAGAAGTCTATTTTTGCTGAGGTGGTTGACTACTTCTCTATTTAACACAGATTCCAGCAACTTACTCATGACGCACAGGAAACTTATAGGTCTATACTGAGAGGGAGATGACCAATCACCTGAATTCTTAAATATTGGGCATACTGGCGAGGTTTTCCAGTGGATTGGGAAGCAATTCTCCTTTAAGAAAACGCTTAAACAGCTTTGTAAGTATGGGAGCTAGTTCTGGTTGAAGCTTTTTTAGCACTATAATAGGAATGCTTTCAGGACCAGTTGAGTTCGTCTTATCAAGAGATATGTTGTAAGGGGACATTACCTCATTTCTAAAAAGACCCGATCAAAAGATTGGGGATTCGGTTAGTTCCAAGATTTGAGTTGGTGTTTCCTCGCTTGTGGTGTATTTTTCTTATTATATGATGCCGTAGGTGTTCCTTGGTTTGGTGTTGATGAATTGTGTTCTTTATTCATCCTTGGTGTATTGGTAAAACGAAATGTTTGAAGTAGCAGAATCCAGACAGGGTGAAAAGTCGGTTCCAATTAAGCAGCTGAGAATCGGTTCAGATGCTTTCAACGGGAATGAGTTCAGTGTACGGTGAGTAGTAGAGACGAAGTAACTGGGTGGAGGCGGGATTGGGGTTATACGTTAATTTTGCGTGGGGAAGTGGGTTGATGAACCGTAACGGATAGTAAGGAATTTTTGACAGGAGATGTTGGGTGTAGGGGTATGCATGTAGGGGTCGAGTTAGATGGAGATGGAAGTCAATTACGGGTTGTCGCTGAAAATTGTAGTGAATTTAAATATAAATATAAATAAAAATATTTCTGGTTTGAATGGGTTAGGAGTATTTTTTACTAATTGCATGAATTTATATATGCTTAAGTATATAGTGTGGATATATCCTTAATTAGTTTCATTTGTTGAGGGGGTTTAAAAGTGGAAAGAATAGGGGAGGGGAAGCCTAGGCTTTACTCCCCTATATTTATACCTCTGCCTTACACTTCAACCCTCCTTTCTATATACGTAATAACAGGGCAACTCTAGGATTATTACTACATATTATCTGATACATTGCGTATCAAATTATCAACGAGTTTACATTTTTTTTTTTTTAATATTTAAGGAACGAGTGAATAAAAATCCATCAAACTTTGAGAAAGTGCTTACAATACATATCAGCTACTCCAGTCCGAAAATAAAAGTATTTAAAGCAGTATTAGCGAAACTATGGCAAAAGATAGGAATATCTGTTGATTTCAGTGTGTCAAGTTATTAACGAGGTTGAGAAAAAAAAAACACAATATACCCATAACCTGTTTATTGAAATAATATCCAAACATTACATAAACTAGGGAAAATCCTTAGAACACAATAACTGCATAGCAATTTCTACGTTTACATAATTAGTAGGGTATACGTGATCCTTTTTATGAATGACTTGTAAAAGACGTTGATCCACAGAGTTAGTTAAATTTGTGATTTCGTCAACAGTTATTCCTCGCGTCCGACAACTCATCTTTGCTCTTAAATTGA
This sequence comes from Euprymna scolopes, assembly GCF_053919585.1. NCBI lineage: Eukaryota > Metazoa > Mollusca > Cephalopoda > Sepiida > Sepiolidae > Euprymna > Euprymna scolopes. The sequence continues at coordinate 145,092,801 of NC_136493.1, read as the reverse complement.
CGTCCACTTGCATAGAGGCTTCGCTTCATGATATTCCAAAGGTTCTCAATTTGGTTCAAATCTGGTGAATTTGCAGACCACTTCATCCTTCGTAGTTCAGAGAACCCCAGATATTGCTAATACTCTTTGCTTTTGTCTGCTGCATGCGAGGGAGCATTATCCTGCATAAAAAATAATGGTTCTTTTGAACGTCAATCTTTGCTTCTTCAGCCAAGGTTCAAAATGCTCCTTCAGAAAAGCTATGTAAGCATTTGACGTCATTTTAACGCCTTCTGGGACTCTTCATGAGCCAACTAAAGTACCTCCGATAATCCCAGTCCAAACAATTATATCACCACCACTTGTTGGCGCCTTAAATGCTGATGACGCTGTCGTCTATCCCTTACTCCAGCCATCTGGAACATCAAGATTGACACGCACTTCATCCGTGAACAAAACTTTGGAAAAATCCGTTTTCATGTTGTCCTCTGCTTATTTCTATCGATTTTGTATGTGATGTTGCTTTAATGGAGGCTTTGTCACAGCTTAACAGACTTTGCACTTATTTCAGGAGCCGACATCTTCATCTGAGACATTCTTCAATCCGGCTTGGTCAAAGACATCTCGACTTGTCTGCCCAGTGTTCTTAACAACTTCACATTTACTTTGGAGTAGAGAACGGCGTGAAACAACTCTAGATTTACCTTTATCAGCTCCCTTAGCTGTTTTTTAATAGGACTCTTTTAGAACTACTCAATCCACCTTTACGACCCATTTTATTGACGAAACAAACTGCCTTGTTAATAATTTGACACACCTCAAATACCATATATTCAGCAATTACGACGGAAAGTTGTTTACATTTCGTGGAACAGTACGAAAGTTTCACAGTACGCGCAGCTCAGCATTGCCAACGTTTCCGAAGCGTTTGATACGAAACTACCGGTAAGTTTCTGAAAATGGTAAAAAATGTTATCTCGTTAATAATTTGATACGCAGTGTATATATCATCGTTTGAAACTTATTATTATAGCCTTACAATTACCCACCCATACCCACCTCATAACTTAATCCTGTAACTTTCCTCTGGACCTTCACTTGCATCACTAAATTAAAACTCTAGTACACGACACCCTATGTAATCCACTCCACTACTTTCATTAATTCTCAAAACATCACACTACAACCATAGCCTTCTTATAAATAATGCTGGGATAACCGTTACTTTGGTTCAATGCATCATTATAATATTTCGCCTGAAATTATACACCGTCTCAATGTGCTGTTGTCGTCTCGGTTGCATCTATCGATAAAAAAAACTGTATAGATTCTTTACATCTTACGGATAAAATAGGATCACCGCCCATCCACCCTTATACCTCCCATTGATTCTGAGATCATAAACCACCTACATTATTTAAAACTATGATAGAAACCCTATACTGCTTTTTACATTAAACTTTATATAATACGCTCCTCCTTTATCTTAGAATTCGATATAATCCCCCCCTAACAACATCAATATTTTCATGATTTATTTCGTTCTTGATGAATCCCACGCTAGACGTCGCATTCCCATTATGTTACCAAGCATCTTCTCTACTATTTTGATGAGAAGCATTGGGCTTCGAAATATCTTGGTATAAAGAACCCCTTTATCTCCCAACTAAATATTTGTATACCTTTATCAAATAAATCAACCATTCTATAATCACCAATATATAGATTTTGTGACTTCATTTTCCAATCTTATTGTTTCCTATATAAGCTCCAATGAAATTTGTTGAGCTTTATCTTATCCCGATAAGTCTCTTATAGAATTGATTTTACTCTATCCTTCTAACTCTCTTATCTATATATATATATATATATATATATATATATATATATATATATATATATATATATATATATATAAGAGAAAGGAAATTCAGACTGTGAGTTAAAATTTACAATAAAATTTATTGTTCGACCGAATACTCCAAACAACAATTTATAAAGTCCTTATTCCGCGGAGTTTTAAAGAATGCTATTTTTGCTATTCCTCTCATCAGAAGATAGAAAGAAATCAGCAAATTATATTTGTAGCAATGCTAGAATTTGCGGTTATTATAGTCATAAATTGAAAAGATTCGCATGTCCTTTAAAAACAACGAGTGAAAAATGTAGATATAATACATAATAAAAGCAAACCAAGCATAAAGTTGCAGCTTGCATGAAGACTTTTTTCAAAGAAAAGTGAAAATAATTCCTTAGAAAAAATCAAATCTAGTTGAATGCAATTAGTCCGGTTGGAAAATTTTCAGCGCAGCTAAAATTATGGAATTCTTTTTGCGGATAGTGCAGTCATCCAAAAATAAGTTGATCCCTAGTTGATTGGATTCGATAAATTAGATGGACAGGAAAACAAACATGCCACCTCTAATCGTTGGCTTAACTAGAAAACTTTAAAAAAAAAACTACAAATTTGGAGTCTGCGGAAACCGTTACTATCAGAAAGTTTTAGTCCCAATAAGTCATTGTTTCACAAAAGGTGAAAATATTTTAATTGGCTAGCGGGACAAGCGTTATTTAGCGTTTGCGTCGGTCGTAAACAAGACTTGCAGAATTATGAGCAGATAATTTTAAATATCTCATTTTCGTTCGAAATAATGCTGAGATTATTCGAAGAATACGAGCGAAACTCAAAAGAGAACCCACTTTACAGAGGATTGCCAAAAAGTTATGTGTGCTAGCGTAGCATACGTTAGAAAAGCATAGTATACATTTAAAATGACTTCCCATTTTTAATGTCCAATTATATTCTCAGTATAAATCAAAGAATTAGTCTCCTTATAAAAGAGAAGACAATAAAATAGCTACCCACATTTTAAAAACGAGTTTACCATACAAAAACAAAATAAATTACTCCAGAGACAGTGTTATCTTTGTGGAAAATTACATTGTGAATAATTCTGCCCGTTTCTGAACAAAACTTGTTTACATTGTGGCAAGATTGGTCATAAAATATCGCATTGTAAAAGCAAACACAAAACAACAAATAGAATCAGACAGACAAAACCCAATGAAATGTCAGCCAAAAATTTACGCAAATACGTAATAGTCAAGATATTTCATAAAACCATGATGGCAGTGGGTCGGATGTTTCAATTATAAATTTTCATACGCGAGAGAAACTTAACAAAATAACTTTGCAGAAAACACTGAAGTTCGCTTACTGGCGAATTAGATGCATATGTCAATTTGAACAGTACTATTAAAAAATTGAAGGTGTAAGTTCTAAAAATATAAAACCTATTTGGTTTGAACTGGATGAACAGTTTTAAACTCTGGAATTTATCAGCCAACATTTTAAATCAGAAAATATGTAAGCTGGAGAATGTTAAAAAAGATTAAAACGTATCGTACGAAGTATCTTCAAAATCAAGCTGTTTATGTAAACAATCAAAGACTTTTCAAATTAATTGCATACACCAAATTAAGCAAGACATTACAAAGAATAATCTTATAATTTGAAAAAAAAAACAGTCGAACAATAACGCAGCAACAATTAAAAAATGATCAGAAAATAAAAACGTCACAGAGTTTCATAAGCAGGAATTTGTGATTATACGCAAAAAAGGAAGTTTAAGCGTTAAGGGAAAAGCAGAAACCAATATCCACCCCAGCAGCAAGTAGGATTTACAAATACGAAGATGGTCCGAGTATACCAGTTTCTAAACATTTTGTTTCTTTGTATAAACGTAGAAATACCAAATTAGCCTAACTTGCACAATGGAATGTCCTCCAAAACTTAATGAATGATATTACTAAAGAAACGCAGACTTTAAATCAAATTGTAAAGGATTGGTGATATTGAGTATACCATACAATACACAAGACATACTCATAATTGCTACCAAAACCAATTAAAAAAACGTCACTCAGATAACATTGCAGACACATTACTTGTAGATGAAGAGCCGATCGACGTCATTTTTAGGCGTTCGATCTCGACCAAAACAGCAGTCGAACAGAAAGAGAAAAGTCGACTCACTGACCATAGACCCAAAGCGAAAAAGATATTAACAGGCTTTTTGCAGGGCAAAACGGCTTGGGAGGGGGGGGGGTTGTGGGACTCACTCATGCATAAGATACGAATTCCTTCGAACTGTATAAAATAGATGGAGACGTAACGACTCTCATGTTGTTGTTGTTGTTGTTGTTGTTGTTGTAAGTGATGGTGTGTATACTTCGTAGTACTCTATCTTGGCGTTTAGTGCTACGACTGTTGTTCTATGTATATTCTGTTTTGTTCTCGATACAAATACTTTTTTTCTAACGAATACCCGTGTCTTCCTTTGTGACCCTTCTGGCCACAACACTATATAATTTTCATTCGTGTTTATTGATTATACGATTTATTTGTTATCGTCCGTCAAGTTTACTCAGCCAAGCGTGAGCATGTTCGGAAATTTAAGGCTCCAAAAATAGTAAACGAAATGGTTTTCAAAGGGGGGGGTAGTCTCAATGTGAGAATGAAGTGTGTGCATAGAATGAACCGAAGAGAGGGTCAAGCATGGATTTAGGATGTTTTTTTAGATCGCATATTGAGAAGAAGAACGATATTTGATTTGTATGTGTTTATTCAGAGTTCCATTGCGCATGTGTTTACCTTTTTCGTTAGGTGCCTCTTCATGTAGTCTCCATTCTCGCTTTCTCTCACTCTCACTCTCACTCTATCGCTTTCGCTTTTGCTTTCGCTTTTGCTTTCTCTCTCACTTCTCACTCTCACTCTCTCTCTCTCTCCCTCTCTCTCTTTCTCTCTCTTTCTTTGTTATCTAGTGACTGTTTGTATCAGGATCAGCTAGTTTACATAACTTTAAGAAAAAAATAAGTTTCAAACGAGCGGGAATCATACTCATTGGTTGACAATTGTGGGATTCACACCTTTATATCAAGTAATGCTGGCTTTTAACGAGATGACATGCTGTGATTGTGTGAACGTAGCATAAAGTTATTGATTTTAATGAAATATTACGCCAATGGCAAATTGGTGTTTTGAAACCGATCACACTCTTTTAAAGTTTGTTTTTATTGTTTGTCTATTCCAAAAAGAGCGTTAGTCGTACTCACCTGATTACAACAATTCCATAAAAGGATCAGCTTTTTTAAGCTAATTCGCGATATTTGCTCAAAGAGTTTGCTAATCATTGTTAATTAACTGACGTCCTGAAAAGAAGATCCTCCATGTGAAGCCTCTCAGCAATGTTTGCTCATGTAACAGCCCGCAAACGTTGTTTCTTCGGTCGTAGCATTAAGTCGACAGGCATCTTAAATAGGAATCACACTTTTTAACCCTATTCTCAATTTTCGGCCATTTTGAAGAGAATCTATTGACAAAAGAACAATTATATTGTTGTTTGTTGAAGTTAGTAAATGAAAAGCGCAGAGAAGAAACACAAGACAGAAATTACAGATAATGTATGTATTAAATAATAATATGATATATAAACCGCTATATGTCTGTCTCCATATTTTCAAACTCTATCTCTTCCGAAACTAAAAGTCGCAGAGTATCATTAGGGGCCTCAAATGATTGGATTTTTATGGATCATTCTGTTATGGTTCTTTGGCGGGTTAAAATAGTTTTTAAGGGGTCAAAAATGGGTCAAAACTGAAAAAAAAAATCGTTATACATTTTGTACGTTCATCTTAGTTTGTTTGTAATTTATAATTTTTAATCAGTTCATATGCGTGTCACATTGGTAGAGTGGTAACGTCACCAGTTTATTGCTAGTTTTGCTTCCAGTTTCGATTCTAGTTGATGGCACCCAAATATTTTTTTTTTACTTTTGAAATCACGACTCTATAATAATATATATGAAATCTGCACAAATTAAAATATCATATTTAAGCGTATTTTATATCCGGGCAAAGCCGGCCGCCCTCCCTCCTGCTAGTACAAAAATGTCTTTTGCAGATCTAATCGTATTTTTACAGCTTGATTTGAAATGCAACTATAGATCAAAAAATGTTCTTTTGGTATCGGAAATAGACGATTCTCTAAGTTAATCAGATTCTAATAAGTTGCAATTAAAATAAGCAGGTAAACACCAAAGTTTTAGGTCATCAAAATAAAAACGTAATAGTCAAGAGGAGTATCATTTCTCCGTGCATTTTTTTTTTATCATAGAATTATTACATATATTACTTATTGACTGAACTGCGTTCGGCTTCCAAAAGAAGAATACGAGATTTTCGCATTTAGCCCGCCAAACGTCTATTGATTAGACTGCTTCCGAATACAAGGGAGGTAATTCGTTGTCATAATAGACAAAGGGGGACAATTATTTGTTAGGATAAAAAGGGAGGTAAACCTTTTAAAAAATAATTTTAAACGGTCTTGTATTAATTTTTCATCTAATCGCAATACAATAGCAATGACGAATTGGCCTCCTATAAAACGATCGTTGATTAAAAGAGTGTTTTTATTAATGTTTAACCGTTTTAAACAGTTTGCCGTTCACTCTTCATCTAATTATAACATTACATGAATGGACACCAAGCGTCCTAAAAAGGATCACCTCCCCCTCTCTCCAAAAATTGTTTGCTACATTTAAAACACTGTTGATAAAAAGACGAATATCAGAGAATGAGAAAGCAAGGTTACAGGTAAAGGCTGATCTTTTTAATTCCGCTTTCTGCGGAGTAGACGGCTTTCCAGTGACAATCAAAATAACGTCACTTCTGTTTTCGTAATAGTTTTCATTTTTCTTTTAATTGAATACATAAAAAAGTTTTGTTGTTGTCGTTTTTTGTTTGTTTGTCTCCCCCTCCCCCTCACATTCACCCTAACATGGCCACTTGGACGTAAGAGGCTACTATTTAGAGCCATGCCTAGGAAAGATTAACAAGATGTTTGTTTACGTTACATTTAAACTTCTGCATATCAGCACAGTTAGGGAAGCGGGCAGCAGAAAAAAAATTCCAAAGTCTAGCTGTTTGAGGGAAGAAACTCTAAGAATAGAAAGCTTTCTGGTATTTAGGGACCTCAACAGTGAAGGGATGAGATTTTGTTGCTAGGCGGATTTGTCGGGCATATGTACGTCGAGGGGGCACAAGTGCAACGCGTTCATCAGAGCACATTCCATTAAAAATGTTTGTAAAACAGGCACAGAGATGCAACATTGCAGCGATGGAGCTTAGTTGACAAAGTGGGACCTATTAAATTGAAGACTCTTTTTTTGACTCTATCCAAAAGAGAGAGAGAGAGAGAGAGAGAGAGAGAGAGAGAGAGAGAGAGAGAGAGAGAGAGAGAGACTAGTGGTAGATGTACCATCCCAGATGTTGCAGCAATACTCAATACATGAGCGAATGGTGGCCTTGTAGAGACACAGGATACTCTCAGGTGTGAGTAGTCTTCTAGCTCGATAGAGAGAACCCACCTTTTTGCAGCAGCCTTTGCAATTTCCTCAATATACTTGTTCCAGTTTATATTTCTCGTGAATGTTAGACCGGGGAGTTGTTGTTGTTGTTGTTTTTGTTGTTGTTGTTGTTGTTGTTAAGAAAATCTTTAAATGAATCTGTCTGCTTATCAAATGCTTTTATTTTACATGTTTTCTTTGTTTTTTCGGCCAGTTTTTTGGTTTTCTTTAGAGTTTTACAATAAAAATAGATTTTTTAACACCTAATCAACTAAATTGACATTTATGTTTTTAAATTTTTATTTAAATAAAATATTTTATATGTTTTTATTACAAATTATTACGTGAATCAGGATTCAGAATGAAATAAAACGATGCTGAAAAACACAAATTCGTTTTCTTTTTAAAAATACTTACATTTTATTCTGGATTACTGTTTTCTTCTACGTATAGCTTTTCGGGACTGGTGCCAATAGGCATCTCCTGTGTTTGTAAGAATCATCTTGTTAGCTCCTTATATCAATTGGCTTCATGCCTTGTCTGCAGCGATTTTCATAAAGAAAAACAAGAATACTGGATAGGCCGGCAAGGAACCGAAGTTTCAGACAGCATAGTTCTGATACTGCTACATTGCCCGCTCTTATAACAGCGAGGAAGGTTTTGCTTTAGTTGAGGTGCTTCTGGTGCTGTTGAAGTGGGTCGGGTTTCAATGAGCAACTTTTTTCAAGAAGACGAACCTGGTCTGATCGATGAAGATGGTATCAGTATGATTACGTCAACTGATAGTAAGATGCTTGTGCGAGTGCTTGAGTGTGCCAAGCTTTTGTAATCTTGGTTGGCAAATGTTGATTTTTTGCAGCGTTGTCTCTGACTCAGTTGTTAGTGTTGTACTTCATGGCTCGAAACTTTTAGCGATCGGTGAAATCTCTCTTCTAGACGGTTGGAACGAGGGTTGTTAGCCATGATACTTATATCTTTGATACGGAGCAGCTGGATAAATTCTCGAAAGAGCAACAGCTGAAATTGTTGGTGATGATGTTGGGTACGCCAAAAATCGCGGTCCACTCACATATGATCGTTCTAACGTGCGTGTTGGTGGTAATTGATTAATCGATGCAACTGCACCATCGAGAAATTTTATCGACGACTGTTATGAGTTATTCTAAGTCTTAGCAAATCGATAGAGGTCAAACTATTTCTATATAGACATGTGTGAAACGGATGTTGGAGTTACTAAAAATGCCGGATGTAGATTTCGTGTGTTAATGTACCTGATATTTTTGACACTCGAGGGAAATAGACCCAATGCGCAGAAATCAACGTTTGTACTTGGCCGTACAAAACGACGTTTTATCAGTTGAATGACTTTGTGTTCTAAATAGATTAAACGTACTCCTTTTTCACTGACGTCGTAATTCACACCACCTCTTAAGTTCACTGCATTCTCTCAGCTACAAATAATACACCATGCCCCAACGTAGCACTATGCACAGCCCGTCTTCCTCAAAATGAACTCTCTCATTCTTCATACTGCTTGCTTTTATGCAACGCAAGATCGTCTAATTTGCACACGAACGGTGAAAATTCGCGTTAGTTCGCTTGCATGAAAAGCATCAACATTTAGCACTTCTTGTCCCTTCAAAAAATACTTCTCGGTGAAAAACCAAAAACATTTTTCCAAAAACTACTTTTCACTTTTCACATGTTCCGTTTGTTGAAAAATGTAAGTATGTTCTCGAAATTATCAAAAACATTTGCTATCCCAGTTATATCAAACAGTATGTCTATATATACTGATTCATAAGCAAAATTCTGTAAACTGAATTCACGTTCTTTTTTGTCTTTTTTATTCTTTGCTATTGCTATACATACCAAAATATTTTTCTCTGTTGACTTTCATTTTAAGTAAGAAAGTTAGGGTTAGAGTAAAGATTATTTATTAATGTAAAAACCCATGTCTTCCAGGTGATGGAGTCACATAAGAACCATTCAGATTGCAGGGTGTATTAATTTCATGCCTGCTCGAATGACTACTTCAGCCTCTTCGAAAATCGTGAACAGTGATCAGAGAGTTCTCTGACATCAGGCAAGAAAGACGTCAATATTATTTTCCTATCGTGTGATGACAGTTTTCATTGTTACAAATATCATAAGTTGATCTTAACAGCCTATGCTAAGATTAACTCTTAAATATAAAACAGTTACACACAAAGTTTATAACACAATGATATAAATAGATTTCCTTATGTATATCTGACACAGATTAATGAGATTCGATCACACGATAACCAATAAGCTCACGCGGCGCATTAATTTCACCCGTACACCCTAGCATCAGCCAAATAAGGACGTCGATCGCTACTCTCTTGTCTCCATTCACTGGACAGCCGAGCAGAACTATTTTCCACTGGAAGAAATATAGCTTGAAGAAAACAGAAGCAGAACTTTATAACTTTACTAGACTACCCAGTATGTTATATTAGCTATGGAATTCGTGTATGAGCGTGACACTTGTGACGTAAAGAAAATAGTTTTTTTTTTACATAACAGAAACATTTCTATGAAACTATATTAAAATGAAAAAAGAATATAGATAGATTTCTATGAGTCGTTCTGTTTATTATAATTGATTATTTTTGAAAAAAAAATTACAGTTACTGAATTATAAATGGTTGGTCATACTTATAGGTAAATGTGCACTGAACAGATACCATAATACTTATTATAGTTAAATTCAAATTATAATATATCTGCTTTTTTTTTACATCGTTCATTTCTGTATTACGTTTAAGTTATTTTAAACCCCACTCGTCCCATGTTAAATAATAATTCCGAAATAATAACGTTAATATTTCAGCGTCCCAATTGTTCTTTTGTTTTTTGTTTATTTTAAACCCCACTCTTCCCATGTTAAATAATAATTTCGAAATAATAACGTTAATATTTCAGTGCGCATGTCATGCGCGCATGCGCAACCGGATGTCGTAAACCGGAAAGTGGGTTACATACATCGTTACAATGTCATTTGAGTTTTATAATTATATAGATTGCATTTTTCATGTAGACACCGTCCAACTTCCTTCAATCAAAACCTAACGGTGTAAGTATCTTAAATAAATACCTTTTTATTGTTGTATATAAAAAGGTTTTGTTTTGTGATGACAATTTTCCATGTTACTAAAATATTATATGGCTTGGTCTTAACAGTTTTAACAGTTCTTTTCTTTAAATTCCATTTTTTATCCCAAACAAGGCACAGTGCTATTTTGATGTACGGGACTACTATCGAGGACATAAGTTGTAGTGATACTATGTAGGGAGTTGAGCAGCAAGATGTCTGTCTACATTAAACTTGAACTTCTGCATGTCAGTATAGTTGGGAAAACAGGAACCTGGAAAGGAGTTCCACCGTCTAGCAGTTCTGGGGAAGAAACTATTAGAGTAGAAGGCTTTCTTACATCTAGGGATCTCTACTGTGTAGGGGTGGGATTTAGTAATGCCTGGAAAAATTGTATCCTTAACGAACTTTTACTACCCAGTCCTCACCGAAATAGGAGATAATTCTTGGGATGAGTGTTTCAAGATAACAGGTCAAACGCTAAACTACCTGTCTCAGTGTATGAGGTAATGCGTGGGAGGATATATTCATGACAAAGAAATGTATTCTACACTGTTATCCTTTATAATAGCAGGTAATATCGAGAGGGCAGTCTTATGACAACTGAACAGATACTACACAACCCACCCTCAATGGAGAAGATAAGCCTGGGCATATAGTATCATGGCGAATAAACATATTCTACATTACTCCAAAAGGGGTTGTTGTTGTTGTTGTTGTTGTTGTTCGTCCGTCGGAACAATGAGGACCATCTGATCATCCTGTAGTCTAGGGTGGTGGGAATCATCATCGGTGAGTGCAGATATAGCTGATAAACCGAATCTTTGCTTGAAAAGTTCTATTACAGTGAGAACAGGGAATCGTAGCAGATGTCGAGGGCTTCAAAACATTGTCCTTTCTGCGCTTCTCAACTTTTCGGTTACTTTCATATTTGCAGGCACCATCACGAACAACGGTCCGTCACTTGACTCTATTTAAATGACCAGCCCAGCGAAGCTGAAACTTCATAAGGATAGTGGGAATGCTTGGGAGTCCAGCACGAGTTAGGACTTTTGTGTCTGGTATCCTTTCCTGCCAGCCCATGTCAAGTAGTTTCCTCGATCTGGTGGTATGGAAGTGATTTAATTTTCTAGCGTGCCGTTGGTAGACAGTCCATGACTCACATCCATAGAGTACAAGAAAAAAAGAAAGGGATTAGGTAATGCTTGGAAGGAGAGTAATACTAGTAAAACTAAGTTGCTCATCTTAACAATTACAAGACACCTCTCCAAACACGGATATCCATGACAAATAACATCCTACCTGAGAATTCTCCCTTCAAACTCCTCGGCTTAACATTCAAGAACAATATAAAATGGAACATATACATTGATGGTATTGCGAAATCTGCCGCAAAGAAGGTGTCTTCCTTCTATTGTACTAGAAGCCTACTCACACTATTCGCCCGTGTATGAAGTATTATTGCCACATCTGGGCTGGTGCATCTCCCACTAGTCTCTCTCTCTCTCTCTCTCTCTCTCTCTCTCTCTCTCTCTCTCTCTTGGATAGAGTCCAAAACAGTCTTCAATCTAATATATCCCACTTTGTCAACTAAGTTCCAACCCCTGTCCCATTGCCGCAATGCTGCATTTTTGTGTCTGCTTTACAAATATTTTAATGGAATGTGCTCTGATGAGCACGTTGCACTTGTGCTCCCCTCGACGTACATATGCCCGACAAATCCGCCTAGCAACAAAATCACACCTCTTCACTGTTGAGGGCCGTAAATGTCAGAAAATTTTCTTCTCTAATAGTTTCTTCCCTCGAACAGCTAGACTTTGGAATTCCCTTCCTGCTACCTGCTTCACTGACTGTACTGATATGCAGAAGTTTAAATGTAACGTAAACCAACATCTTGTTAATCTTTCCTAGGCATGGTCCCAAATAGTTGCCCCTGACGTCCAAGTGGCGATATGCCTTGTTAAGGATGAACGTGAGAAAAAAAACACACGAAAACGAGCATATAAAACACTACCCTAACCCAACCCCTAAGGAGGAGTAACGCCTGAGAAGCCAATATTCGAGAGGATGGCATCATAGAGAACGAACATAAAATATAGCACAGTGAGATACCACGTGGTAGGCATTAACTTGGAAAAGATAGGAATCTTTTCCAAGTTAAAACGACTGTCGAATACGGCATGTGCAAAACAAGTGCAATGTTTTTTGTTATTTTTAATAAAAATAGAAAAGATAAAAACAAATTAGTTTATTCAATTTTTTTCTTTTATTCAAATGAACCAAACTTTTTTGGTAAAAATATTTCAGAATGTGTTTGTTTTAATTTTATTTTACCATCAAGTGTTGCTGTCACTGCCTTCTTGATACAACCTCTGCTGTTGAAAGTTCTTTGTTTGTTTGTTTTTTTTTATTTTGGTGTCTTTCGGGCTTTTGCTTGCTTTTTTATTTTTGTATTTCAATTACTTTTGCTCTTTTACATCATTAATAGAACATCAGCAACTGTCGCAAAATGTTATCTCTGCTTTAATTACGTCCCTTTACGGCATTGATACCGGAGCACACATGACGCTTCTCTCCGAAGTATCGAATAAAACTGTGAAACTAGTATATTGTTGAAGTTATATATATATATATATATATATATATATATATATATATATATATAAAGAACCTCTCCTCCTCCGACTGAGGACCGAACAAATGCTGCGCTTTGATCCCATTTGAGTTACTAGGGTCCTATCGAATGTCTACAAAAAAAAATAGTGCAATAAAAGAAACAATGGTCATAGGATTGAATTTGCTTTTTTATTCATTTATTTCTAAAGGACTTGAACTTGTTTTTAGATGAGATATACGTATAGTACTTTATGTCAGAGTTTCCTTCTCCTATATGCCAGTCTTAAGGAAGGCTGGGGGTTCATCTCTCTCAGTGAATTAATGAGCCCCCAGATACTAACCTGAAAATTTCTACGACTCGACTACATATATATATATATATATATATATATATATATATATATATATATATATATATATATATATATATATATATATAATGTTTATTATAGCGGACCTTGTTCTCGGTGCCATATGGTACATATGGTATATCATTACTGCATCGTAAAAATGGCTAAATAAAGCTAACGACGTCATTCATTACACTCCCATTTTCATTGAATGATTTAGCACATAAATATGGCGGACAATAAACTCTATTACAAACAAAAGAAAAACATATTTTGTCATGTCATATTTAAGTGACATTAAGGAAACTGTGTAATTAATTGGGCAAAGACAGTAAAAAAAGATACATACACTAATCTCTATGTGTAAAGTTTTGGTCCGATTCTGACTGTTTGCCAGTTTGACCACGGTTTTTCGCAGTGTTTTCGGGATAGACTTCTATAACCGTATGTATTCTGAAACTACTTTATCCACGGTCCTTTGATAAGTCTATTTCATTTTGATTAAATAAGGGGGGTACAATATTACCGTGAGGTATGTGCTCACGCTTTGCACCCTTTAACAGAAATATAGCGTTTAACTTTATTTTACTTAATTTTTAGCTTGAATATATATATATATATATATATATATATATATATATATATATATATATATATATATATGTTTGCAAAGTGCAAAGGGATCCTCATTTATAACCAGGAAATGACAGATGCGCCTAAAAGGCGTTTACAGGCTATAAATCTACCAAAAATTATTTCAATAACTATCATCTCACTTACAACCCTCTCTACACAATAAATGTTGAATGTATCCTTGTGACACATTTCCAAAAAGTCTATATTATAAAATATAAAAATAGGAATAATATAATACGGTTGTATGGACTTAGAGCAAAGGAATATAGGGTTCAATCCTGGTTCTGACTGCTAGTGAGTTAATAAAAATAAACAGAAGAAATGGAATATTTCTCTAGTTTCGACTTAGTATATAGCTGCCAATAGTCTGTAACTGTTAATATTCCTCGTATATAACGGCCAATAGACTAAAAATGTTCAAGATTTTATTATTCCTTTATATATAATAAGCAAAAAATATAAATATTTTTAATCGATTTTACCTCATCCATCTACTTTATGGCACATCAACCCTTTTAACATAGAAACCAACATCTACTATAAACCACTCGTTGAACACATTTATATTTTACCAATAACGATATTATTAAGGTAAATTGGATATGATAGATCTGGTATGATTTATTGAAGCCACTGAGTCAATCACGTATCCACTGACAAATGTAATCTTCTAACTTTCCACTAAGCATTAATGCCTATATAAAACATACCACGTACATTTCGTTTTTTTTTTTGTTTTTTTTTGGTTCTGGTTGTGATGGGTTAGTGGCAACACTTGGGTTTTCATAACACAGGATGAACATTTCGGACAGTGTTTGCAAAGAGCTTATTAATATTGATGAAAGGAAGAGGAACCTCAGCCTTTTAGGGGATTTTTTTATTGACAAATGATGACGTGAATATCATAGTAAATATTTCGGGTGTTAAGGCAAAAAAAAAAAAAAGTCTTCGTGAATATTCGTCTGATTTAAGCCCTAAGCAGTGCACGTGATGAATTCGAAACGGCTTTGAATAGGTTTAGAAATTTACCCATTTTTGTTTTTCTTTGATTTTATTAATCGTTAGAAATAATCTATAAAATAAAAATAGAAAAGTTTTTACCTATTTTTATTCATTTGTTTTTGTTTTTTTTATAGATTTTTTTTCATTTTGTTTGCCATTCTTGTTTTATTCTTTGAAACAATGTTTAGACTTCCTTTCGGTTTCAGTTCATTATTTTTTAAACAGTTTTTTTTTATATTCATTTTTTTTTTTTAGTATTTTTGATATTTTTTCTTTTTTTTTCATAATTTTGTTTCGTTAAATATTTAAAAGTATATGATGTAATATAAATAATTAAAACTGACAAATTTATTGAATATTTATATATATATATATTATTTTATCTTTGGCGACTTATTTTAGCGCCACGAGGAAAATAGTTATAGATATTTCTTGTTAAATTTTAAAATTTTTAATTCGATTTTTTTATTAGTTTTTTATTTTTTTCATTTTTTTTAATTTTTTTATTTTTTTTTATATTTCTAATATCCATTCGGGATATTATGACTTCGACGAACCCAGGAGTTTGTTTAAGATTTCACAAAATGTTATGTTTTTTCAAGTAATTAGTTTTTTTAAAGGAATTTTTACAAATGTTTTTCGTTTACACACCTTTTTTTAGTTTATTGTTTTAGTTTGTACGTCTCTTCTTGTAAACTTTATTTGTTTGAAAGTTTATTGTGTTTAATTTGTACGCCTTTTCTTATAAACTTTATTTGTTAGGAAGTATTGTTTTTAGTTTGCACGTGTTTTCTTGTAAACTTTATTTGTTTGAAAGTTTATTGACTTTAGTTTGTACGTCTTTTCTTATAAACTTTATTTGTTAGGAAGTATTGCTTTTAGTTTGCACGTGTTTTCTTGTAAACTTTATTTGTTTGAAAGTTTATTGACTTTAGTTTGTACGTCTTTTCTTATAAACTTTATTTGTTTGAAAGTTCATTGTATCGTTTGCGAGCTCCCATTAGCATTTTTATTTGGCAAATTATTTCTTTTATTTTTTAATTTTACCTTTCACTTGCTTTTGAAGACGACATTTTGATTGATAAAACATGAAATGTTTTAACAAAGAAATAACTTTACTTAAAATCATATTAACGATTCGCCCTACGAATAAATCATTTTATGCACTAATTAAAAAAAATAAGCTTGTTTTTTTTCAACTAAACACAAAGAATATATATTATTATTATTATTTAATTATTTACTTTGATAATATCATAAAATTGCAGGTAAGCTGCGATTGTATCCAAACTGTACCCGGGGGACAACTAAGGATATGGGCCCTTCCAGACTGATCACATTGGACGTAATTTTGTGGATCTGGATGGGGGTGGAAATATCTATTATTTGCTAAGGCACTTGGGGTACATGGGTTTACGAATTCTTTAGTTGTGGTGGTTGGGGGGACGTTAGAAGTAGTCGTTCGGGTATACTCTGTTGTTGCTTCATCACTGGCTCGACTAGCATTATAACGAGAGGTAGCACTAGACTTCATATTAGCCGGCTCTGTTGAGTGTGAAGAAAACCTTTGGAATATATTGCTCGGTTTAGATTGCGGTATAGTTTGTGTGCTATACGTGGTCACGCAGGTAAGTGCCATCTGATCCCAGACGGTGTATGGTGGGCATGTCATTTCAAACGCCTCACCCCATAGGTCACACTGGATAAACATATCTTTACGCGGATGGGGAAAGTACAGTTGGCCTCTGTTTTTGCAAGGATTCGGCACTGCAAAATAAAATGCAGAAAATAATCATTAAGAATCGTATAAAAAGAGAAGAAAATGAATTATAGCAAACCAAAAGAAAACTCGATCATCCTGACTTACAGCCTAAAAATGTAGCAACGACCCTATAAACAACTACTTTCAAATCTATACTTAATTTTTAAGCTCGGCGTTGATTGATGTAAGCATTTAAGTTCTTTCCGGATCATCCAATCAGAAGCCGTCTTCTATGATGTTCTTCAAGTGTATCTTACAAATCCGTGGTACAATTGATAAAGTACTAGGTTAAATTCTGAAGGTCGATGGTTCAGTCCTAATTGTGGGTGATATTAAAAATACAACTGCAAATTACTTAAAACTTCTAACCGGTCATGGCTGACGGAACGTGGATTAAATAAAGGGTTCTGTTCGAAATTCTGTGCAGATTTCTGAGTTCGATAAAGATTATGGAGTTTGAGAAGATACATCTGAAGAAAATAATATAAGGTCACATTTGGTAAAAACTTGTGAAAATAACAATCCAGATGTAACCAGTAGTTTGAATAATTCAGATAATACGAAGGTTTTATGGTTATTTACATCCGTGTATAGCTTTCTTAGTACAACAAAAATAATTTTAAAAATTAAAATAAATCTCCAGTAAGCTAAAGTTATTTCCTCTTCCAGTTGTGACAATAACACTTAAGATAAGAACTAATCTAAATAATACAAACTAGCAGAACCCGTGGAAATTCCATGGTAGTTGAAAATTTTTGAAAAAAGTTATAAATAAAATGAATAAGAAATAAAATAAAACAAATAACGATGAATTTAAAACAATTTTTAGCAATGTTTTTCTCAACCTTTTAAAGCTAAAAAAAAAATGATTTAAAAAATGTACATTTTTTCAATGAAAATTCAACACACGACGCATTGTTTTGTTTTTCTGGATACTCTTTTTTATAAATTATAAACGAACAGATGTCAATTCACTTGCACATTTTTTAATTTTAAAAAGAAACTATAATTAAAAAAAAACTACAGTCTCTTTCCAACATGAATTATTTAATTATAAAATAAAATAGCCAATTTGAAACAGTAAATAGACAGCCATTTTTTTTTTTAGGATAAATCGTTTTAATGATTTTTAACTGAGAAAGAGCGACTATAAAGGGAGGTAATTCGTTTTTCATTAATTTATGTTTGCGATGATGATGTTTTTTTCTGTTTTTTTGTCACACTGGATGTACGGACAAGTAAATTCATATTTAAATTTACCTAATGCAAATCATGAATCCTCGTCTAAAACAATGCAGAAACATAATGGATTTTACCATTTAAAAGTTTACAGTTACATTGACTTCGACTGCAGAGGCGACAGGTTCGACACAAAATCATTAAAATCCTTGATAGAAGTTTGAAAAATATTTTACATGAAGTTATACAAAAAGCGATTTCTTGCTTGCATTACATAAAAGAGAAATAGTTTTCTTTTCCAGCTTAAAAACTTTGCAATTATCAGAATGACAAGATTTTTAGCATCTTCTATAATATAAATCTCACCTGTCTGTTTAAATGTATGTATGTATGTATGTATGTATGTATGTATGTATGTATGTATGTATGGTGGTCAAGGTCTGGTGTGGACGTGTGTTAAAAGCACATAGATGTCTTAGCGTCATACTGTGCTCCTCCCAGGCAAATCAACCCCACGTGCACGTCATGACCACTGCCACGCAGACGGGGCTCTGATGAACGGCGAGTGTCCTGCGCTGTATAACTGGACCTCCACTGCCTTGTGGGCCAAGGTTCTTTTAACCAAAGGCTAAGGGTGAGGTAACCCTGACAAAAACCTCCAGAGGAGCTTAGGCCCTGTAAGCTGTGGCATACATGTGGCAGTCATGGATCAAATGGCATGATGGGCGGAGAGGGCTCCATAAGCCGTGGTGAATGCAACCTCTCTAGGAGAAGGAAACCCCTGATATAAAACCTGCTGCATCCAATAATGCTGACATGCTCTTCTTTTGGGTTCAGAGAGTGAGATTGTCTCGGTGCAAAGTCTTTCCTCACTATAAAAAGCTTCAAACACAGGCATTACTTGATATGCAATGGAATACACATTTTGCAACCAGTGTGTTTCTCGATAACAAAAAGGCTGGCTGTAGCCTAAAACGGCAAATAGACACTCAATGAGGACTGATGTGGATATGGGCGTCAATGGAAATAAAGGCTCTGGAACATCCAAGGTCTAGTCCGGCAGGTGTTCAGGGCACCACAGCCTGGACCCGGTCATCAGCAGATATGCAGGACTGTAGAAGGTTCATAGAAGTGACCGTCCGGCACGTGCTGCTAGTGGCGCTCATGTCTGCGTCATTTGAGCCAGAGATGTATTAAGTAATGACAATACTCGAAAACGAGTTTGCTGCCATCGTGTATGTATGTATGTATGTATGTATGTATGTATGTATGTATGTATGTATGTCCGCCTAAAACTTTCGACAGAGGTGACGGATTTTTACGAGATCGGTATGGTTTTGAATCTCGACCCTTCGGACGACAAATATCGAAAATTGGCTAAAAACATTAATTCCTTCATCCTCAACTGGGCACTTTCCTACATGGAGGGGTCGTTTTTTCGCCGATATTTTCGAAAGTCATATATTCCTTTCGATTGTCTAGCCTTAATTTAAACATTCGTCACCTGGTTTGGCGATGGACGCAACAGCGAAGATATTACGTTTTATTTTTTATGTTCTTTTCCTTCTTTACGATACGGGTTCGAGCCTGCCTGTCTGCTATAACTTTTTTCTTTTTTTGCTCAACACACCTCCAAACACCCGGGCAACGCCGGGAACCCAGGCTAGTTTCTTATAAATACATTAAACTCGCACAGAAAAAAGTAGTTTGAATAATTCTAATAATTTAAATTATCAATCCTCACCTCAAGAATTCAGAAACATAATCTAAAACATTTATTTGGAATTTCATCTGAAAAATTATTTAAATCAACAAATCACAGACATACTATATAAATAAATAAATGGATATAGTGTTTGATGACGTACCTGCAATTTCATTGACGATGGAAATGTTATAGTGAGCGTAGACACAAGATTCATTTGCATTGAGAGCCTCAATTGCAATGTATAATGGCCGCCCGTCGAAGGAACTGTTGACATAGAGTGCTCCCGGCACAAAATCTGTTGCTACTGCACTGTAAGTATGGAATCCTCTGCCCGGTTTAGCAATATCATAAGAAGCGTACATGTTTAAGTGCCCACACATAGTTTCGACCTGTGAAAAAGAAACAAGAGTAATAGTATTAAACATTGAAACACGGGGCAATTACAGAACATCAGTTTCAATTTTGTCATTTTGCATGTGACAAATATTAGTGGGTGCACCTGCTGGTGTGAATATTTGTTGAGATATATTTGTTCAAATGCATCTGGCATGGTGTTGTAAGCACTATCTGTTTTAGACAAGGGTCACAAAGAGATTACAGTGTCAATACTGCTTGGAAATCTGCTTGGGTTTCTAAAGAGCATGGAGTGATAGAAATTAGGCGGAAACAGCATCAGACATACAAATCAGAGAGCGACGTTTTGAATACAACGTTAAATAAAGCCATGCACTTATATAATGATTAATTGGACTCTCTCTCTCTCTCTCGCTCACACACACGCACACACACACACACACACACGCACAGGACCATCAAGTACAGCATATATGAATAAATCGTTCATCTTTTAGAAGACCCCCCCCATATTTAAATTAATTAAGTGAATACTCATAATAAGTGTGAGAACTATGTTTCAAGTAACAACAGAACTCGGTCTTCGGAGGATAGCAACATCCATGCACTATGCTGATGACAGCTAGAAGAGAAGGTAAGATTTTCAGTTGACTGAAGTATTCATTTGTAAAATGACTTTGTGTAAGTAAACGATTAGGCTACGTATTATATGTACAGACATGTACAAAAGTTATGCAAATATATATATATATCATATATATATATATATATATATATATATATATATATATATATATATATATATATATATAATCTCTTGTGTGGATGAAACGCGGATTATACTGTGTAGCTTAATTGCCATATATATTTTTATAACTTACTCTATATATATATATATATATATATATATATATATATATATGATGATTGCAACGTCTTGTCAGACGAGTGCCACTCTCTAAGACAGTTAAAGTCCATGAGCCCAAAAATGACTTCCATCGCCACAGGACCATTTTAATAGACAAATACCTGAGGGAGTATCTGCACACAGATGATGTTACAGAGTCTTAGCTTTGTACGACAGCTAAGTCTCTCTCTCGATTCAAAATGTTGAGATCCAGCAACAAGCAAGAGAAAGATAGCCAGCAACAAGTTAAACTGTAGACCATCTTAATGCGGGTATTGGTCTCCCGCTTTATGTTTTTTTTAAATCAGAGATTTGCTTCTTCTAGAAAGGCTGCCTTCACCACGGTTTACGGGAGCCCTCTCCACCCCAACACACACATACATACACACAAACACACGGTGCTAGTTGGCCGTTGACCCTGAAAAAGGGTTCATTCGCCCTTTGGAAGATCTTGTTTTTAATCCTTCAGGGAAACTAGCCACTCTCCTCACCAAACAAGT
This sequence comes from Euprymna scolopes, assembly GCF_053919585.1. Classification (NCBI taxonomy): domain Eukaryota; kingdom Metazoa; phylum Mollusca; class Cephalopoda; order Sepiida; family Sepiolidae; genus Euprymna; species Euprymna scolopes. The sequence goes on along the minus strand of NC_136493.1, from coordinate 145,071,284 downwards.
CTGGTGGGGGGAACCAGTTTAGTCGCCGGTGACCCGACCATGAAGCAGGTAGTACTGGGGTACATGGTATATATATATATATATATATATATATATATATATATATATATGTATATATATATATATATATATATATATATATATATGTATATATATATATATATATAGGGTGTTATTTTCCAGAGATAAGGTGATCGATGTAGTATAACAAGGTTAATACAAGAGTGCCACATATCGAAGTAGAGCATGGTATTCTTTTGATTTGTCATACATATATTCTGTGTAGTTAATCGCCATATAGATTTTATAACGTACTACCTAGCTCAACCTACGTATTGAGCACTGTTGAAGTAAATACTTAAAGTTTACACATAAATTTATACTTTCGTATATTAATTTATGTGATTGAATAAAGTAGTTATATATATATATATAGTCATCCACATACATTAACTATATATATATATATATATATATATATATATATATATATATATATATATATAGCCAGTAGAGTTTAGTTTCCTGTAAGTACATCCAATGAAACAACATGTGCCTACCAAAGAGGGCTCAATGAGTGAACAGAGCAGGTATATTAAATTTATTTATACAAACATTAATGGCTACATATGTGCATACATGTTTCTGTAATCACCGGCGTTGGGGATTACATCTTCAGGCCAAGAATTATCGTCGAGAACTGATATTTCAAACAAAAAGATTTTTTTATTTCATTTACAAACTTAGAATGTAACATGGGTGGGGGTTATGAGCGGGGGAGGATAAGTAAGGTCTTTGAACATAATAAACCTCTTCCTTTTTTACTTCCCTTTTTTATATTCCTTTTTGAAGTTTATCTATCCCATCTTTTGGTTTTTACGGTATAAGGTACTTGAGAATTTAGTATTTATTTAGGTTTATTATGTTCAAAGACTTTACTTATCCTCTCCCCGCTCATAACCCCCACCCATGTTAGATTCTAACTTTGTAAACGAAATAAGAAAATGTTTTTGTTTGAAATATCAGTTCTTGACGATAATTCTTGGCCTGAAGACGTAATCCCCCAACGCGGGTGATTACAGAAACATATATGCACATATGTAGCCATCAATGTTTGTATAAATAAATTATATATATATATATATATATATATATATATATATATATATATATATATATAGATATAGATATATATATACAGAGAGAGAGAGAGAGAGAGAGAGAGGGGGGGGAGGGGGAATGAATGAATGCAGTACTTTTTCTTTTCTATATTTTCACTCCTGAATGTCAACATCTGATCATTGGATATGTGACCCACTTAATTTCTACCGATATTTCTGTCAATCTGTTCAAACGTACCCAGTAGGTTATAAAACTCAGCCTCCCTTAGAACATGTAGGTAAGCAACAAAAAAGTTTCATATCAATTTTATTTTTTACTTATTTTTTAAATTTCTTAGACACAAAGCTTCATAGTGTGTGTATTCATTCTTTCGCGGGCTGTTATCCTTATCTTCATTGTAGCTCCACCACGTTTGGACAAACTCATCTGAAGAAGGCCAAAGGATAAGTTAGCCGAAACGTGGTAAAACAACAACAACTATGAAGATGAGGATAACAGCCCGCAAAAGAATGAATAAAAGTGTTTTAAAAAAGAAAAAAATGTACACAAAGGAATATCTATTTTCATCATCTCATCCTTACATTCCCAACTGATCAATGTCCGATAATGGTAACAAACTGATCAATTTCCGATAACGGTAACAAACTGATCAATGTTCGATAACGGTAACAAACTGATCAATGTTCGATAACGGTAACAAACTGATCAATGTTCGATAACGGTAACAAACTGATCAATGTTCGATAACGGTAACAAACTGATCAATGTTCGATAACGGTAACAAACCCATTATACCTAGTGTGATATTAGTCCTTGGCAAAATATGCCGGTTTTCTGCAAATAAAGAAGTTTATATGAAGTATCAAATTCCCCAGCGACCCCTACCCTAGCTGCATTTATATCTCAGTTGTGATAAGATGCCATGCAGCACATAGCATTCCTAAATAATCACCCATCCGAGAGTGGCCAGGTTTTATATTGCTTAACTTCAGTGATCTAACGAGAACCGGTGTGTCAACATGACTAGTCTGAACCTTCGAGCGACTTTTAGTGTAGTATCTGTTCTTCAGGTGCTACACTTCAATGTTTTTGTTCTCTGTCAGTGGAAGGAAATCCTTCATGACTGAGGCAATTTTTAATTTTTGTTCCTTTTCTCCATGTTAAAAAACGACCCTGGTGTCTCACTCTGTCCCATGGGGAGGCATTGTAAATAGGAACTCTTTTATGGGCACATTTCAACACGTTGATAGCGATATCGGCTACTTCAAATGGATCGTGGAGATCGTACACTTGTAAATATTTTCCATACGCCTTCTTTTTCTTTTTCTTTTATTGCTAGTATTATTTCCTGTTTTTTTGTTTGTTTTTTAATGCAAAATTAACAGTCAAATATTTCATTGTGAGTAATTAATGTTTATACTACAACTGTACGAATACTGGTTGCATGTCAGGTAAAATAATTCTCGATCCGAACAGTTTCTATCACTTTTATGACGATTAAAATCATTCTACTTCATTAATACACTCCATATTTTTCATCTATTATATAAATCTTAGCTTTCTGTGTGTTTGTGTATGTGTTTGTGTGTTTGTGTGTTTGTACGTCTGTTTGTGTATATGCTTGTGTGTGTGTTTTTATGTCCGCTAAAAACTTTTGTCATCCACATCGAACTGACATGAACGTGATAGCGTTAGAGTAATCTCTTGGAATAATAATATCGAAAAATTAGAACAAAATCGTCAATTATTTCATGTAGAAATGTTGTTTGTTTGTAAGAGTGTCATGTAAAAATGTATGTTGTTCATTAATTATGCATGCGGAGACGGTCGTTTTGTTCTTTCATCTTAAAAAGCTAAATTTGCAATGTGATAACATCAATGACGTCTTGGTCCGATCGATAGAGTGCTCGCTTACAAACTTACCTTTTGCAAGTTTGCGTCCAGCACGCAGCATTTTCTTCTTTTAACAACGTCTTCTCTCTCCTATCTTTTAAAATTCTCAACTTTCTTATGTGTGCCCACCATGCAGCATGTTTTTTTTTCTTTTAATAACACAAAAAAATGGACACAAGTCAATTTTTTTAATTGACTTGATTAAAACATCATATTTAACCGTATTTTATGAACGGGCAACGCCCTCCTCCCCACTAGTATATAAATATTTCTTTAAATTACCACTTTATAAGGGACAGACACTCATATTGTTGCTTATTTCCAAAATGTTAGGCTTTTATTTCTAACAACATGCGTACAATAATTTTGGCCTTATGTTGGCATATAAAGATATAATAGTTTATGAATCATATTTTTGCTCAACGAGAACCTGAATGCCTACTAGACACTATCCTTGAGTGCCTAAGGTACAGTGGCGGCTCGTGCATGGAGCTGTGGGACTGCAGCACCTCCAAGTTATTTCAACACAATATTAATGATAAATTAAAAATAATACGTTTGTTTTTTATTATTATTTTTTTTTTCTATGTGTACATTATAAAATCATTGTTTAATATCGGTATCTCCAAATTTATATAAAAATAAAAATAAACTTGTTTGGAGCTGTGAAATTCACAGTTACACTTTCTTAATGAAATTCTCTTATGCGCACGCGCGCTTTAGATAGCAGACAAAAGCCGCTCAGGAACTGTCGCTTCTCGCAGTTCCGCGTCTCAGACGCTCGTGAAATTCAGTGTTTGTGCGCCTGTACTTATAGATATGATAACATATTGTTTTTGAGAAAAAAAAGATATGATAACATATTGTTATTGAAAAAAAAAGATATGATAACATATTGTTATTGAAAAAAAAAGATATGATAACATATTGTTATTGAAAAAAAAAGATATGATAACATATTGTTTTTGAAAAAAAAAGATATGATAACATATTGTTTTTGAAAAAAAAAGATATGATAACATATTGTTATTGAAAAAAAAAGATATGATAACATATTGTTATTGAAAAAAAAAGATATGATAACATATTGTTATTGAAAAAAAAGATATGATAGCATATTGTTTTTGAAAAAAAAGGGGGGCTTACTTACATTTTATTATTATTATTATTATTATTATTATTATTATTATTATTATTATTAAAATGTGCATGTAACGTGTTCTTGTACATAAATATTGTGCTTTTTTTTTTTAAATATGCACACTTTTAGCGTTGCGATTTAATTCGGTAGCAGACGGAAATATATAATATGAAGAAACTGTATTTCTTTTTTATTAAAAGTATTCGGGGATTAAGCAATGAAGCTAACACGCGACTAAGGGTAAAAATCAAATCTACAATAAATAAATCTTACCATAAACATAAAGTTACTTTTCCATCTACCTGCCTTTTTCTTTGTTTTAAGTAGTTTTAAATGCTATTTATTTTGCAACAACTAAACTTTACAAAATAAAATAAAAACTGTTTAATTTTTTTCCTAGAAGCAAACAAGCGAAGAAACATTTTATGTTGAAAATACATTTTAGTTAGAAATCTTTTTAACTTGTATATTTTAGATATAAAAAAATAGCATTTATTTGCCTCCAACGAGGACAATGTTAGAAGTTTTACACTTTGAAAAATGGAGTTTTTCACACAAGATTTTTTAATTAAAATGTGTTTGTAAGTAAAAAAAAAAAACAGTTTTTATAATTATGCATTTTTAAACTTTACATTGAATTTGTTACTTGATGGGGCAGATAATACGCATTAAAAAAAGTAATTAGAAATCCTTCTGGACTGAGACAATTTTAATTTTTTTTGTTTTCTTTGGAGAGAAAGCTACATTAAAATTCGATGTTTTATAATGCTTATATATGAAACCCTATTTTCTTATAATAAATCTCCATAATAATAAATCTTTGCTTGCTCACTTTTTTTATTTTGTATTTTATTTACAAATACGTTTTGTTATAAATACATTTTTTTAAATAAATTTTGCAAAGAAAACTGTTATTAAATAAAACGATATTTTCAAATAGTAAACTCCTAAATTAACCCTCGTGGGGAGGCAAGTAAATTTCAAAGTTTTTCTTTTTTGTTTTTATAAAAAAAACAAGTTATTAAAGAATTGTAAATAAAATGTATTTTTAAAAATGTTTATCTTTTGTTTGCAAAAAAAGCAAACTTTTATTTAATCTGAAAAGTTTAAAAAGAATAAATGTATATATTATTTTTATTATTCTGTAAAAAGTACACAATTTAAAAAATATTTTTAATAAAAAAGTTTTTGCGTAGTATCCATTTCTGATTGATTATTTGTCTTTGTTATATATTGGAATATTTATTTGAATGTTTGTTTATTATTTGGTTAAATATTTATTTATATACTCGAATTTCTTTTACACGATATTAAAACAATACGTAAAATTCTTGAAGCAGCACCCCCACTAATCTCAGGCACGAGCCGCCACTGCTAAGGTATCTCTGTAGATAGGTTTGTCAAATCACATAATATTTAGGGCCCAAATAAGATTTCTTCGGTATGGCTAACCAACACTGGCTTTTAAGGGGAAAGGCCCACCTTCTCAAAGTGATGTACCAGCATGAAGCTGGATATTCTACCAGACAAGATGAAATTTCGTCCTGGAATACATAAAGACCAAGAGATCACAAGAAATCTATATTATAACATATTCAAATGGTCAACTGAGAAGAGGAAAATTATGTTATCCACTTCTTTACGAACTCAGTGTTTGAAAGGTTAAGAAGGACTTTAATGGAATATCCAAGTATTTATCTATCTCATATAGAGATCACGTGTTTGCTTCAGGAAGTGGGTTCCCTTGATTTCTGAGAACTGTGACAAAAAAAAACAAGACAAAACCTACAATTTTTAATAACACGCAAATTATGTTAACGAATGTTTTGTTTAATCCAATGGACGCATACATCTGTAAAAACTGCAATTCAAAACAGAATGCATGCACACACACACACACACACACACACACATATATATATATATATATATATATATATATATATATATATATAGAGAGAGAGAGAGAGAGAGAGACATATATTAATGTATTGTATAGACATATTGTAATGTATTGTATAGACTCTCTCATCGATTTCTGACGAATGGGGTTCCAACGGTTGTATCGATTGGATTCCTAGATGTAAATCCAATGATACTCGCATGATTATTAAAGAGTGCTCAATGCAGGACAGAGCTGGTATATAATGTTTATTATACAAAAACTTTTGGTTACTGTTGTGGGGTATAAATCACCCCTATAAGTGGAATCAACCAGTCCTATGAATAACACTGGTTTCAGAGACTAAATGAAGAAATTCATACCATGTTTAACCGCATGCTACGAACACGTTCCTCTCATACCACTTTAGTGGCTCCTGTATTCTTTATGATAAATACATATATTTTATACACTTTACACTACTTGTAGTTTCTTTCATTTGTAACCCCTAGCACAGGTCTACAACAGTTACAAATGTGCATAAATGTTTCAGTGAAGTCCCAATTCAGGGACAACACTTCATCAGAGCAAAAATGAATTGATATTGAAACGGGTGTCAAGACCAGACCACGTTGGTTTTTATAAGTTATTTAGGTTTGATCTACATTCGGGGGGATGATGTAAGCAATAGGTTTTTTTTCCGATGTGTGGTGGTAGTAGGGGGAGGTAAATGATTCTTTTAACTTGGCAGTTATTTATTGCCCTTGATCTAAAATTTCCCAAATCCTAAGGTTGTTTTTATGGTTGTATATCTTTTATTGGTGGTGACTTTAATTTCCTTTTGACAAGTGTTACTTTTATTAATTAGTTTATCTTTTTTGATTTTTGATTTTCTCTCGTTTTTTTTTTTATCTCTGGTTCTTTTTATTTTATTTTTTATTCGTTCATTTGTTTAAAAACAATTAACATCATTAACATTAAATCAATATTCAATATATATATATATAAGTGAACATGTCTGTGTCTGTGTGTCTGTGTACATTTCTCTACGCAATAACTCTGTCAATTTTTAGTCTACACACTCGAAATTTGATATACATGGTACTGAGATTTGGGAAAATCGATGTGATCGGTTTTGGCCAGAAATTTGGCGATTAAGTGGTGAAGGTCAAACGATTTGACCTTTGAGAACCCTACCAAACTCCTCCGATAATTTTGGGTCTACGCACTTGAAATTTTAGATATAGGTTCCTTGGACATGGATCTAACTTAATATTTTGATTTGAGCCCAAAACGATAAATTTTAAGGGGTCATGATAGGGGTCAAATTAAAGAAAATTGACCTCTGTGGTCTCTTCCAAATAACTCAGACAATTTCTGGTCTAAATATTTGAAATTTTACATAAAGGGTATTCAGAGATAGGGCAAACTTTTTCATCAGTTTGGGTCGAAAATTTTACCAATATATAAATGTATGCATGTATGTCTGTTTGCATGCCTGCCTTAGACTTTCAATAGAGGCGACAGATTTTACCAAGATCAGTATCGTTTTAAAGTTCGACCTTTCATACGACAAATATCGAAGAATTGGCTAAAAACATTAATATCTTCGCCTTCAACTAGGCACTTTTCTACATGGGGGGGGTCACTTTTTCGCCTATATTTTTGAAAGTTATCCTCTCCTTTAGATTGTCTAGCCTTAATTTTAAAAAATGTCACTTCCGGTTTGGCGGTGGTCGTAACAGCATAAACGTTAGGTTTTTACTCCGTTCTTTTCCTCCTTTGCGGTACGGGTTCGAGCCTGCCTTCCTACTACCACTTTTTTTTTTTTTTTTTGCTCAACATACACATCCAAACACCCGGGCAACGCCGGACTGAAATGCTAGTATATATATAAAAGTGAACATGTCTGTGTGTCTGTGTACGTTTCCATACGCAATAACTCTCTCAATTTTAAGTCTAAAGACTCGAAATTTGATATGCAGGGTACTGAGATTTAGGAAAATCGACCTAATCGGTTTTCGGCCAGAAATTTGGCGATTAAGGGGTAAAAGTTCAACGATTTGACCTTTGAGAACTCTGCCAAACGCCAACGACAATTTTCGGTCTAAACATTTGAAATTTTAGATATAGGTTCCTTGGACATGGATCTAACCTAAAAAAAATTCTTCGTTTCTTTTTCTCTCTTAGTTTCCCCTCTCTGTCCTGCTCTAAGTAAATCTGACGACCTAGTCCACAAATTCCAAAATTTCATCATGACAAGTTTCAAGAAAAAATACACGATTAAACCCGGTTCTCCAACTTCCAACGTAGACCCCTACTACCATGTCTCCTTCTCCAACATCAGGGGTCTAGGTTCTAACCTTCCAGAGGTTGAAACCCAATTACAGGAGACTAAATCAGACCTTTTATTTTTAAGTGAAACTGGCATTGGACAGACTATTTCCCTAGAAGAGTTCGCAATTAAAGGATACTCTAACTTAACTTCTAAATCTGACCCCCAAGATCGCCATAGGCATGGAATTTGTGCCTATATTAGGGATAACTTTCCATGTGGTAGGGACATCTCCCGGGAAGATCCTAACTTACCCTATATGTGCTTCCGGGTTGCTTTAGCTCACACTACGGCATTTATATTTACTCTCTATCGCCCCCATAACAGCGGAGTTACTATCTTTCAAAGCATATCTAAGAAAATTGACCAAGTCTTATCTGCTTATCCTTCAGCTAACATTCACCTATGTGGTGACTTCAATGTTCACAACGTCGAATGGTTGACCCACTCTAACAAGACCGATGATGAGGGAAGGTTCTGTCATGATTTCTCCATTGCCTATGACCTCACTCAGACTGTTCAGGAACCCACCCGTGTGCCCGACAATGATGGCCAGTACGCGAGCCTACTAGACCTTTTTCTCACAACTTGCCCTGAACTATGTTCAGTTTCTGTTCTGTCACCTCTTGGCTCTTCCGACCACTCTGTTGTATCAATTAAGATAAAAATGAAATGTAATAAGTCCCCAGACGTACCTCTCCATCGTACAGTATACAGTATATCGATACACTAAGGCTGACTGGGATAGCTTCCGTACATTTATATCTGATCTACCTCTGCATTCCATGTTTAAAAAGGATGTGTCCTCTATAGTATTAGACCTGACTGAATGGTTAATTGTAGGTATTGACCATTTCATACCCTCTAAAAAGTCTCAGCAAAAACCTAACAGCCAGTCATGGTTCTCTCCAGAATGTGCTGCTGCCATTGCGCACAGAAATCACTTTTTCCACTGCTTCAAACGTAATAGATGTATGGAAACTAAAGCCGTTTTCAGGACTGCCAGCAACCATTGTAAGAAAGTAATAAGGAACGCAAGAGAGTTGTATGCTCAATCTGTTAAGTTCAAAGTAGCTGAGCAGCGGCTTGGTTCCCACCAGTTTTGGCAAATAGCAAACAGAATCCTGAACAGAAGCGTGCGCTCTATCCCAACTATTATCAATGGACCTGAGGTAATCTCGTCAGCATCAGACAAAGCCAAATTCTATGTCAAGAACTTTGCAGCTAATTCTACCCTTTGCGACCAAGGCCGCCAACCCCCAATATTACCTCCTGTATCAGAAAACACGCTATGTGATATACGTATATCTGTACGTGATGTTGCCAAGCTAATCAAAAACCTTGATTCCAGTAAAGCAACTGGCCCTGACGGTATTCCAATTATAGTACTCAAAAAACTTCAACCTGAACTAGCGCCCATACTTACAAAACTGTTTAAACGTTGTCTTAAGGAGAATAGTTTCCCATCTCCCTGGAAAATCTCATCAGTATGCCCTGTATTTAAGAATTCAGGTGATCGCTCATCCCCCTCTCAGTACAGGCCAATAAGTCTCCTGTGCGTCATGAGTAAGTTGCTAGAATCTGTGTTAAATACAGAAGTAATCAACCATCTGAACAAAAATAACCTTCTTAGTGACACTCAATATGGTTTCCGTTCTGCTAGATCTACAGCAGATGTGCTTACAGTTATATCGCATAGGATTAGCAAATCTCTCGACGGTGGCAATCTTTCTAGGGCAATTGCTCTTGACATATCTAAAGCCTTTGATAGGGTATGGCATAAAGGTTTACTTCATAAGATCGCTAGTTATGGTATAGCTGGAAATGTCTTCTCAATTATTAAATCATTTCTTTCTGATAGGTTCATAAGAGTAGTAGTTGAGGGGCAAAAATCAGAAGCTCACAGTATTAATGCCGGTGTCCCTCAGGGGTCCATCCTGGGCCCAACTCTTTTCCTGATCTACATTAATGATCTTCCAAATCATATCCTTACATCATTTGTAGACATTTATGCTGACGACACTACCATTTATGGTTGCACATCTAAGACAGTAAACGACCAAGTTCTCTCCAATTCTCTCTCCTCTGATCTTGAGCACGTAGTACAATGGGGAAAGGAGTGGCTGGTTACTTTTAATGCATCTAAAACCAAGCTTCTCTCTTTACATCATCAACATTCTAATCCACATTTGGCATCAATTGAAATGAATGGCTCTCGTCTTCAGGAGGCCTCAAGTTTTGACAAGCTTCTTGGCTTGACCATTACTCCTGATCTTAAATGGAACACGTACATCAAATCTGTTGCCAAGGCTGCTGGAAAAATGGTGGGATCTTTCTATCGATCCGGTAAATATCTCACTGCTGATGCTATTCTCTATCTATATAAGAGCCAGGTACGTCCAAAGATGGAATACTGTTGCCACATCTGGGCAGGAGCTGCTAGAAAGGACTTGTCCTGCCTTGATAGAGTTCAAAATAGACTTCGTAGCCTCGTAGGAGATGTCCTTTTCTCTTCGCTGCAACCTCTATCTCACAGAAGAGATGTTGCGAGTTTGTCTCTGATGTATCGTTATTTTCATGGACAGTGTTCGAATGAGCTTCAATCTATGGTCCCCTCTCGCCAAACTTTCACAAGAAACACTCGTCTAGCTGTAAACACTATCAATAATTCCCCCCACTCTTTATCTGTGCCTAAACCTAAACGTAGATTCCATGAACAAAGCTTCTTTCTTAGAACTGCACGCCTGTGGAATTGTCTTCCGTTTTCCTGCTTTCCGGCTGACTACAATATGGTTGTGTTCAAGTCTAAAGTAAATAAGTTCTTGATGAGCCGTTCCATATAAGTTATCAAATTTACCAAATTTTCATTACTAATGATTACTATATTGTCCAATTTCTACTGTACACTCTTTAACCCTTATCCTTGAGTGGCCTCTTGGCCTTGATAATGTGGTGATGCCTATGTAAAAAAAAACAAAAAAACTTTATTTAAGCCCAAACCAATAAATTTTAAGGGTCCATAATAGGAGTCAAACTTTTTTTTATCAGCATACACCTCCAAACACCCGGGCAACGCCGGGCACCCATTGCTAGTATATCTATAAAAGTGAACGTGTCTGTGTATGTGTGTCTGTGTTGGAGTGTGTGTGTACATTTCCCTACGCAATAACTCTATCAATTTTAAGTCTACAGACTCGAAATTTGATATACAGGGTACTAAGATTTGGGAAAATCTTTGTGATCGGTTTTCGGCCAGAATTTGGCTGTTAAGGGGTCAAAGTTCACCGATTTGACTTTTTATAACTCTACTAAACTGCTCCGACAATTTTGTGTCTAAACACTTGAAATTTTAGATATAGGTTCCTTGGACATAGATCTAAATTAATAACTTAATTCGACCCAAAACAATAAATTTTAAGGGGTCATAATAGGAGTCAAAGTTTAAAAAATTGACCGCTTTTTTTTCTTTCTTTTTTTTTTTTTTTTGCTCACTGTACACCTCCAGACACCCGGGGAAACGCCGGGCTGAAATGCTAGCATATATATATATATATATATATATATATATATATATATATATATATATATATATATATATATATATATATATAATTAAATATGTTCAAATGCGTTGAACTGAAGAAAAAAACAATGGTTTTGAAAACATATGTAGAAATATTATAATTGAATTTATATAAATATCATAAAAACCTTATGCAGATTAATCCATGTTTCGCAGAAGTTACTTGTCTCAGCAAGGGTTCAATAATCTTATTATCTAAGATGACTGAAGCCCTGACGAGCAAAGTAAAAATTTTGAAACGTTGATTAATCTGCATAGGCTTTTTAATAAGCTTAATTAGGAGTCTCAAGAAGAAATTCAAATTTAAGATATCTTGCTTAAACTATGGATTTAATTTAATGCAAATATTAAATATTTGAATTTTTAAATATATGCACCCCTCCCCTAAAATCTGAAACTTGAAATGAGTATATAAAATGGGTTCTGTAAAAATCGTATTTGAGTAAATCTATGGATTAAAGAATTTATTTAATTTGAATTTCCTGGAAAATGACAAACCGAGTAACAGATATATGAGTTTCATAATTCTTAAGAAAACTCATTAGAAAAGACGACCATTCTTTTAACAACGTTTTTTATTTTTTATTCTGAAGATTTATAAGATCTTTAGAAATTATTAAACCTTAAAATACGTTAAAACCTGAAATATTTACAGCAACAACATTCACGAGCAACATGAATTGGAACAAATCCATTAAGGACATTTCCAAGGCTGCTGCAAAGAAAGTGGGATCCCTCTATCGTGTAGAAAATCAATCATACCAGAGAATATAATATCTATACAAAGTCACCATTCACCTATGCATGGAGTATTGTTACCACATCTGGGCTGGTACACCTATGACTAGTCTCTTTCCCTAAGATATGGTCCTAAAAAGGGTCTTAAATCTTATAAGTCTCGCACTATCAGTCAGCTGCAACCCCATCCCCATTGACGCAATGTTGAATCCCTGTGCCAATTTATAAGCATTTTAATGGAATGTGTTCTGATGAACTCATAGCATGTGTACCCCCTCGATGTAGATACTCCTGACTAATCCAACAATCAACAAAATCACACCCCTTCACTGTTGAGATCCCTAGATGCCGGAAAGACTTCTAATAGTTTCTTCGTTCGAACTACTAATCTTTAGAATTTCCTCTCTATTTCCTGCCTTTCTGACTCTACTAACATACAGAACTTTAAATGTAATGTAAATAGACATCTTGCTACTCAATTCCCTGCAATCTCCTGCTGGACATAATCCTAAATAGTAGATTGTTACGTCCACGTGGCAATATGCATTGTTTGGGATTAAAAAGAATTTAAAAAAATAAAATAATTAAACTTTTGTTTCTTGGTAAATTGCAGAATAATATTAAAAATATAAATGAATCAAATTTGGACAATTCTTCACGTTAAAGTTTCCATTCTACTTTACAAATGTAATTTCCATGAAAGCAATACGTCTGCTAAACTAAACCAACACATGATAAGGTGATGTCTCGTCCATGAAGTTCTGAGTGATTTTGAAGAATAAAAATTGTTAAATGGAAAAAAAATATTCCATCCAAATATATTTCTATACTTAAAGGAATGTAACCTTTTGTACCTTGAAATTCCATTCCCCGCAGTCCTTCATGTCTGGAGATGATTAGGCAAAGGCCTGGTGCAGTATCCCCTGGTGTTGAAGCTCTCCTCTTCCAGTGTGGAACATTCTTCCACAGATAGCACATGCGAAGCAGCCAGGATTGTATCTTCAGAAATGTCTCTGCTGAACTGTAACCTCTTCCCTATTCTTCCTTTGTATAGACTGCTGCGTCAACTCCCTCAATCACTTGCTTTTGTTTCCCAGTTATGGATATCAATAATCATTTCCTTAAGGTGGCGTTTAACTATGTCTTTGTACCAGAGTTTTTGCCCGCCCACTCTTCTATTGCCATTCTCTAGCTCTCCATAGAGGAAAATTTTCGGGAATCTGTCATCCGCCATTTTTACAACATGGCTAGTCGAACGCAATTGTGTGGTTGCAAGCACTCATCTATGCTGTTCATATTTGCTCTTTTTAGGACTTCCCCTTTCGTCACATAATCATTCCACCTGATTTTCATTATTCTGCTGAGGTGGCGTTACCGCACTGCCTCTAGCCTTCTAATGTGGTCTCGATGTAAGGTGTATCTGCCTTGTTAGGACACTAAATGACAGACTGCTGCAATGTTAAATTTACACGCTATGCAAAATTATGTTCTGGTCCTAAACATAATGGGTATAAGTACAGAGAAGTTTAGGTTTACTGTGTGTTTAAAATGCAATAACAATGATCATGTTCAATCTCGGTATTTTTATTTTATTTATTTATTTATTATACGTTTTTGTTTTTGGATTCTAATCCTTGTCCACAGATCAATGATGGGCAAGTTATATTACCGATTGTGGAAGTAACAGCTTGTATCAATAGGATTCAACGTAAGTTTCATTCTATGATAGACATGAGTAATCAGTGTGCCTATGTAATATGCTGTTGGTGTTGTTGTTGCAATAATGTTCATCACAGTTGGGTTGAGCCAGCTTTTTCCCTGTTTTATATATTGGGATCCTACGCTCCTGTAAGTAGAGGTTATGTTAGCTAGTATTAATTTCAGGAGTGTTTCATTAAGTACATGTCAGGACAACCTAATGGGAATAAACGCAGTGCAACCAGCATGCGTAAGACGAGAGGAATGAAAATGAAGGGTTAGTTCCCTAAACAAAACACGCTAGAAGCAAATGTCGAATTATTAGAAATTACATCACATGTTTGGGATAGAGTTTTGAAACAGTTCAAGTCTGGGAAGCAGGCAAACCAGACGTGCTGATAATGTAGAAATTTAAATGAATATCTTCACGAGAACTATCCATTAAAAAAACGAAAGCCGCTCTTTCAGAAGAAATTATTAAATTGAGAAGAAAGTTCTTGCAGAATTTTTAATTTTGATTTCAAATGATGTATTTTCTAATGAGCTTTCTTTATAATACCTTTAATTTATATATCATTTTAAAGAGCGTTTTTCGCTCTATCTAATCGTTTAAATTACAATCGTTTAAAAGCAACTATGTCTTCTTTTCAGAACGTTGAATACAAGATGGAAAAAAAGTAAATTCACATAATTTTCTTATTTTAATTCAAGTAAGGTCGATAAGCTGCTGAAACAGCTCACGTTATCAACGAAACTTTTGGCCCAAGGACCACTACTGAACGCACAGCATAATGGTGGTTTAAGAAACTTCTTAAAGATGATGAGTATAGTGGTCGACCATCAGATGTTAACAAGTTGTTAGTTGGAGCCATCCACACACAACTGTTTGAGAACTTGCTGCTAAATTAGACATAACATATATGACAATTTCAGACCACTTGAGAGACACTGAAAAGAAAAAAACTTGATAAATGTTTGCCTCACGAATTGAACAACAACCAAAAGAAACACTTGTTATGAAGTGTCATCTTGCATTCTTTTACGCAACAATAATGACCAGATTGTGACTTGCGATGAAAAGTGGGTTATTTACGACAACCAGTGATGCTCAGCTCAGTGGTTAGATGCCCACAAAGCTCCACGACACTTCCTGAAGTCAGAATTGCCCCAAAAGTGGGTCATGCTGACTCCATTACAGTTTTTTGGATGCAGGCGAAACCATTACGACAAAGAAGAACTGTCAACAAATGGATGAAATACATCAGAAACTTTGAGAACAACACCCAGCATTAGTCAACAAAAACTCAGTTTCTCTCCACGCCCTACCGCCCGTTGCTAAACCAACCTTGTAGAACTTGAACGAATTCGGCCACAAAACTCTGCCTCATCCGATATACTCTCCAGACCTCTCACCTACCGACTACCACTTTTTTAAGCATCTCAACAACTTCCTGCATTAGAAATTCTTCAAAAGTCTAAGAGATATCAAAAACGCCTTCAGCGACTTCATCGCAACCAGAACGCAATATTTTTACGTTACTGGCATAAATAGACTTGTTTTGCATTGGCAAAAGTGTGTTGATTCTGATAGTGCTTATTTCGATGAATAAATTTTTGTTTGATTCAAGATATGTTCATTTGAATTTAAAAGTTAAAAACCGCAAGAACTTTTTTGTCAACTTGATAACTTTATCCTCCTTCTAGTTTCTTCCCTTGTGAACGCACGTCTCTCCCCGATCCCCGATAAAACCTTTGAAACCACAACAAGTCTCCATTATTCCATGCATGAGTTTCATTAAACACTGATCAACAACCACTAGACGATGCAACCATATAGGGAACGGCACACATGGAAAAGTTACAATCAAAAAATGAAAACAAGATTGTGCGCTATGTAAAAAAAAAGACTTTCATTAATTGATTTGTATTTCTTGATCGTTCACTAGAGATAATGCACAAGTACACATTTGTTGTAAAAGATGTGTACAAAGGCTTCGTTCAAGCTTGTCTGCTTAAATATGTGTTATAAAAATATATCTCAAACCATGATGGATCTGAGAACTCACCAAAGTCTTCTTTGATGGTTTTTGCCCAAGTCTTCAGCTGTTCGCCGACACACTTGTGCCATTGAGTAGGGTAGGGAGGATTACATTATGAATTACCTCTCCTTCTGGGCAACGAATCGCATGTCATACATCTAATCTGTGGCCAAGGTAACCAGAAAAATGGTTGAATCATTCTACCACTCCAGGCAGTATCTCACTCCTGATGCAATTCTCTACCTGTATAAGAGACAAATACATCCTGATATCAAGTATTGTTGTCACATTTGGGTAGGAGCTGCTCAGAGCATCCTTTCCTGCCTAGACAGGATACAACGCTATCTTTCCTTTACTCCTCTTTGCAATCTCTTTCCCACAGAAGAGACCCGAGTCTATCTCTGCTCTATTGACATTGTCATGGCAAGTGTTTAAGTGATTTCCGCTGCAAGGCATTAACAACAAACAGTTGTCTAGCTATAACCACTGTCAATAATTTCCCCTGCTCTCTATCTGTGCCTAAAACTAAACGAAAATTCAATAAGCAGAACATTTTTTTCCCCAGAACTGCTCCTCTATGGAACACAATACGATGTGTGTGTGTGCATGTGGGTGTGTGGGTGTTTTTGTGTGTGTATTTGTGTGTGTGTGAGGACACTTCTCAACCTATATACTCAACGAATATTTGATCCACAGACTTTAAATTTGATATATAGGGGATTCAAGGATTTGGAAAAATGTTTACCCGTTCTTCATCCGGAAAAAGAAGCTGCTAAAAGGGTCAAAGTTGACAAATTGGTAAGCGTGGGTAATTGGATTTTTCTTTGTTTTCAATTCTATCACGACTACCTCCTCCCTCATGTTAAGTATGTGTTGATTTGAAACACATTTTAAAAATCATGTCAATTTGATCTAATGATTATTGTACTTGACTCGTTATCTTTAGGTTTTGGTTTCGATCTCAGCTCGAGTATTTTTCTTTTACTTACAGGAAGTGAAATGTTTAAAAATTACTTCTACCCAGTCGTAGTCGATGGAACGAGAGCAACATAAACCTATGGATTGAATAAATGATTTCGTTCCAAATAATGTACAGAATCTTAGGTTCGACATAAAGATAACCAAGTTTGACCACATGAGTGCTTTTCTTGCTCTATATTTAGAGCATTATTTTTTCATTATTATTTTCTGTTGGATCGCAACTTCGTAGACTCTGGTTCGTTTTCATTCGTCTTTTTTTCTTCTTCTTTTTTTTTGGGGGGGGGGGAGTCGGATTTGTTTCATTCAAAAGCTGTTTTCTTTTTTTTTTACTCTTGTTCAACCCAAACAAAACACATTGTCACTTAGATGCCAGGCTACTATTTGGGACCATGTCTACTGGGAACTATGTGGACAAATGAGCGAGATGTCTGTTCACATTACATTTAAACTTCTGCATGTTAGTATAGTCAGAAAAGCAGAAAACAGGAAAGGAATTCCAAAGTCTAGATGTCCAAAGGAATAAGCTCTTTGAGTATAAGGCTTCCCGGCATCTAGGTATCTCTACAGTGAAGAGGTGAGATTTTGCTTCTAGATGGGTTTTTCGGGTGTATGTACGTCAAAGGAGTACAAGTGCAATGTGTTCGGCAGAGCACATTCCATAGTAAAACAGACACAGGGATGCAATATTATGGCGATGGGACAGGGGTGGGAACTTGGTTGATAGTGTGGGACATACTAGATTTGGAGGGTCATTTTTAAACACTGTCTAAGAGTGAGAGACTAATAGTAGATGCGCCAGACAAGATGTGGCAACGATACTCCATGCTTGGGTGAATGATGGCTTTTGTCGTTCTTCACTAGATCGAACTTTAAAAAAAATTTGTTTAGCACTTAATTCTCACTAAGAAATTTATTTTGACTAATGCAATGTCTAATTTGGTAATTATTTCACGTATTGCTTCTATGTTAGACATAGAAAAACGTTAAGAATTATTTTGAATTGTACTTTTTACTCTGTGTTATCTGCAAAGATATTTTACATTTTTGTTTTAATGGAAATCACTCCAAACAAGACAGGAAGTCAATTGATGTAAGGAGCTAACAAGAATGAAAGATGATGTTATAGGTAGGAGAAAAACAGTCAGTAGGAAGAGAGTTTCAAAAGCTTGCAGTTCTTGAAAAGAAGCTACTGGAATAAGAAGCTGCATTACAATGGACTATCAAAACAGTGAATTGATTGAGACCACATGATCAACGGGTCAAGCGAGCTGGAACAAAGGAAGCGGGGAATAAATCAGACAATTCTGAAGAACATGTGTCATAATAGTATTTGTAGAAAAGGCTGAGACTAGCAACATCACGTTTGTAAGGAATAGGATATAGATGAGAAAGGTTAGATTACAGATACGTTTCTGCAACTTTATCAAGAACTTTTAAATAGGAGAGAGATTCACCAGTCCAAATATGACAACAATACCCCATACATGGTCTTATAGTAGAATAACCTCAAGTGAAAGAATCGAGAAAGTGCTAAGAGCAATAAAGAGAACCAACTTCATCGATACATTAGTTTTTGTTAGATCACTAAAGTGAAGTAACGTTGAGCGTGACCAGTACCATATGGGTGACCATTTTGGAATAGAAGTAGCTGTATGTTGACATAAACTAGCTGTAGGCTAAATAGCGTCGCCAACTCGCTGTGCCTACTGTGGCGATCCTCGCACAATTTGTGAATAAAAGACACCCACAAGGTTGAAGATTTGTAGAGATAGAGAAAGTGTTTAGAGCGATAAAGAGAACCAACTTTCCGAGAAGCAGAGTGATGGGTCAAGTATATGAACTCCAAGAAAGATTTGATGAGAAAGAAAAAAAAGACCAAGAAGATTTAGATTAGACATACATTTAAAGATTTAAAGACATTTAAAGAATACAATTTTTATTTCTCCCAAAATGGATGTTTTTTTTTTTTCTTTCTTTCTTGTTAACTCCTTCGACTGGAGAGATACCATGAACACTGCACAGTTCCTAATTTAAATCTTGTATTCGATTGTCATGCAAAATGTTAGCATTTCGATATTGTCGTTACTCTGTGTAAATTGCATCAATTGCTGACTTTTAGATCAATAAATCCAGACAGACATGCAAATCTGTTATTTCTTCTTGCTGTCTTTGCAAGAAATATAATTCAATATCTTTTAATTATCCTAAGGTTACTAATTTATCCAAACGCAGAGTTAATTTCATCTGGTCTTTTCAGAACACAGGAATAGATTTAAAGGTTATTTATGGATGGAAAACAGGCCAAACTAAAAAGAAACAACATATATGTTCGATATTTAACAATTCATGCAGCGGTGATAGAATAGATGCCTTCTCATGCATTGTTTTTTGTTTTGTTTTTTTTCCTTCAAAACATTTATATGGAGTCCCAACGCAGTGGTGTGCAGAGAACATTTTTCAGGGCAGGTGCTTAAGTGAAAAAAACGGCCAAAATATAGCAATGAACATCGTCTCGATAGGGCATAGGCCTATAATAAAGTCCTCTGAAAAGGGCACTTTTAAAACAGAAGGAAAAGGGGCAAGTGCTTGAGCACACTTAGTGCCCCCCTCTGCACATCCCTGTCCTATGTATATATCCTTTCCTTAGACAATTATAAGAAACCTTTCTCACCACCGTGGCGAATAGTGCCCTACCTAAGAGTCCATCATTCAAACTAATATTCACAGGTAAAATGAATTGGAACAGATACATAAAATATATTGCCAAGTCTGCTGCAAATAAGGTAGACTCCCTCCACCAGACTAGAAAACACCTCACATCTGACAGTATCCTATATTTCTGCAAAGCCACCATTACCCTATGCATTGAGTATTCTTGCCAAACCTGAGCTGATGCATCAGCCACTAATCTCTCCCACCTTGGCGAGTGTTCAAAAAAGAAACTTAATTGAATATGTCCCACACTGTCTACCAAGTTTCAATCCCTGTCCCATCATTGCAATATTGCATCCTGTGCTTGTTTTACAAGTACTTCAATAGAATGTGCTGACGAACTTGCTGCACTTGTGGCCCCCTCAATGTAAATACACCAGATCAACCCAAGAATCAACAAAATCCCAACCCGTCACAACAGAGGCACCAGATACTAGAAAACTGATCTAATAGGTTTTTCTTCCAACTGCTCGTCTTTAGAATTCTCTTCTTGCTTCTTGTTTCCCTGGTTGTACCTATATGTAGAAATTTAAATGTAATGTGAACAAACATCTGCTATTTATTTTAGATGCTCCTATTAATCGGGCCCTTAATTCAAATAGCTTCTTATGCACACACACACACACACACACACATACACACACACACACACACATATATATAGTCATCCACATGCAGTACTGTTTTGTCGTTTTCACAGCTCATCAGTGTGGCTAGACAGGCAATCACCTCAAGCCAGGATTGAAACCCGACTGTCTGTACGACAGTCAAGGCTCCTAACCATTATGCTATCAGCGGCTGCTGAGCGAGTCGTGAGTTTAACGATGTTTTGGCATTGTCCGCAATATCTAAGCTCGATTTGTTTACACAAAGAGCATCGCTTTATACGCTAATGGTAATTCGTGTATCACTTCTCAATATGCTCAACTCAAGAAGAGGAGCATTATAGTCATCCACATACAGTACTGTTTCGCTGTTTCACAGCTCATCAGTGCGGCTAGACAGGCAACCATCTCAAGCCAGGATTGAAACCCGACCATCTGTACGACAGTCAAGGCTCCTAACCATTATGCTGTGTGTGTGTGTGTGTGTGTGTGTGTGTGTGTGTGTGTGTTATTTATTCTTATTCCAGGTTAAAAATATCTAAAAAAAAACAAAAAAACATTGAATTTCAACAAAGTTGTGGATTGTGTTAGATAGAACATATCCTTTTCCGCTCTCGTGTCTCAAGCATGTTTTGAATCCTCTACGTCTCAAATACATGCTTATCTGAACACGTGTCTTTTTATTATCTCTGCTTTGACGTCACATCTCGCATTCGGCTTGATCATTTGCATATGGTTGCTGCTGCTGTTGCTGCTGCTAACCTCACGTCAGCGGTTATGTTACACATGTTGTTAACCACTTTGGCATCGTCACTATTTTAATACTCAGCGAGGATTCATCCTTGGCACTCAGTTTATACGTTATCCCCTTTCACCCACATTTAAAAGATGAAATTGTCCACTTAGCAGATTCTTAGGTGATTAATTTGTTGCTACTGAGGTAAAGAATTTCTAGTTACCCATTTTAAAATGAATTGTTCTAAAATTAAATTATTTTATTTATCTTCTCTAGGAGATCAGATACAATGTCAGGTGAAAGTTTGATAAAAGTGTTTCTGGGCAACGAACTGGATTCGAACTTGACACACCCAGGTTGTCAGCTTGTGTCGTTGTCCCTTCAGTCATCGTCACCTTCACTTGTTTTCTAGAGGTTTGGAAGCATAAAAAATTATTTCATTCACCCTCAAACGAATCGTATTACAACTGAATCATAATTAGTTACTGTGAAAGGGTCCGGATTTATAAGGGTACATCCTAAGTGGGGAGATGAGCAGAAACAATGTTTGTTCATATTACATTTAAACTTCTTTAGCACACCCAAGTTGTCAGTCTATGTTGTTAATCACTGAGCCACTGTCACTTCTTCCATGTAAAACAATAAATAGAAAAGTTGTCATAACTTATAATGCGGTTCTGGGATATGGCCTTAAAAGATATTCAGTGGTGGGGACTGTGGGTAATGTGAAGCTGCTCATTAGTTATCATTGCTCTCAGGTCCACTTTGGCCCGGGGTGGTAATACCTGTTAGGGCATCTGGTGCTACTAAATCAGGCTGTCTGAAGATACTGGCTTCCTGGCCCAAAATGCACCAAACATTACAAGCAATCGGGAACCGCCTGTAAAGAATCAGTTATATTTGGTATATGTGTGTGTGTAGTAAGTGAAATCACGAGCTACCATTAACGATAATGCAAAGCGCAATGTAAAAAAAAATTAAAAAAAATGAAGCACTCGTCCTGGGTATGACTTTATTCAGTGGTGAGGCCCCTTTGGGGGGCTGTGGCGAATTTGGAGTTGCTCCTTAGTTATCATTACACCTAGGTCCAATAATATCGATGTCATTGTTTTTTTTTTTTTTGTTTTTTTTTTCTCTTTGCAAAACTCAATTACGTTCAAAAATAAAAACACCAAACAAACCAAACGCCATGAATATGTATTTGAAGATATAAAGGACTTGAAAAATAATTTTTTTAATGACACAAAAATGGTTGATATGCCTTCAAAATTCTAGACCTAACAGAAAAATTATACAAATTTATGAAACCAATGATGGTAATTGATGTGGTTTTTGATGTGGCAATTTGATATTTCAATTTTTGTTTTAAGTCTAATCCGTTGGAATACACTTAAAAATGTATTTCCTTTCCTTTATGTTTGACTTCTGTAAAAGAGTGTTCAATAAATTCTAATGGTGTAAAATAAAAGAGAACTTTTTCGTTTTTATTTCTGTAACAGTTTAAGTAGTTATCTCCCTTGTATGAACTTTTAGTATTATAAAAGTGACATATTCTGCTCACACAGTGTTTGAGAAGCGCAGGTTGAAACCTGTGCTTACAAACAGCAGATTATGTCACTTTCATAGCTATTTTTTATGTAACTTGGAAGTAATTTACTACCAGGAAGTAATTTACTACCAGGAAGAGGTAAAATGTCAGGTATGTGTTTAATGTGCATCTCTGTATATTTTCTATTTGTTTTATGTATTGTTATGCATTTTGTTCTATTTATTGGCTTGTCGGCGACCCTCTACATTTACCAATCCAAGCGACTTCCGCTTTTGGAATTCGGAAATAAACGGTGTAAATTTTTCCGTAATAGCATCATAGATTCGTAGTAATATAATTGGATAAATGCACGTTTTCTCTTCATTGCGCTTATTTTTTTTATTTATATTTTTTAACAATGTTAAGTAAATATTAATTCATTTCATTTTCCATTTATTTAATTTAATTTATATTTAAAAAATATTTTACTTTCAGTATTAATTCTGTGTGGTTATAAATGTTAAATTCGACTCACTGCTGCCAAAAACTTACTACTCCAAAATCTTGACGCTCTACTATCAAAACTCGACTCTAGAACACACTCACTGCTGACAACACTTGCTACTCTGATATCCAAATCCCAAATTAATCCTGTCTTTGAAAAATCAGATTTTTCATATTCAACCGGAAGCATCTCATTTGTATGTTAGCATATAAAAGAGAAGCATATAAAAGAGAAAAGGCGGCCATTTTTTTTGTTGTCTACAAGAAACTCTACAGACTGCACACAAACAGGTTTGTACTAATTTTTTAAGTTCTAATTATAAAAGAGCAATTTAGTAGTAGCATTTAAGACAAATCTGTAAACATTTTCTGTAAATATATTTATTTTTTAAATTCCTGTAACAAGCATATTTCAGTGAAAATAATCAGTTTCTGAATATTCTTGTGTTGACCTAAATTTCGTTGAGGTTTTCAGATTAAGTAACATCATTTACATCTGATGAGTTTCAAAACCGGAAGTAGCTTGAATCGGTAAATACGCAAGATCGACATGTTGTCTTTATTATACACTAGCAGTTCAGCCCGGCTTTGCTCGGGCCTGATTTACTGTTCATAACTTCATGTGCATATGTATATATTAAAAAGTGTGCATATGTACGGTAATGCCTTTCTATATAATAGACTTCCTTAACTACTATAGAGAAAAGTTAGAGACTGCAGAAGTAAATTTTTTAAAAACTTTGACCCCAATTTTGATCCCTTTAACATTTATTGTTTTAGCTCAAATCAAATTGAAATTTTGACCCTTGTCCAGCTAACCTACATCTAAAATTTCAAGTGTTTAGACCCAAAATTGGCGGAGGAGTTTGGTAGAGTCTGCAAAGGTCAACTATTTCTATCTGTCTGTCTGTTTACACTTCCCTACCAAATATTTCAACCTTGACCTTTATGCTATCAGTGGCTGCTGAGCGAGTCGTGAGTTTAACGATGTTTTGGCATTGTCCGAAATATCTAAGCTCGATTTGTTTACACAAAGATCATCGCTTTATACGCTAATGGTAATTCGTGTATCACTTCTCAATATGCTCAACTCAAGGTGAGGAGCATTATAGTCATCCACATACAGTACTGTTTCGCTGTTTCACAGCTCATCAGTGCGGCTAGACAGGCAACCATCTCAAGCCAAGATTGAAACTCGACCGTCTGGACGACAGTCAAGGCTCCTAACCATTATGCTGTGTGTGTGTGTGTGTGTGTGTGTGTGTGTGTGTGTGTGTGTGTGTGTGTGTGTGTGTGTTATTTATGCTTATTCCAGGTTAAAAATATCTAAAAAAAAACAAAAAAACATTGAATTTCAACAAAGTTGTGGATTGTGTTAGATAGAACAACGAAACTTTCGCCCAAAAACTGTTTAAAAAGCTTGCCCTATATCTGAATACTCTTTATGTAAAATTTCGAATGTTTAGACCCAAAATTGGTTTAATAGTTTGCTAGAGACCCCAAATGTAAAATCTTTTGAACTTTGACGCCTTGGCAGCCAAAATTTCGGTCAAAAATAGATTGAAAAGCTTGCCATATGTCTGAATACACTTTATGTAAAATTTCAAATGTTTAGACCAAAAATTGACATAGTAATTTGGAAGAAACCGCAGAGGTCAATTTTTTTAAACTTTGACCCCAATTTTGATCCCTTAGTATTTATTGTTTTGGGCTCAAATCAAATTATAAAGTTAGATCTATGTCCAAAGAACCTATATCTAAAATTTCAAGTGTTTAGACCCAAAATTGGCGAAGGAGTTTGATGGAGTTCTCGAAGGTCAAATCGTTGAACTTTGACCCCTTGACAGATAAATTTCTGGCCGAAAACCGATCAAAAAGATTTTACCAAAACTCAATATGTCTTATGCCAAATCTTTAGTCTGTAGGCTGAAAATTGACAGAGTAGTTTGCTAGGGAAGTGTAAACAGACAGACAGATAAACAGACAGACACACACACACATTTTCACTTTTATAGATATATAGATATATATTTAATTAACGATGACTTATGGTCTATGTATCGAATAAGATAGACACAGATACAAGCAAAAAGAAATAAGCATCCATTGAATCAAACAACTCATTTTTTTTCACTTCTTTTTATTAAAATCAAGATTGTCTTCTCTTTTTGACCTTCGGTTTTTGCTGTCCATTCTGCAGAATAATTAGTCATTATCAAATGGACAAGAAAGCCATTCTTAACATGGGGGAAGGGAGGGCGTTGGCGTCATCTGAGAGGAAGATGATTATTGACCAGAAGGGTCTATATCTTGCTTGTCACCGTTGTCTCGTCTGTGGAATAGACACTGGAAGTTTAAAGAGTAGACTATAACCCTTTCTTTCTTTTGACAGAAAAATTTGTTTTAAAGGTCACATTGCATTTTAAACAGAAAACTTGATCCTAAACTGTAATAGAATCAAGTGTTAGCCCCAGGAAGGAGCCCCTTGATCTCTTCAAACTAACAAAAGTAAAATAAAAAAAGGGAAAACGCTTAGTGAGAAAACTGTGTCTACTTGGATTTTTAATTGATTAAAATTTTTAATTAAAATGCGTTTACAATATTCAAAACAGACGATATTTAATCTGTGTTAGAAAAAGACGCTTTCCGTTTCATCTTTTGTTTCAGTCACGTGATGTAAACATTGGTAGGCAACAATGAAAATATTTCTCT
>NC_136493.1:145030075-145040075 GCF_053919585.1 Euprymna scolopes | reverse complement strand
ATTACTATATTTTTTCTGGTGAGAGTTCACTGCCAAAACCTGCAAGAATCAATGGAAGTTGTAAAATCTTTTCTCTCTATTAAATTCCCCCTTTCCCTGCTCCCTATTTACACCGCGGCTTTATCGTTCACGAGGGACTAATACGAACGCACACCGATTTCGGATTTTGTAATTGCATACAAAAACTGAAATGCTTCCTATTGCGGGAAATGCACTACGCCTAATTATACATTGCTTATTTACAATTTATTTCAAAACATTATTACATTAGGAAAAAAAACGATTCTATCCTTTTCTTGGTGATTCCTTTTCTTTTCTTCTTTTTTCCATTAACATATAATATATCATTTCCTTTTCAGTTAGTTTTGTTTCGTTCAATGCTTTCTTTTTCTGTTTCCGTTTTTCCTATTACAGAGTTAACTATTACTTTTCCCGTTATAGCATCACAAAATGTAAAATATCAAATTTTCTGGTAAAGCGATTACGAACAAATCAATCTCGATTAATAACAAATCAATTTATGAGTGCTTTAAAATATTTACCAACTCGGATCGAAAAATACTACATTTAAATATATAAACAATGCATTTCTATATGCATTATTACAATGCAAAATTCTACATGCATCATTACTGCGTTTCGTATGCTTTCGTTTCGTTTCTTTCATGTTACCATTTTTCTATTTACATTGCGATTGTAAACATCGTTACGATATAACTAAAAGCAACTCACGTGTACAAACACTTTCTTCCCTTGGAGAAATTAAGTGTTGTCCTTAATCTTCGAATTCTGATTACAGTCACCTAAATTACTTAGTGTGAAAGGAGCTTTGGAATTTCTACATAGAATGATATGCCGGTACAATATTACATTACGGCAAAAGCATCGTTAACATTCCACATGTCAACTTTTATAGGTTTCCGGGTATGCTGATATGGTTACGGGTTGTCTATTTCGAAAGCAGTTCTTATCATGGGGAGGTTTGGGCTGTCTATTCCAAGATCCGTTAAATTAGGAATGTTTCGATTTAATTAATGTTTCGATTTAATTAATGTTTCGATTTGATCAATGAGAACGGGAAAGTTTTCCTTGGAACATTTCCGGTTATTAAAAACAGAAAATGACATGACATATTCATCAGGGTTTAAACTGAGCGAGCGCCATTTGAAAACCGAAACACAACCAAAACATTTATTGTATAAACATTTATCAAAATATAATTGGACAAACATTTAGTGAAACATTTGCGTAAAAAAGATTATAATTTTAATACAATTTCGTAATGCAAGCTACATTGGATTTTCATAAAATAGTCTCCTTCCCCCCCCCTTACAGATACATATTTTAAAACGTTTTTTTTTTTTTTTTTGGAATTAAAGCAACTTTGAAAGATCGACAACAAATAAACTTAAATGATTTTTTTCTCTTTTTATAACGGGTTGTTTTTTTAATTAATTTATTTTTTTTTTTAACTGCAACTGCAATCGTTCTCCAGTTAATATTTTTTAAACACTTCTTCTTCCTTTGCAGGAAATTAAGTTTTGTCCTTAATCTTTCAATTCCTATTTCGGTCACCTAAATTACTGAGTGTGACAGGAGTTTAGAAATTTATTGCCAACCCTAAATATTATTGAAAGGTCGACAACAAGTTAATTTAAATGATTGTTTTTTTCTTTTTTTAACGGGGAAGTTGGTTGTTTTTTATTTGGTTTTTTATGTTTTAATGGCAATCGTTCTACAGTTTAAATTTTTGGTTATTTATTTTTTGTTTTAATGGCAATCGTTCTACAGTTTAAATTTTTGGTTATTTATTTTTTGTTTTAATGGCAATCGTTCTACAGTTTAAATTTGTGGTTATTTATTTTTTGTTTTAATGGCAATCGTTCTACAGTTTAAATTTTTGGTTATTTATTTTTTGTTTTAATGGCATTCGTTCTACAGTTTAAATTTTTGGTTATTTATTTTTTGTTTTAATGGCAATCGTTCTACAGTTTAAATTTTTGGTTATTTATTTTTTGTTTTAATGGCAATCGTTCTACAGTTTAAATTTTTGGTTATTTATTTTTTGTTTTAATGGCAATCGTTCTACAGTTTAAATTTTTGGTTATTTATTTTTTGTTTTAATGGCAATCGTTCTACAGTTTAAATTTTTGGTTATTTATTTTTTGTTTTAATGGCAATCGTTCTGCAGTTTAAATTTTTGGTTATTTATTTTTTGTTTTAATGGCAATCGTTCTACAGTTTGAATTTTTGGTTATTTATTTTTTGTTTTAATGGCAATCGTTCTACAGTTTAAATTTTTGGTTATTTATTTTTTGTTTTAATGGCAATCGTTCTACAGTTTGAATATTTGGTTATTTATTTTTTGTTTTAATGGCAATCGTTCTACAGTTTAAATTTTTGGTTATTTATTTTTTGTTTTAATGGCAATCGTTCTACAGTTTAAATTTTTGGTTATTTATTTTTTGTTTTAATGGCAATCGTTCTACAGTTTAAATTTTTGGTTATTTATTTTTTGTTTTAATGGCAATCGTTCTACAGTTTGAATTTTTGGTTATTTATTTTTTGTTTTAATGGCAATCGTTCTACAGTTTAAATTTTTGGTTATTTATTTTTTGTTTTAATTGCAATCGTTCTACAGTTTAAATTTTTGGTTATTTATTTTTTGTTTTAATGGCAATCGTTCTACAGTTTAAATTTTTGGTTATTTATTTTTTGTTTTAATGGCAATCGTTCTACAGTTTAAATTTTTGGTTATTTATTTTTTGTTTTAATGGCAATCGTTCTACAGTTTAAATTTTTGGTTATTTATTTTTTGTTTTAATGGCAATCGTTCTATAGTTTGAATTTTTGGTTATTTATTTTTTGTTTTAATGGCAATCGTTCTACAGTTTAAATTTTTGGTTATTTATTTTTTGTTTTAATGGCAATCGTTCTACAGTTTAAATTTTTGGTTATTTATTTTTTGTTTTAATGGCAATCGTTCTACAGTTTAAATTTTTGGTTATTTATTTTTTGTTTTAATGGCAATCGTTCTACAGTTTAAATTTTTGGTTATTTATTTTTTGTTTTAATGGCATTCGTTCTACAGTTTAAATTTTTGGTTATTTATTTTTTGTTTTAATGGCAATCGTTCTACAGTTTAAATTTTTGGTTATTTATTTTTTGTTTTAATGGCAATCGTTCTACAGTTAAAATTTTTGGTTATTTATTTTTTGTTTTAATGGCATTCGTTCTACAGTTTAAATTTTTGGTTATTTATTTTTTGTTTTAATGGCAATCGTTCTACAGTTTAAATTTTTGGTTATTTATTTTTTGTTTTAATGGCAATCGTTCTACAGTTTAAATTTTTGGTTATTTATTTTTGTTTTAATGGCAATCGTTCTACAGTTTAAATTTTTGGTTATTTATTTTTTGTTTTAATGGCAATCGTTCTGCAAAATTATTTTATTGTTGATTTTTTCGTATTTTTGGTTACATTTGTTAGTTTGCAATCGCTGATAGCCCACTTCAAAAATTGGACATCAAAAGATGAAATTCAAAAGAATGGTATTCATGCAGAATTTGACAAAAAAAACTGTTTCAGTTTTCCTGAAAAAAAAATGTCCCCTAACAATTTATGGCAAAAAGCACTCTATCTTGAGGAAAAAAAATTGTAGAAAATATTAAAATTTTTTCTTGAGGAATGTGTTCCATTTTAACAAACTGAGCCACAGCAACGCGTGGCCGGGTACAGCTAGTTTCATATATATGTTTACGTTTATTCATTTTTAATTTATCTATTTTTCGTATAAGCTAAAAAAATTATTCATTAACCTAACAATTATAATGATGATATATTTATATTAGGAATGGAACTATGTTTTCATAAGCATCTATTGTCGGATGCAATTTTAGTTAGACTTAATTAACATTTCTCCTTTTTTGATAAAAGAGAGACATCTTCATCGCCACCACATTAATTTGTTGTCGACCTTTCAAAGTTGCTTTAATTCAAAACAACGTTTCCAATTATTTATTTGTTCGAAAAAAAAAAAAAGAAAACTATTTTATAAAAATCCAATGTTGCTTTCATTACCAAATTGTTTTATTAAAATTATTAATTTTTTACGCAAACTTTTCAAAGAAAACAAAATTGTGAATAGCTTTATTATCAAACCAAACACGGATTTTATATCATAACACATGAGGCAAATATTTGTAGGATTTTTTTAATATGCTCATTTATCTTTTTATTTTTTGAGTTAAAAAGTTTCTATTTTTCTGAAGAGTTAGTGCAGGAAATTCTACAAAATTAATATAATAATTACATGATTGTTTCTGCGCTACGAAACAGATAATATCAAGAGTAGACGTGTTGACATGTTAAAAAAAAATAAATGTTAAGATGTATAACATATTGAAATTTGGAATATAGCCGTTTTGTCGTGTGTGTGTGTGTGCGTGCGTGAAGAAATAAAAGCAGATTGTGCAATTACGTTAGCAATAGCGTAATATATTTTTATTGATAACACTATAACATTATACATTGACTAGTGCGACTACTCGGTGTTGTCTAATGGAATGAATTACTAAATAGAAGTATTAAAAATAAATTTAGGCATTATTCTCTCTCTCTCTCTCTCTCTCTCTCTCTCTCTCTCTCTCTCTCTCTCTTTATATATATATATATATATATATATATATATGTATATCGCTTCTTTATTTATTTTCCCCCTCCACACCCTCCCTCTCCCCTATCCTTTTTTTACCCCCATCTCTCTTTCTCTCTCTCCCACCTCATTTTTATTTTCTTGGTAACTGGAAAAACTTGTTTTATTACATATATGCTGTTATAAGGGGTCTGGATATATGTGTGTATAAGTTCATTCCCTATGGACGCGGAAACGGCTGGGTCGATATTTATTTTTTTAATTTCGCACGAAGGTACTTGATGTATCTGGGAGTGTTCTTACGTAAGTTTTGTATCAGAGTGTGTCTGATAAGTATCGAAAATCGATAATTGAAAAAATGCGATTAAAGAAAAAAGTTCGATTTTGACAAAAGATAACACTTTTATACAGCTTAACATCACGAGTGAATTTGAGAAGTTTTATTGTCACACAAGTGGAAAGGTCCACCATATAAAATTAACTGTATATTTTTTTACAAGACATGGTCATCTTCGAAATCAATATTTCTTTTTAGAGCACACTTGAACTATGATACTTGACTTTTGTATGTTTAACATTAATTCAAATGATTATGCAAAATAATTTCATAAAATGAACGGTTGGTTCTTTGATATGGCAGGGGCGCGTTCAAAATGAATGTTTCTGTTTAGAGCACAATTAAACGATGATACTTGACTTTTTATCCAAGCTATTATATATTAAAAAATTATGAAATTAACAGAAATTTCTCTACAATGCAATATATTTAATTATGAAATTTCTCTACAATGCAATATATTTAATTATGAAATTTCTCTACAATGCAATATATTTAATTATGAAATTAACAGAAATTTCTCTACAATGCAATGTATTGTCGATTAAGCCACTATGGATAGGCATATGAAGTTTCCTCCTAGTACACCGCGATGAGTCCTCAATTAGAGCAGACAATCAATCGATGTAATTCAAAAGTGGGCAGCTTCACTTACTTCAGTGACAATTAAAGTAAGGTAGAGTAGAACATTTGTTGGTCTCCAATGGTTACTTGTAGGCATAGACCGATTCATACCATCCAAAAATTCCCACAAAAACCTAACAGTCAGCCATGGTTCTCTCCAGAATGTGCTGCTGCCATTACACATAGAAATCACTTTTTCCATAGCTAGATGTACTGAGACTAAAGCTGCTTTCAGGACTGCCAGCAACCAATGTAAAAGAGTAATAAAAAATGCAAGAGAGTTATATGCTCAGTCCGTTAAATTCAAAGTAACTGAGCAGTGGCTTGGTTCCCACCAATTTTGGCAAATAGCAAACAGGATCCTGAACAGAAGCGTGCGTTCTATCCCAACCATCATCAATGGATCTGATGTCATCTCGTCAGCATCAGACAAGGCCAAACTATTTGCCAAGAACTTTGCAGCTAATTCTACCCTATGCGACAAAGGCCATCAACTCCTTGTATTTCCTCCTATAACAGACAACATACAAATATCTGTGCATAAGGTCGCCAAGCTAATCAAGAACCTGGCCCTGACGGCATTCCAATTATAGTGTTGAAAAAGCTTCAACTAGAACTTGCCCCCATACTTACAAAACTGTTTAAGCGTTGCCTTAAGAAGTGGCTTCCTCATCAGTATGCCCTGTATTTAAGAATTCAGGTGATGTTATCTTCCTCTCAGTACAGACCAATAAGTCTCCTGTGTGTCAAGCTGGAATCCATATTAAATTGTCAATCACCGCAGCAGAAATAACCTTCTTAGTGACATGCAATATGGTTTCCGTTCTGCTAGATCTACAGCATATGTGCTAACGGTTATATCTCATAGGATTAGCGAATCTCTCAACAAAGGATTCATTTCTAGAGCAATTGCTTTTACCATATCAAAGGTCTTCGATAAGGTGTGGCATAAAGGCCTACTTCACACTATTTCAAGCTACGGTATTACTGGAAATGTTTTCTCAATCATTAAATCATTTCTCTCTGACAGGCTCATAAGAGTAGTGGTTGATGGGCAGAAATCAGAGGCCCATAGTATTAATGCCGGAGTCCCTCAGGGGTCCATCCTGGGCCCAACTCTCTTTCTGATCTACATTAATGATCTCCCAAAACACATTCGTTGACATCTATGCTGATTACACGACCATCTATGGCAACATTTCAAAGGCCGTAAATGAAAAAGTTCTCTCTGATTCTCTCTCCTCTGATCTTGAGCGCGTGGTACAGTGAGGGATGAAGTGGCTGGTTACTTTTAACGCATCTAAAACCAAACTCCTATCTTTACATCATCAACGCTCTGATCCCCATCTGGCATCAATTGAAATGTATGGCTCTGATCTAGGGGAGGCTTCATGTTTCGATAAGCTTCTGGGTTTGTCCTTTACTCCTGACCTGAAATGGAACACGTACATCAAGTCTGTTGCCAAGATTGCTGAAAAAATGGTGGGATCCTTCTACCGCTCCAGAAGATATCTCACTGCTGATGCAATTCTCTATCTATATAAAAGCCAAGTACGTCCAAGGATGGAATACTGCTGCCACATATGGGAAGGAGCTGCTAAAAATAGCCTATCCTGCCTTGGCAGAGTACAAAATAGACTTCTTGCCTTAGTATGGGATGCTCCTTTGTTTTCCCTGCAACCTCTCTCCCACAAAAGAGACGTTGCGAGCCTGTCTTTGTTTTATCGTTATTTCCATGGCAAGTGCTCGTCTGAGCTCCAATCTCTGGTCCCCCCCTCGCCAATCTTTCACGAAAAACACCCGTCTAGCTGAAACCACTGTCAATAATTTTCCACATTCTTTATCTATGCCTAAATCAAAATGTAGATTCCATGAACAAAGCATCTTTCTTAGAACTGCACACCTGTGGAACTCTCTGCCGTTTGCCTGTTTCCCACCTGACTACAACTTGGATGTCTTCAAGTCCAACATAAATAAATTCCTGATAAACCTACCCCTTAAGTAAGACACTTTATCAAATCTCCATTACTAACGATTACTACGATATTGTCCCATTGATTACTGTACATGCAATAACCCTTATCCCCGAGTCGCTTTCGGGCCTTGATAAGTAGTGACAACATGTAAAAAAAAATCTCGCCCGAACAACGTCCGTTCTCTTTGCTAGTATATATATATCAATTTTGATCCCATTTTGACTCCTTTAAAACTATTTTAACCGACTAAAGACCCCTAAGATAACGGTCCATAAAAAAATCCAATCATTTGAGGCCACTAGCACTGCTACGCGACTTTTAGTTTCCAAAGAGATACTTTGAAAATATGGAGACAGATACTGTCAGACAAACATAGTGAGTTTTATAAATTTTAGCCATCCAATATATATATAACCATATATATATATATATATATATATATATATATATATATATATATATATATATATATATATATATGTAGATAGATAGATAGATAGATATAAATTAGCCATCCAAAACGAAACCACTGCTATGGTTGAATAATTTAATAAATTTATATTTTTGTGTGTACTATTACAAACATTACATAAATTGAGCATTATACAAACACGCGCGCGCGCACACACATATATATATATATATATATATATATATATATATATATATATATATATATATATATATATATATATATATAGGCTCAATCCTTGGCTTGGGAGAGATGCTATATGTAAACACAACGGTTCTAGGTTCAATCCTTGGCTTGGGAGAGATGCTAGTCTAGCGGCACTGATGAGTTGTGATACAACGAAACAGGACTGTATGTCGATGACTACAAATATATTTTAAGCCCCCCTCTTTGGGTAGAGCACTGTCGTAAATAATCTCACCCGCTACTTAATTGGCTGAAAATGCGAAGCTCGTTGTTTGTTTATGAACAGGCGCTTTGAGCACTATAAAAGTGGTGGCAGGTGTCTATTTAAATAGACATTCCGACGAGTTATTTACGGGCGTCGATTCCATGGTCGAGTGGGAACTGCCGACTGTCAACACGACGGTTCTAGGTTCAATCCTTGGCTTGTGAGAGATGCTAGTCTAGCGGCACTGATGAGTTGTGATACAACAAAACAGGACTGTATGTCGATGACTACAAATATATATATATATATATTGGAAATATGTTTCGTTACTGCAGCATATCAACGTATACCAAGGTTCGAAACCGTGACCACAGAGAGAGTATACTTTCTTTTACATTTAGAACGGGCCCATCTGAAATATGTGATGCTATTATTACTATCAATAAGAAATAATTAACTGGTGTATTTAAAAGCAATAAAATATCAAATATTTTAGAAACAATGTGCATAAATAACTTATACATATATATATATATATATATATATATATATATATATATATATATATATATATATATATATATATATATATATGTATATATATCGCGTGTGTGTGTGATAATATAATTACATCTGCCCATCATTACTTCGCTTGAAACGTGACTATGGGAGGTAATTCATACTTTCCTTTCAACAAACCAAAAAATCCCGCTTTTAGGTACACGAAGGCATATTTTAATTTTGAATTATTATCTTTTTAAATTTTAATTATGTTATAAAATATTGTTTAATTACATGTAGCATCCACGTGATGGTTTTCACTACGATGGAAATGACCTAGGTTCTCATCTCATTTATTTATTCGTATTTGTGAAAGGTTTATATGTGGCCGAATTGTTAAGTACAAAATGTTTTTCCTCGAAAACAAACAGGAGTCGACCTATGCACATAAGATTTTGCAAGTAATATTCTAGAAAGCACGAGTAATAATATGAAAACGTTATTGTTGTTGTTGTTGTTGTTGTTGTTGCTTTTGAATTTAGGGGCACACACATACTCATCATATATATATATATATATAATTATTTAATCTTTTTTATATATTATTATGGATTTTAGAATTAACAGAGTGACATAGAGACATTATTTTATTTTTGTAAACTTCACCATTTATGGGAGTACGTTTACTCAAACTCGCACTTAACCCTAAAAAAACCTTTAAAAAGAAGTTAGTGTTGGAATTCGCATCGTCTGGAGCATTTTTGCTGTTGCATTTCCAGAGTTGCCTTTGAACTTTTTTATATAATACACACGTGAGGCGCCAATAAAGGCGCAATTTCAGTTTCCAGTGATTTTTCGACGTGAAAGGGCGTGCTAATTCGTCTCTAATTCAAGGGAAGTTTTCCCGCCTTATTTTTGCAGAAAGCATTCTCAAAAACTCATGTGGATGAATCATCATGAGGACCTTGTAAAAAAATACTGATTCGACTCAATTTCTACTGTAGACTTTATACAAACCTTTCAACCAATATGGAGATATGAATACTC